>NW_027315779.1:37421634-37776634 GCF_026437365.1 Eucyclogobius newberryi
TAGTATACTATTATATATATATACTGTTACTATAGTATCGTATACTATTATATATATACTATTACTATAGTATAGTATACTATTATATATATACTATTACTATAGTATAGTATACTATTATATATATACTATTACTATAGTATAGTATACTATTATATATATATACTGTTACTATAGTATCGTATACTATTATATATATACTATTACTATAGTATAGTATACTATTATATATATACTATTACTATAGTATAGTATACTATTATATATATATACTGTTACTATAGTATCGTATACTATTATATATATACTATTACTATAGTATAGTATACTATTATATATATACTATTACTATAGTATAGTATACTATTATATATATATACTGTTACTATAGTATCGTATACTATTATATATATACTATTACTATAGTATAGTATACTATTATATATATATACTATTACTATAGTATAGTATACTATTATATATATATACTATTACTATAGTATATATACTATTATATATATATACTATTACTATAGTATATATACTATTATATATATACTATTACTATAGTATATATACTATTATATATATATACTATTACTATAGTATAGTATACTATTATATATATACTATTACTATAGTATAGTATACTATTATATATATATATACTATTACTATAGTATATATACTATTATATATATACTATTACTATAGTATAGTATACTATTATATATATATACTATTACTATAGTATCGTATACTATTATATATATACTATTACTATAGTATAGTATACTATTATATATATATACTATTACTATAGTATCGTATACTATTATATATATACTATTACTATAGTATAGTATACTATTATATATATACTATTACTATAGTATAGTATACTATTATATATATACTATTACTAAAGTATAGTATACTATTATATATATACTATTACTATAGTATAGTATACTATTATATATATATACTATTACTATAGTATATATACTATTATATATATATACTATTACTATAGTATATATACTATTATATATATATACTATTACTATAGTATATATACTATTATATATATATATACTATTACTATAGTATATATACTATTATATATATATACTATTACTATAGTATATATACTATTATATATATATACTATTACTATAGTATATATACTATTATATATATACTACTTTGAACTAAAACAACAGAAATACAATTAAACCAGAGCAAATATTTGTTATTAAATCAAAAACTGTTCTGGATCGTTCAGATGAACGTCTTCAGCCACGATTCTGTCCCATCAGTGTTTGTGCTTTATTATCCTTATGTAGCCATGGCAACAGGAGCGTCTCACAGCTCTGGGACAGGAGCGTCTCACAGCGTCTCACAGCGTCTCACAGCTCTGGGACAGAAATACTCTTGGCCTTTGGAAGACCTGCTGTTCGAGGCTCACGAGGGCCGAGCGGGGGAAGTGTCTGATTCACTGACGACAGATCCAAGTGTTTAGCGTTAGCGTTAGCATTAGCATTAGTGGCACAATAAAACTGCTGCTCCTGGACACGCCTGCAGCTGCAGCGCCTGCAGCTGCAGCACCTGCATCGCCTGCAGCTGCAGCTGCAGGTGCTGCACCTGCAGCTGCAGGCGCTGCAGGTGCTGCACCTGCAGCTGCAGCACCTGCAGCGCCTGCAGCTGCAGCTGCAGCTGCAGGCGCTGCAGCTGCAGCTGCAGCTGCAGGCGCTGCAGGTGCTGCAGCTGCAGCTGCAGCACCTGCATCGCCTGCAGCTGCAGCTGCAGGCGCCTGCAGCTGCAGCACCTGCAGCTGCAGCACCTGCAGCTGCAGCACCTGCAGCGCCTGCAGCTGCAGCTGCAGGTGCTGCACCTGCAGCTGCAGGCGCTGCAGGTGCTGCACCTGCAGCTGCAGCACCTGCAGCGCCTGCAGCTGCAGCTGCAGCTGCAGCACCTGCAGCTGCAGCACCTGCAGCTGCAGCACCTGCAGCGCCTGCAGCTGCAGCACCTGCAGCTGCAGCACCTGCAGCTGCAGCACCTGCAGCGCCTGCAGCTGCAGCACCTGCAGCTGCAGCACCTGCAGCTGCAGCACCTGCAGCGCCTGCAGCTGCAGCACCTGCAGGTGCTGCAGGCGCTGCAGCACCTGCAGCGCCTGCAGCGCCTGCAGGTGCTGCAGCTGCAGGTGCTGCATCTGCAGCACCTGCAGCGCCTGCAGCTGCAGCACCTGCAGCTGCAGCGCCTGCAGCGCCTGCAGCGCCTGCAGCGCCTGCAGCGCCTGCAGCGCCTGCAGCGCCTGCAGCGCCTGCAGCGCCTGCAGCGCCTGCAGCTGCAGGTGCTGCAGCTGCAGCACCTGCAGCTGCAGCACCTGCAGCACCTGCAGCGCCTGCAGGTGCTGCAGAGGAGAAGAGAAGCTCTAACTGAGCATGTGCAGAGGAGAAGTGAAGCTCTAACTGAGCATGTGCAGAGGAGAAGTGAAGCTCTAACTGAGCATGTGCAGAGGAGAAGTGAAGCTCGGAGAAGTGAAGCTCTAACTGAGCATGTGCAGAGAAGTGAAGCTCTAACTGAGCATGTGCAGAGGAGAAGAGAAGCTCTAACTGAGCATGTGCAGAGGAGAAGAGATGCTCTAACTGAGCATGTGCAGAGGAGAAGAGAAGCTCTAACTGAGCATGTGCAGAGGAGAAGAGAAGCTCCAACTGAACAAGTGCAGAGGAGAAGTGAAGCTCTAACTGAGCATGTGCAGAGAAGTGAAGCTCTAACTGAGCATGTGCAGAGGAGAAGAGAAGCTCTAACTGAGCATGTGCAGAGGAGAAGTGAAGCTCTAACTGAGCATGTGCAGAGGAGAAGTGAAGCTCTAACTGAGCATGTGCAGAGGAGAAGTGAAGCTCTAACTGAGCATGTGCAGAGGAGAAGAGAAGCTCTAACTGAGCATGTGCAGAGGAGAAGTGAAGCTCTAACTGAGCATGTGCAGAGGAGAAGTGAAGCTCTAACTGAGCATGTGCAGAGGAGAAGTGAAGCTCTAACTGAGCATGTGCAGAGGAGAAGTGAAGCTCTAACTGAGCATGTGCAGAGGAGAAGAGAAGCTCTAACTGAGCATGTGCAGAGGAGAAGTGAAGCTCTAACTGAGCATGTGCAGAGGAGAAGTGAAGCTCGGAGAAGTGAAGCTCTAACTGAGCATGTGCAGAGGAGAAGTGAAGCTCTAACTGAGCATGTGCAGAGGAGAAGAGAAGCTCTAACTGAGCATGTGCAGAGGAGAAGAGAAGCTCTAACTGAGCATGTGCAGAGGAGAAGAGAAGCTCTAACTGAGCATGTGCAGAGGAGAAGAGAAGCTCCAACTGAACATGTGCAGAGGAGAAGTGAAGCTCTAACTGAGCATGTGCAGAGAAGTGAAGCTCTAACTGAGCATGTGCAGAGGAGAAGTGAAGCTCTAACTGAGCATGTGCAGAGGAGAAGTGAAGCTCTAACTGAGCATGTGCAGAGGAGAAGAGAAGCTCTAACTGAGCATGTGCAGAGGAGAAGTGAAGCTCTAACTGAGCATGTGCAGAGGAGAAGTGAAGCTCTAACTGAGCATGTGCAGAGGAGAAGAGAAGCTCTAACTGAGCATGTGCATTGGAGAAGTGAAGCTCTAACTGAGCATGTGCAGAGGAGAAGTGAAGCTCTAACTGAGCATGTGCAGAGAAGTGAAGCTCTAACTGAGCATGTGCAGAGGAGAAGTGAAGCTCTAACTGAGCATGTGCAGAGGAGAAGAGAAGCTCTAACTGAGCATGTGCAGAGGAGAAGTGAAGCTCTAACTGAGCATGTGCAGAGGAGAAGTGAAGCTCTAACTGAGCATGTGCAGAGGAGAAGTGAAGCTCTAACTGAGCATGTGCAGAGGAGAAGAGAAGCTCTAACTGAGCATGTGCAGAGGAGAAGTGAAGCTCTAACTGAGCATGTGCAGAGGAGAAGTGAAGCTCGGAGAAGTGAAGCTCTAACTGAGCATGTGCAGAGGAGAAGTGAAGCTCTAACTGAGCATGTGCAGAGGAGAAGAGAAGCTCTAACTGAGCATGTGCAGAGGAGAAGAGAAGCTCTAACTGAGCATGTGCAGAGGAGAAGAGAAGCTCTAACTGAGCATGTGCAGAGGAGAAGAGAAGCTCCAACTGAACATGTGCAGAGGAGAAGTGAAGCTCTAACTGAGCATGTGCAGAGAAGTGAAGCTCTAACTGAGCATGTGCAGAGGAGAAGTGAAGCTCTAACTGAGCATGTGCAGAGGAGAAGAGAAGCTCTAACTGAGCATGTGCAGAGGAGAAGTGAAGCTCTAACTGAGCATGTGCAGAGGAGAAGAGAAGCTCTAACTGAGCATGTGCAGAGGAGAAGAGAAGCTCTAACTGAGCATGTGCAGAGGAGAAGAGAAGCTCTAACTGAGCATGTGCAGAGGAGAAGTGAAGCTCTAACTGAGCATGTGCAGAGGAGAAGAGAAGCTCTAACTGAGCATGTGCAGAGAAGTGAAGCTCTAACTGAGCATGTGCAGAGGAGAAGTGAAGCTCTAACTGAGCATGTGCAGAGGAGAAGTGAAGCTCTAACTGAGCATGTGCAGAGGAGAAGTGAAGCTCGGAGAAGTGAAGCTCTAACTGAGCATGTGCAGATGAGAAGAGAAGCTCTAACTGAGCATGTGCAGAGGAGAAGTGAAGCTCTAACTGAGCATGTTCAGAGGAGAAGAGAAGCTCTAACTGAGCATGTGCAGAGGAGAAGTGAAGCTCTAACTGAGCATGTGCAGAGGAGAAGTGAAGCTCTAACTGAGCATGTGCAGAGGAGAAGTGAAGCTCTAACTGAGCATGTGCAGAGGAGAAGAGAAGCTCTAACTGAGCATGTGCAGAGGAGAAGTGAAGCTCTAACTGAGCATGTGCAGAGGAGAAGTGAAGCTCTAACTGAGCATGTGCAGAGGAGAAGTGAAGCTCTAACTGAGCATGTGCAGAGGAGAAGTGAAGCTCTAACTGAGCATGTGCAGAGGAGAAGAGAAGCTCTAACTGAGCATGTGCAGAGAAGTGAAGCTCTAACTGAGCATGTGCAGAGAAGTGAAGCTCTAACTGAGCATGTGCAGAGGAGAAGAGAAGCTCTAACTGAGCATGTGCAGAGGAGAAGTGAAGCTCTAACTGAGCATGTGCAGAGGAGAAGTGAAGCTCTAACTGAGCATGTGCAGAGGAGAAGAGAAGCTCTAACTGAGCATGTGCAGAGGAGAAGTGAAGCTCTAACTGAGCATGTGCAGAGGAGAAGTGAAGCTCTAACTGAGCATGTGCAGAGAAGTGAAGCTCTAACTGAGCATGTGCAGAGGAGAAGTGAAGCTCTAACTGAGCATGTGCAGAGGAGAAGAGAAGCTCTAACTGAGCATGTGCAGAGGAGAAGTGAAGCTCTAACTGAGCATGTGCAGAGGAGAAGTGAAGCTCTAACTGAGCATGTGCAGAGGAGAAGTGAAGCTCTAACTGAGCATGTGCAGAGGAGAAGAGAAGCTCTAACTGAGCATGTGCAGAGGAGAAGTGAAGCTCTAACTGAGCATGTGCAGAGGAGAAGTGAAGCTCTAACTGAGCATGTGCAGAGGAGAAGTGAAGCTCTAACTGAGCATGTGCAGAGGAGAAGTGAAGCTCTAACTGAGCATGTGCAGAGGAGTAGTGAAGCTCTAACTGAGCATGTGCAGAGGAGAAGAGAAGCTCTAACTGAGCATGTGCAGAGGAGAAGTGAAGCTCTAACTGAGCATGTGCAGAGGAGAAGTGAAGCTCTAACTGAGCATGTGCAGAGGAGAAGTGAAGCTCTAACTGAGCATGTGCAGAGGAGAAGAGAAGCTCTAACTGAGCATGTGCAGAGGAGAAGAGAAGCTCTAACTGAGCATGTGCAGATGAGAAGAGAAGCTCTAACTGAGCATGTGCAGAGGAGAAGTGAAGCTCTAACTGAGCATGTGCAGAGGAGAAGAGAAGCTCTAACTGAGCATGTGCAGAGGAGAAGTGAAGCTCTAACTGAGCATGTGCAGAGGAGAAGTGAAGCTCTAACTGAGCATGTGCAGAGGAGAAGAGAAGCTCTAACTGAGCATGTGCAGAGGAGAAGAGAAGCTCTAACTGAGCATGTGCAGAGGAGAAGAGAAGCTCTAACTGAGCATGTGCAGAGGAGAAGTGAAGCTCTAACTGAGCATGTGCAGAGGAGAAGAGAAGCTCTAACTGAGCATGTGCAGAGGAGAAGAGAAGCTCTAACTGAGCATGTGCAGAGGAGAAGTGAAGCTCTAACTGAGCATGTGCAGAGGAGAAGTGAAGCTCTAACTGAGCATGTGCAGAGGAGAAGTGAAGCTCTAACTGAGCATGTGCAGAGGAGAAGTGAAGCTCTAACTGAGCATGTAGAGAGGAGAAGTGAAGCTCTAACTGAGCATGTGCAGAGGAGAAGTGAAGCTCTAACTGAGCATGTGCAGAGGAGTAGTGAAGCTCTAACTGAGCATGTGCAGAGGAGAAGAGAAGCTCTAACTGAGCATGTGCAGAGGAGAAGTGAAGCTCTAACTGAGCATGTGCAGAGGAGAAGTGAAGCTCTAACTGAGCATGTGCAGAGGAGAAGTGAAGCTCTAACTGAGCATGTGCAGAGGAGAAGAGAAGCTCTAACTGAGCATGTGCAGAGGAGAAGAGAAGCTCTAACTGAGCATGTGCAGAGGAGAAGAGAAGCTCTAACTGAGCATGTGCAGAGGAGAAGTGAAGCTCTAACTGAGCATGTGCAGAGGAGAAGAGAAGCTCTAACTGAGCATGTGCAGAGGAGAAGAGAAGCTCTAACTGAGCATGTGCAGAGGAGAAGTGAAGCTCTAACTGAGCATGTGCAGAGGAGAAGTGAAGCTCTAACTGAGCATGTGCAGAGGAGAAGTGAAGCTCTAACTGAGCATGTGCAGAGGAGAAGTGAAGCTCTAACTGAGCATGTGCAGAGGAGTAGTGAAGCTCTAACTGAGCATGTGCAGAGGAGAAGAGAAGCTCTAACTGAGCATGTGCAGAGGAGAAGTGAAGCTCTAACTGAGCATGTGCAGAGGAGAAGTGAAGCTCTAACTGAGCATGTGCAGAGGAGAAGTGAAGCTCTAACTGAGCATGTGCAGAGGAGAAGAGAAGCTCTAACTGAGCATGTGCAGAGGAGAAGAGAAGCTCTAACTGAGCATGTGCAGATGAGAAGAGAAGCTCTAACTGAGCATGTGCAGAGGAGAAGTGAAGCTCTAACTGAGCATGTGCAGAGGAGAAGAGAAGCTCTAACTGAGCATGTGCAGAGGAGAAGTGAAGCTCTAACTGAGCATGTGCAGAGGAGAAGAGAAGCTCTAACTGAGCATGTGCAGATGAGAAGAGAAGCTCTAACTGAGCATGTGCAGAGGAGAAGTGAAGCTCTAACTGAGCATGTGCAGAGGAGAAGAGAAGCTCTAACTGAGCATGTGCAGAGGAGAAGTGAAGCTCTAACTGAGCATGTGCAGAGGAGAAGTGAAGCTCTAACTGAGCATGTGCAGAGGAGAAGAGAAGCTCTAACTGAGCATGTGCAGAGGAGAAGAGAAGCTCTAACTGAGCATGTGCAGAGGAGAAGTGAAGCTCTAACTGAGCATGTGCAGAGGAGAAGTGAAGCTCTAACTGAGCATGTGCAGAGGAGAAGTGAAGCTCTAACTGAGCATGTGCAGAGGAGAAGTGAAGCTCTAACTGAGCATGTGCAGAGGAGTAGTGAAGCTCTAACTGAGCATGTGCAGAGGAGAAGAGAAGCTCTAACTGAGCATGTGCAGAGGAGAAGTGAAGCTCTAACTGAGCATGTGCAGAGGAGAAGTGAAGCTCTAACTGAGCATGTGCAGAGGAGAAGTGAAGCTCTAACTGAGCATGTGCAGAGGAGAAGAGAAGCTCTAACTGAGCATGTGCAGAGGAGAAGAGAAGCTCTAACTGAGCATGTGCAGATGAGAAGAGAAGCTCTAACTGAGCATGTGCAGAGGAGAAGTGAAGCTCTAACTGAGCATGTGCAGAGGAGAAGAGAAGCTCTAACTGAGCATGTGCAGAGGAGAAGTGAAGCTCTAACTGAGCATGTGCAGAGGAGAAGTGAAGCTCTAACTGAGCATGTGCAGAGGAGAAGAGAAGCTCTAACTGAGCATGTGCAGAGGAGAAGAGAAGCTCTAACTGAGCATGTGCAGAGGAGAAGAGAAGCTCTAACTGAGCATGTGCAGAGGAGAAGAGAAGCTCTAACTGAGCATGTGCAGAGGAGAAGTGAAGCTCTAACTGAGCATGTGCAGAGGAGAAGTGAAGCTCTAACTGAGCATGTGCAGAGGAGAAGTGAAGCAACAGCAGCGCCAAGTTTCAACAAACTGACTTAAAAACAATCTTTTAGCATCTTATTTTCTGTAAATAATTCATGTCTTAGTTTTATGTTTTGTGTTGTTAATGTTTGTTATTGACTTTCTATCTGGACTTTTTACTGTCTGTGCAGTCACAACCTGCGCAGTCACAACCTGCGCAGTCACAACCTGCGCAGTCACCTGCGCAGTCACAACCTGCGCAGTCACAACCTGCGCAGTCACAACCTGCGCAGTCACCTGCGCAGTCACAACCTGCGCAGTCACAACCTGCGCAGTCACAACCTGCGCTGTCACAACCTGCGCTGTCACAACCTGCGCGGTCACAACCTGCGCTGTCACAACCTGCGCTGTCACAACCTGCGCAGTCACAACCTGCGCTGTCACAACCTGCGCGGTCACAACCTGCGCAGTCACAACCTGTGCAGTCACCTGTGCAGTCACAACCTGTGCAGTCACAACCTGTGCAGTCACCTGTGCAGTCACAACCTGTGCAGTCACAACCTGCGCAGGTTCACTGGGCCTCAACATGAGTTATATCAGAGGAAACAAGATGATGTCACTGAAGCATCTCGTGATAAAGAAGAGTCAGACCGCTCAGTGTGGATGCAGCTCCTGTCGGACCCTGTCATCCGCTGTACGAAGACACTGTCGGACCCTGTCATCCGCTGTACGAAGACACTGTCGGACCCTGTCATCCGCTGTACGAAGACACTGTCGGACCCTGTCATCCGCTGTACGAAGACACTGTCGGACCCTGTCATCCGCTGTACGAAGACACTGTCGGACCCTGTCATCCGCTGTACGAAGACACTGTCGGACCCTGTCATCCGCTGTACGAAGACACTGTCGGACCCTGTCATCCGGTGTACGAAGACACTGTCGGACCCTGTCATCCGGTGTACGAAGACACTGTCGGACCCTGTCATCCGCTGTACGAAGACACTGTCGGACCCTGTCATCCGGTGTACGAAGACACTGTCGGACCCTGTCATCCGCTGTACGAAGACACTGTCGGACCCTGTCATCCGCTGTACGAAGACACTGTCGGACCCTGTCATCCGCTGTACGAAGACACTGTCGGACCCTGTCATCCGCTGTACGAAGACACTGTCGGACCCTGTCATCCGGTGTACGAAGACACTGTCGGACCCTGTCATCCGCTGTACGAAGACACTGTCGGACCCTGTCATCCGGTGTACGAAGACACTGTCGGACCCTGTCATCCGCTGTACGAAGACACTGTCGGACCCTGTCATCCGCTGTACGAAGACACTGTCGGACCCTGTCATCCGCTGTACGAAGACACTGTCGGACCCTGTCATCCGCTGTACGAAGACACTGTCGGACCCTGTCATCCGCTGTACGAAGACACTGAAGACACTGTCGGACCCTGTCATCCGCTGTACGAAGACACTGTCGGACCCTGTCATCCGCTGTACGAAGACACTGTCGGACCCTGTCATCCGGTGTACGAAGACACTGTCGGACCCTGTCATCCGCTGTACGAAGACACTGTCGGACCCTGTCATCCGCTGTACGAAGACACTGTCGGACCCTGTCATCCGCTGTACGAAGACACTGTCGGACCCTGTCATCCGCTGTACGAAGACACTGTCGGACCCTGTCATCCGCTGTACGAAGACACTGAAGACACTGTCGGACCCTGTCATCCGCTGTACGAAGACACTGTCGGACCCTGTCATCCGCTGTACGAAGACACTGTCGGACCCTGTCATCCGGTGTACGAAGACACTGTCGGACCCTGTCATCCGCTGTACGAAGACACTGTCGGACCCTGTCATCCGCTGTACGAAGACACTGTCGGACCCTGTCATCCGCTGTACGAAGACACTGTCGGACCCTGTCATCCGCTGTACGAAGACACTGTCGGACCCTGTCATCCGCTGTACGAAGACACTGTCGGACCCTGTCATCCGCTCCAAAGTGGATCAGTTGAAATGTGGCTTTATTTGGTTGTTTGGTTTGACAGAAATAAGTCTTTCACAATAAGACGGTGCAGTGTGATTGGCTCATGCCCTAAACTTACTCTAAGGTGAACAATCATCATTCAAGTGTCTCATAAAAAGCTGCCACTAAAGCACTAAAGCATTTGTTGTGAGGAAAGCTCAGCTGCCGTGTAAAAGGAGAGTATAATCCAGAGATAAGACAGGATCACAGTTTAGGCCTGAGGCCACAGCTTTATACCAGGCATGTTTATTTATTTGCATTGGCGTGTCAGGAGAGAATGGCACTCACATTGATGTCAGCGTGTCTCCGGGTCCTCCATGGAGCCGGTGCAGTGCTGTTGCTAGGGGCAGCAGGAGCAGCAGGAGCAGCAGGGGCAGCAGGAGCAGCAGGAGCAGCAGGGGCAGCAGGAGCAGCAGGAGCAGCTGCAGGGGCTGTGGCGAGCCCTGATCCTGAGCTGATCCCAGGACTCTCAGAGGGCGTGGTGCTGGGCTGAGCCTTCGACCTGAGACTCTCCTCACTCTTCTCTTCTGTGGGTGCATGTCCGTTCTGTGAGTGCAGCTCTGTGCTCAGATCGGCCCTCAGCCTGCTCAGACCCTCCACCAGGCGGCTCAGAGCCTCCAGCTTGGCCCGGAGGTGCTGGTTCTCCTCCTGGAGCCTGGACACAGCCTCAGCCAGCGGTGCCTGGGACACACACACGTCCTCGATCTTCTGCTCTATTCTCTGTTTGAACGCGCTCACATCCACGTGCACCTCCCGCACTGCAGCCTGCAGAGTGGACTCAAACTGGACCAGTGCCTGGCTCACCGCTGCGTCCTGTGGGGCCTCCATGGTCTCCATGGGTGCCACCGGTGCTCTCAGCAGGAAGGTCTGGGCAGCTCTTCAGTGGACCTGCTTCAGACAGCTCCACAGTGTGACTGAGCTGAACTCTCTGCAGCAGCTGCAGCGCTCGCTCTGTTGTCTGGGATAAATGTGGCTGAACTTGAGCGCGCAGGTCGTGGCTGTATTTTGGGACATAAAGGAGGCGGCAAAGGTCAAACAGGAGGAGCAGCGCTGATGGAGTGCTTTATGGCTCCACACAGCTGCTGGACCAGAGGGATCGCCTCAACACAAACCCGGCTCGTGTTTTGGACTATTTTCAACTCATTCTTCTTTAGGAAATATTACCTTTTTTTTGTTTTTGTTTTTTTGCTTTATTAGATCAGACATCAAGAAATGGGGATGAGACAGGGGAAGGACATTCAACAAATGATTGGAGCCAGATTTGAGCTCACATTAAAGCCACTTTCAGTTTGTATTTATTTAAAAAACACATTTATTTCTCTTTTCTAATAACGGCCACATTAATAACTCAAACTCTAAATCTGATTGTGAGACTTTTGCTCACACAAAAGTACAATAGAAGATGTAAAATGAATGTAGCGCCTCCTTGTGGCCAACACATGAAACACAAAGTACTGAACGTGTGACTTTAAACATGATTTAAACATCTTTCAATAGTTATTACTTTTATTGACCTTAAATAGAACACGAGCTTTTTCTACAACAATACTACGAATATATATATATATATATATATATATATATATATATATATATATATATATATATATATATTAGATATATATATAGATATATAGATAGCTAAAGTGCCACATCTTTTCAAATTAAAATCAATAGTGAATTAAACAGATTAAACATTAAACGCAATAAACAGCAACAACGCTAGAAAGTGCTTCTGTATTACAGTCCGTCTCTTAGCAACAGCACGACTCCTGGTTTATCCTGTTAAACAGGTCTGTTTGGTTCACACAGGAGAACTGTTCTCAGGTGCAGTTGGAGCGGTGCAAAGCGTGGAGGAGGTGCAGCGTGGAGCGGTGCGGTTGGAGCGGTGCAGCGTGGAGGAGGTGCAGCGTGGAGGAGGTGCAGCGTGGAGCGGTGCGGTTGGAGCGGTGCAGCGTGGAGGTGCAGCGTGGAGGAGGTGCAGCGTGGAGCGGTGCGGTTGGAGCGGTGCAGCGTGGAGGTGCAGCGTGGAGGAGGTGCAGCGTGGAGCGGTGCGGTTGGAGCGGTGCAGCGTGGAGGAGGTGCAGCGTGGAGGAGGTGCAGCGTGGAGCGGTGCGGTTGGAGCGGTGCAGCGTGGAGGTGCAGCGTGGAGGAGGTGCAGCGTGGAGCGGTGCGGTTGGAGCGGTGCAGCGTGGAGGTGCAGCGTGGAGGAGGTGCAGCGTGGAGCGGTGCGGTTGGAGCGGTGCAGCGTGGAGGTGCAGCGTGGAGGAGGTGCAGCGTGGAGCGGTGCGGTTGGAGCGGTGCAGCGTGGAGGAGGTGCAGCGTGGAGGAGGTGCAGCGTGGAGCGGTGCGGTTGGAGCGGTGCAGCGTGGAGGTGCAGCGTGGAGGAGGTGCAGCGTGGAGCGGTGCGGTTGGAGCGGTGCAGCGTGGAGGTGCAGCGTGGAGGAGGTGCAGCGTGGAGCGGTGCGGTTGGAGCGGTGCAGCGTGGAGGTGCAGCGTGGAGGAGGTGCAGCGTGGAGCGGTGCGGTTGGAGCGGTGCAGCGTGGAGGTGCAGCGTGGAGGAGGTGCAGCGTGGAGCGGTGCGGTTGGAGCGGTGCAGCGTGGAGGTGCAGCGTGGAGGAGGTGCAGCGTGGAGGAGGTGCAGCGTGGAGCGGTGCGGTTGGAGCGGTGCAGCGTGGAGGTGCAGCGTGGAGGAGGTGCAGCGTGGAGCGGTGCAGTTGGAGCGGTGCAGTTGGAGCGGTGCAGTTGGAGCGTCTGAAGGGGCCGCTTCATGTCCCTGGAACGCTTCAGCTTGTGATGATTGGACAAGAGAAAACTCAGATGATAAAGCGCCACATTTCCAGTTACAATAACTTTATAAGTTGAGGGTTAGCGTTAGCGCATGTTAGCATCAGATGGGTTAGCGTTAGCGCATGTTAGCACCAGATGGGTTAGCGTTAGCGCATGTTAGCATCAGATGGGTTAGCGTTAGCGCATGTTAGCACCAGATGGGTTAGCGTTAGCGCATGTTAGCATCAGATGGGTTAGCGTTAGCGCATGTTAGTATCAGATGGGTTAGCGTTAGCGCATGTTAGCATCAGATGGGTTAGCGCATGTTAGCATCAGATGGGTTAGCGTTAGCACATGTTAGCATCAGATGGGTTAGCGTTAGCACATGTTAGCATCAGATGGGTTAGCGTTAGCGCATGTTAGCATCAGATGGGTTGGCGTTAGCGCATGTTAGCATCAGATGGATTAGCGTTAGCGCATGTTAGCATCAGATGGGTTAGCGTTAGCGCATGTTAGCACCAGATGGGTTAGCGTTAGCGCATGTTAGCATCAGATGGGTTAGCGTTAGCGCATGTTAGTATCAGATGGGTTAGCGTTAGCGCATGTTAGCATCAGATGGGTTAGCGCATGTTAGCATCAGATGGGTTAGCGTTAGCACATGTTAGCATCAGATGGGTTAGCGTTAGCACATGTTAGCATCAGATGGGTTAGCGTTAGCGCATGTTAGCATCAGATGGGTTAGCGTTAGCGCATGTTAGCATCAGATGGGTTAGCGTTAGCGCATGTTAGTATCAGATGGGTTAGCGTTAGCGCATGTTAGCATCAGATGGGTTAGCGCATGTTAGCATCAGATGGGTTAGCGTTAGCACATGTTAGCATCAGATGGGTTAGCGTTAGCACATGTTAGCATCAGATGGGTTAGCGTTAGCGCATGTTAGCATCAGATGGGTTGGCGTTAGCGCATGTTAGCATCAGATGGGTTAGCGTTAGCGCATGTTAGCATCAGATGGATTAGCGTTAGCGCATGTTAGCATCAGATGGGTTAGCGTTAGCGCATGTTAGCATCAGATGTTTCCTGTTCATCGACGCGCTGCATCTAATTATCCAAACGCATGACGTAAAGAGACATTAAAACAGAAGTGACATAACATTGTCCCTCAGTGCTGCAGGTTGTCATGGAGACGACCAAAGCATCAAGTCCCGTGTCATCTCTTTGTTCACCGTGATGACATCATCAATATTTTTGTTCGTTCATGTTTCAGCCAATTATGACTTTTCTGACGTTCGTTTACTTTTGTGTTTGTTTTAGAATCGAACAAAACCTAGTTCAGTTTTAGAGCAGGATTTCTTGTGCCTAAAGGACGTCGTCATGACAACTGTCATATTTCCCTAGTAAAGTCGCCACCTGCTGGTATTAAAATGAAATGACAGGTTTTTAATCTTTACACTGTAAAACCAAAAGTTGTATTTATAGAATGTGAAACTGAAAAACAGAGAGAATGTTTTTCACTGTTTTTATTTTGTTTTTGACGTTTAAAGTTTAAAGGACACATTTAAAACTTAAAGGACACGTTTGAAGTTTAAAGGACACGTTTAAAGGACACGTTTAAAGGACATGTTTAAAGTTTAAAGGACATGTTTAAAGTTTAAAGGACACATTTAAAACTTAAAGGACACGTTTGAAGTTTAAAGGACACGTTTAAAGGACACGTTTAAAGGACATGTTTAAAGTTTAAAGGACACGTTTAAAGTTTAAAGGACACATTTAAAACTTAAAGGACACGTTTGAAGTTTAAAGGACACGTTTAAAGGACACGTTTAAAGGACATGTTTAAAGTTTAAAGGACATGTTTAAAGTTTAAAGGACACATTTAAAACTTAAAGGACACGTTTGAAGTTTAAAGGACACGTTTAAAGGACACGTTTAAAGGACACGTTTAAAGGACATGTTTAAAGTTTAAAGGACACGTTTAAAGGACATGTTTAAAGTTTAAAGGACACATTTAAAGCTTAAAGGACACGTTTGAAGTTTAAAGGACACATTTAAAGAACACATTTAAAGTTTAAAGGACACATTTAAAGGACATGTTTAAAGTTTAAAGGACACATTTAAAGCTTAAAGGACACGTTTGAAGTTTAAAGGACACATTTAAAGAACACATTTAAAGTTTAAAAAACACATTTAAAGGACATGTTTAAAGTTTAAAGGACACATTTAAAGCTTAAAGGACACGTTTGAAGTTTAAAGGACACGTTTAAAGGACACGTTTAAAGGACACGTTTAAAGGACACGTTTAAAGGACACGTTTAAAGTTTAAAGGACACGTTTAAAGTTTAAAGGACACGTTTAAAGGTTAAAGGACATGTTTAAAGGTTAAAGGACACGTTTAAGGTTTAAAGGACACATTTAAAGGACACGTTTAAAGTTTAAAGGACACGTTTAAAGTTTAAAGGACATGTTTAAAGGACACGTTTAAAGTTTAAAGGACATGTTTAAAGTTTAAAGGACATGTTTAAAGTCCTTTAAATTTTAAAGGACACGTTTAAAGTTTAAAGGACATGTTTAAAGTTTAAAGGACACGTTTAAAGTTTAAAGGACACGTTTAAAGGACACGTTTAAAGGACACATTTAAAGTTTAAAGGACACATTTAAAGTTTAAAGGACATGTTTAAAGTTTAAAGGACATGTTTAAAGTCCTTTAAATTTTAAAGGACACGTTTAAAGTTTAAAGGACATGTTTAAAGTTTAAAGGACACGTTTAAAGTTTAAAGGACACGTTTAAAGGACACGTTTAAAGGACACATTTAAAGTTTAAAGGACACATTTAAAGTTTAAAGGACATGTTTAAAGTTTAAAGGACACGTTTAAAGTTTAAAGGACACGTTTAAAGTTTAAAGGACACATTTAAAGGACACGTTTAAAGCTTAAAGGACACGTTTGAAGTTTAAAGGACATGTTTAAAGGACACGTTTAAAGGACACGTTTAAAGTTTAAAGGACACGTTTAAAGTTTAAAGGACACATATAAAGTTTAAAGGACACTTTTAAAGTTTAAAGGACATGTTTAAAGTTTAAAGGACATGTTTAAAGTTTAAAGGACACGTTTGAAGTTTAAAGGACACGTGTGGCTCTGTCTCGCTGCTGGACCAAAGACAGGAAGTACAGTCCTGCTGCTTTCACTTTATTGTGAATATTTGCTCAGTATTTTCTCGCATGTTCTTGGTGTGTTAGACTGCTGGTTCTGTCTGTCTTTTAAGTCTTTATGCATTTTCTATGTTTGCCCTGTTTAATACCGTCAAATGTGTGCGTGATTTGATTTTGAAGAGGAATTGAAACATCTTCCGCTGTTCACTAAATCATAATAAACGTATAACCCAATTTATGTGTGTCTCACTTGAACCGATGGCCGGCAGATATCGAGGAGGTTGTTTCTTTTCTGCTGTACACGCCCCTCAGTGTGGAGCAGGTCTGTTACTATTGGTCACACGCTTGACCGTGGGCGTGGCTAGAGGACTCACTCTGTGACAGTTTAATGTGTAAAGTGCGTCTGACACGTCGGACAACTCATGGAACTAAAATGCATTTAAGATTAATATATTTTTGATTTAGCTAAAAATGATGAATATTATCACAGAATAGCAAACATTTTATGTTTATAATTTCACTTCTTGTTTGTAATGACATCACCCGGCAAAATCTCATGTCACTTTTTTGTGTAAATGATGTTATTGTGTAAATGATGTTATTGTGTAAATGATGTTATTGTGTAAAGTAAATGATGTTATTGTGTAAAGTAAATGATGTTATTGTGTAAATTTTGTTATTGTGTAAATGATGTTATTGTGTTAACACAAATTAACATTTGACTGGTATGAGCAGCCCAAGTTTGATTGGTGTTAAACTCATTTAAATGGATTTCTGGCGTCTCGCAGTGAAACTTCATTCTAACTTTTATTGTTCAAGGGTAAAAAAAATGGAAAAATATTGAATTGGCCATTTGTAACGATCTGCTCCTCTGAACCCAATTACCATTATTTATTTAGGGAGAAATAGTGATGCTTTTGTGCCTGTCTAAGCTGCTAATAATGTCAGAAAATGTGTAACTTAGAAAATAAAATGTCCACGCCCCAAACTCTTTCGTTGTGGCCTCGTGCCTTTTACTTTAACCAAACAAAAAAACACGTCACATGCAACACAGCTGACGGCTTCAGTTTACAGTCTCGACGGTCCAAACCTTCCCGGCAGTGGACCCCAAACTTTTTGACTCGAGGGCCACATTGGGTTCTAAAATTTGGCCGAGGGGCCGGGCCAGGAAAATATGGTGTGTTTGTGTGAACTAATGAATTACAATAAATTACACGCAATATTTGACCTGTAACTTGTAACAAAGCAACAAATGCATTAAATAATGATTAATTATCTACTGTCTTCTACTGTCCACAAGAGTCTTCTACTGCTCTGTATAGAGCTGGTCCAGTGTTCCACGACCGGGACGAAAACCACTCTGCTCCTCCTGAATCCGAGGTTCGACTATCGGTCGGATTCTCCTCTCCAGGACCTGGAATAGACCTTACCCGGGAGGCTGAGGAGTGTGATCCCTCTGTAGTTGGAACACACCCTCCGGTCCCCCTTCTTGAACAGAGGGACCACCACCCCGGTCTGCCAGTCCAGAGGCACTGTCCCCGAACGCCACGCGATGTTGCAGAGACGTGTCAACCAAGACAGTCCTACAACATCCAGATACTTTAGGTCCTCAGGGCGGATCTCATCCACCCCCGGAGCCCTGCCACCGAGGAGTTTGCGAACAACCTCAGTGACTTCAGCTTGGGTGATGGATGAGCCAGCCTCCGAGTCCCCGGTCTCTACTTCCTCTTCGGAAGACGTGACTGAGGGATTAAGGAGATCCTCAAAGTATTCCTTCCACCGTCCGACGACATCCCCAGTCAAGGTCAGCAGGCCTCCACCCGCACCGTAAACGGTGTTGGTGAGGCACTGCTTCCCCCTCCAGAGGCGCCGGACGGTTTGCCAGAATTTCTTTGGGGCCGACCGATAGTCCTCCTCCATGGCCTCCACAAACTCCTCCCAGGCCCGGGTTTTTGCCTCTGCGACAGCACGAGCCGCGGCTCGCTTGGCCTGATACCTGTCGATGACCTCGGGAGACCTACAAGCCAGAGTGGCCTGATAGACCTCCTTCTTCAGTCTGACGGCATCCCTTACTTCCGGTGTCCACCACCGGGCGGAGACCTTGCGACCACAGCTCCGAGCAGCCGCATCAACAATGGAGGCGGAGAACATGGTCCACTCGGACTCAATGTCCCCAACCTCCCCCGGGACATGGGAGAAGCTCTCCCGGAGGTGCGAGTTGAATACCCTACTGACAGAGGGCTCCACAAGACGTTCCCAACAGACCCTCACAATGCACTTGGGTCTGCCAAGTCTGTCAATTGTCTTCTTGATATCAATCAAGCGCGTCCTCCTGCTCGTCCCAGCGCGTTCTCCGCCGCTGAATAAAGCGTAATCCGAATCGGCAGCAAGGTTCGCTACGTGGGTTTTGCCCCGGTGGTCCTCACAGTCCGGTTCCACTTCCACAAGTTCTCACGGTGGGTTTAGGCGGCCGCCGCTCGTCTCTCAAGATCCGGTCCGGTACCAAATTTCACCAAAACGAAGCTCCTCCCCCCACCTGTAGTAACCCTAATAAACGCTCCAGTCCACACACCTCGGACACGCCTCCCATTCATAAAAGGGATACAGGGCAGAATAAACAGAAAAGCGGCACATTACACACATTTTTGTGCACCTTCTGTGGCTCTGCTACAGAGTGAATTGGAATTTTTAAAGTCTTATGTGTGAAAAGTCTTCAAATCGGTCCAAAATTAGAACTTGGCACAAATGTATGTTCCATGACGTCGCCAATGGCGCCCTCTCGAAAATCAAAATACAGTATGCCTGTCCCTGCATTTGAACAAACTTGTCCAAGGGATTTGTCCTGATGAGGCTGCCTCATCAGGATCAAAAGTTGTTGAAATAATTTACGTAAGTCTCAGGGTCATAACGAGATCTTAAGAAAAAGAAGAAAAATCCTTCAAACACGCTCATATTTGGACAGACCTCATGAGGCTTTTCTGTATGTTGACGAGCTGGATATAAGGATATTTGAATTAAACGTCTATCTTTAAAATGTACTCTCCAGCGCCGCCTACAAAGTTAACATGGGACAAATGTAGACCACGCCCTATCTCCACCCTCACTGGCATGGCCACCTCTCGTAAAATGGGAGTGAAACATCTGGTACCTGTCTGTGACCTCGAGCAGAAGTCTCATGGGACCACGCCCTATCTTCAATGGGAATGCGGCCATTTTGAATAAAAGTCTGCAGAATCTACAAACTTGTCCTATGGTTTTCATCACCAAACTGACACATCATCAGGGGGATCAAAAGTGGGATCAAAAGTTGTCAAAATAATTTGCGCAGGTTTCAGGGAGTGGTCATAACAAGCTATTCAAAAATATAAAAATCCTTGTAAATTTGGCAAACATCAGATTTAGAAAGACCGATGAGGCGTTTGTGTATTTCTATAAGCTGGACATATTGATATGTTAATTATATTATCATTATTGATATAATGGGATGGAAACTGCAGTTTTTCAAAACTTGTATCACCGCGGTGGGTGGACGGCCCTCCCACTGCAGGGCCCTCCCACTGCAGGGCCCTCCCACTGCAGGGCCCTCCCACTGCAGGGCCCTCCCACTGCAAGCCCCTCCCACTGCAGGGCCCTCCCACTGCAAGGCCCTCCCACTGCAGGGCCCTCCCACTGCAGGGCCCTTCCATAGTCACAAGGACTGCAAGGGCCCTTCATTTAACCAGAAAGTCCCACTGAGATGTAACATCTCCAGAGGGGCGGAGCCTTTAGCAGGGAACCCAGAGGAAAACTACAGACATGGGGAGAACATGCAAACTCCACAGAGAAAGGCCATAAGACTAAGCATGAAAGACTTCATAATAAAAAATAGTTTATTAAGGATGTTTAGTAAGCCAAACCCCTTAATGAGTTACTTAAATCTGAGGTACTAATCAGGTACTAATCTGTTAATTATGCATCAAATGGCATTTTAAAGGTCATCAACTGTTGTGTCAATTAGACGTTTTGTCTTTACTAATGTCCAACCAGGAAGTACAATATATAAATGTCATCAAATCTGAAACAAAATCATGTCGTCTAACCTGCCATATGCATCTTCATGCTTTATTAAGTTAAAGGGATAATGGAGGATTTTTTGGCGCCAAATCTTTGTCTCATTTCCTCGTGGCGTGGACAGTTCATTCACGTGTCAATCATAGGATGCAGAGCCCCGTTCACCTGCAGAGCCCCGTTCACCTGCAGAGCCTCGTTCACCTGCAGAGCCCCGTTCACCTGCAGAGCCTCGTTCACCTGCAGAGCCCCGTTCACCTGCAGAGCCCCGTTCACTTGCAGAGCCCCGTTCACCTGCAGAGCCTCGCTCACCTGCAGGGCCTGGTTCACCTGCAGAGCCTCATTCACCTGCAGAGCCTCGTTCACCTGCAGAGCCCCGTTCACCTGTAGAGCCTCGTTCACCTGCAGAGCCCCGTTCACCTGCAGAGCCCGGTTCACCTGCAGAGCCTCGTTCACCTGCAGAGCCCCGTTCACTTGCAGAGCCACGCTCACCTGCAGAGCCTCGTTCACCTGCAGAGCCTCGTTCACCTGCAGAGCCCCGTTCACCTGCAGAGCCCTGTTCACCTGCAGAGCCCCGTTCACCTGCAGAGCCTGGTTCACCTGCAGAGCCGCGTTCACCTGCAGAGCCCCGTTCACCTGCAGGGCCTGGTTCACCTGCAGAGCCCCGTTCACTTGCAGAGCCCCGTTCACCTGCAGAGCCTCGTTCACCTGCAGAGCCTCGTTCACCTGCAGAGCCTCGTTCACCTGCAGAGCCTGGTTCACCTGCAGAGCCTGGTTCTTATAACTTGGCCTACCGGCTGCTTGTCTCCATGGAGATGGATAAGTTTAAGTTAGTTGCTAAGTTAAGCCGTTCAAATGTGGCTAAATGTTGAAAGCATGTGTCTGGTGAAGTGGATTGGACTTTAAAAACACGGAGAAGACAACCACGTGATAAGACAAATAAAAGCTTGACAAAACCGACACATTTTCTATCAAATCATTTTATTGAGTTTAAAGGGGTCATTGAATTGAAAAGCAGCTAATATTGTACACACTCTACAGCGACATTAGGACACGAGTCGTTTTCATTCTTAGCAAATTTGTCACTACAAAAGAGCGTCAATAATAGTAATCAGTATTTCTTTGCATATGAAAACTCTGAATGCTATAAAAATACGTGGGCTAAAAGTGTGTGGAGGTGGTCGTCATGCTGCTTTTGAATTCTCTCCGGTTGGAAAAGAGAGAAAAACACCCACACGGCAAACGAAAACGACTTTGTACAATTTCTCATTTAAAACAAAAAATAGATTTGGACTATGTTTTTATGTACAATGCTAGCAATGGATATGCTATTGATAGAACAGTAAATGTTTAGGTCCAGACATAGAAAATCAACAAGGGAGTTTCAAAGTCACACAGAGCTCTCCGCGGGAAACACAACTTAAGAAGAACAAAATGACTGACGTCATTTGCAACGGAAAAAAGAATAAAATAAAAATGTGTCTCTTTTGAATTCATTTTCTTTTGGGTTCAGAATTATCATGGATTTGAATGATGCACGTGGCGTTTCTTGTTGGGCGTCTGTCAGTTTCCCGTTTCCTGTCTCCATGGAGATATTGCTTTGCCTGGAATGTTCTACAGTTTGGCATTAATCATATCTGTCCTGCGTTTATTCAATTACAAGTGTTTTTATTACTGTCACATGTTTTGTTTGGTCATGAGGTCAGTTTAAAGTGACACTCTGCACCTTTAAGAGGACTTGATGTGTTCTGCACCTTTAAGAGGACTTGATGTGTTCTGCACCTTTAAGAGGACTTGATGTGTTCTGCACCTTTAAGAGGATTTGGTGTGTTCTGCACCTTTAAGAGGACTTGATGTGTTCTGCACCTTTAAGAGGACTTGATGTGTTCTGCACCTTTAAGAGGACTTGGTGTGTTCTGCACCTTTAAGAGGACTTGATGTGTTCTGCACCTTTAAGAGGACTTGATGTGTTCTGCACCTTTAAGAGGACTTGGTGTGTTCTGCACCTTTAAGAGGACTTGGTGTGTTCTGCACCTTTAAGAGGACTTGGTGTGTTCTGCACCTTTAAGAGGACTTGATGTGTTCTGCACCTTTAAGAGGACTTGATGTGTTCTGCACCTTTAAGAGGACTTGATGTGTTCTGCACCTTTAAGAGGACTTGATGTGTTCTGCACCTTTAAGAGGAGTTGGTGTGTTCTGCACCTTTAAGAGGACTTGGTGTGTTCTGCACCTTTAAGAGGACTTGGTGTGTTCTGCACCTTTAAGAGGACTTGGTGTGTTCTGCACCTTTAAGAGGACTTGATGTGTTCTGCACCTTTAAGAGGACTTGGTGTGTTCTGCACCTTTAAGAGGACTTGATGTGTTCTGCACCTTTAAGAGGACTTGATGTGTTCTGCACCTTTAAGAGGACTTGGTGTGTTCTGCACCTTTAAGAGGACTTGATGTGTTCTGCACCTTTAAGAGGACTTGATGTGTTCTGCACCTTTAAGAGGACTTGATGTGTTCTGCACCTTTAAGAGGACTTGATGTGTTCTGCACCTTTAAGAGGACTTGGTGTGTTCTGCACCTTTAAGAGGACTTGGTGTGTTCTGCACCTTTAAGAGGACTTGATGTGTTCTGCACCTTTAAGAGGACTTGATGTGTTCTGCACCTTTAAGAGGACTTGATGTGTTCTGCACCTTTAAGAGGACTTGATGTGTTCTGCACCTTTAAGAGGACTTGATGTGTTCTGCACCTTTAAGAGGACTTGGTGTGTTCTGCACCTTTAAGAGGACTTGATGTGTTCTGCACCTTTAAGAGGACTTGATGTGTTCTGCACCTTTAAGAGGACTTGATGTGTTCTGCACCTTTAAGAGGACTTGATGTGTTCTGCACCTTTAAGAGGACTTGGTGTGTTCTGCACCTTTAAGAGGACTTGGTGTGTTCTGCACCTTTAAGAGGACTTGGTGTGTTCTGCACCTTTAAGAGGACTTGGTGTGTTCTGCACCTTTAAGAGGACTTGATGTGTTCTGCACCTTTAAGAGGACTTGATGTGTTCTGCACCTTTAAGAGGACTTGGTGTGTTCTGCACCTTTAAGAGGACTTGGTGTGTTCTGCACCTTTAAGAGGACTTGATGTGTTCTGCACCTTTAAGAGGACTTGATGTGCTCTGCACCTTTAAGAGGACTTGGTGTGTTCTGCACCTTTAAGAGGACTTGGTGTGTTCTGCACCTTTAAGAGGACTTGGTGTGTTCTGCACCTTTAAGAGGACTTGATGTGTTCTGCACCTTTAAGAGGACTTGGTGTGTTCTGCACCTTTAAGAGGACTTGGTGTGTTCTGCACCTTTAAGAGGACTTGATGTGTTCTGCACCTTTAAGAGGACTTGGTGTGTTCTGCACCTTTAAGAGGACTTGATGTGTTCTGCACCTTTAAGAGGACTTGATGTGTTCTGCACCTTTAAGAGGACTTGGTGTGTTCTGCACCTTTAAGAGGACTTGATGTGTTCTGCACCTTTAAGAGGACTTGATGTGTTCTGCACCTTTAAGAGGACTTGATGTGTTCTGCACCTTTAAGAGGACTTGATGTGTTCTGCACCTTTAAGAGGACTTGATGTGTTCTGCACCTTTAAGAGGACTTGGTGTGTTCTGCACCTTTAAGAGGACTTGATGTGTTCTGCACCTTTAAGAGGACTTGATGTGTTCTGCACCTTTAAGAGGACTTGATGTGTTCTGCACCTTTAAGAGGACTTGATGTGTTCTGCACCTTTAAGAGGACTTGGTGTGTTCTGCACCTTTAAGAGGACTTGGTGTGTTCTGCACCTTTAAGAGGACTTGGTGTGTTCTGCACCTTTAAGAGGACTTGGTGTGTTCTGCACCTTTAAGAGGACTTGATGTGTTCTGCACCTTTAAGAGGACTTGATGTGTTCTGCACCTTTAAGAGGACTTGGTGTGTTCTGCACCTTTAAGAGGACTTGGTGTGTTCTGCACCTTTAAGAGGACTTGATGTGTTCTGCACCTTTAAGAGGACTTGATGTGCTCTGCACCTTTAAGAGGACTTGGTGTGTTCTGCACCTTTAAGAGGACTTGGTGTGTTCTGCACCTTTAAGAGGACTTGGTGTGTTCTGCACCTTTAAGAGGACTTGATGTGTTCTGCACCTTTAAGAGGACTTGGTGTGTTCTGCACCTTTAAGAGGACTTGGTGTGTTCTGCACCTTTAAGAGGACTTGATGTGTTCTGCACCTTTAAGAGGACTTGATGTGTTCTGCACCTTTAAGAGGACTTGGTGTGTTCTGCACCTTTAAGAGGACTTGGTGTGTTCTGCACCTTTAAGAGGACTTGATGTGTTCTGCACCTTTAAGAGGACTTGATGTGTTCTGCACCTTTAAGAGGACTTGATGTGTTCTGCACCTTTAAGAGGACTTGGTGTGTTCTGCACCTTTAAGAGGACTTGGTGTGTTCTGAATAAGTCTGGAAAAAAGGTTTATTACATTATTAGATTAGTTAAAAGTTCTGATTTTGTTTGGATAGTTTTCACTCGTTAATATGTATTTACTTGATGGACATAGAATATTTTTTACTCGTTACAAGACGTTTCTGCCTTGTATGAATACATTTCTTCCTTTTTCAAGTCCAAATATTTCCCAATGAGGTAGGAAATACTTTGATACTTTCTTAGTTCAAGCTAAATTATCAGTCACATTATTACTATTATTGTTTTTTAAATATGATACAATAATTATAACCTGGCTGAAACAATTCAATTTAATTTTAATGATTGGAATTTCATACATTTCCCCAAGGCTAGATATTAATTTCTTTGCAGTGCAGGATAGTTCTGGTCCTTGCATAAGTGGTGGTCTTAGGGTCAGGGGTCAGGGGTCATCAGCGGAGAGCTCTGTATGTTTTGTATTGCCATAGTAATTCAATGATATGTTTGAGAACACTTTTCACAAGGCACTGAAGCCCTAGAGTCTGGTCAAGTGTCCCTGCCACATATTTACAGTGTGTTTGACCTGTGCATATGTGCGTTAAAGCAGAACATGTGGAAATAAAAACACATTTAGAGAATTTTGTGTTGAACGTTTCAACCAAGGCTGAATAAGTCATCGAAATCAAATCAAAAATTGCAATTTGAATGGTAGTGATTAGCAATAGATACGGAACCCCTAAAACCCCCGAAATAATAAGAAACATCTTGTTTCGACAACACAATTGACAAGATAGTTTTGTCTTTTTGATGTGGCATTAGGGGCTCCGTACATGGATGTTTTCTTCAATTAAATTTTGAGAGAGAAAAAAACAAAACAATAAATTTGCAACATCCGTGAGAAAAATTGCAATTTGATAGAATTTCAAAATAGTTCAGCCCTAGTTTCAGCACATGACTAAATATGTCCATCAAACATTTTCTCCCCAAATAATGTTTTACTATGATAATATCACATTTCGGCCAAAAGCATTTTCCCCCCTCAAAAACCATGAACAATATGCACACAAATTTACATTTACTATAAAGATAAATGTAAAGCTTTTCAATCTTCGAGCCCTTTCCATAAAACTCTCAGGTTTCTCTCAAGCAATCTTATTCTTTTGTTTTTATTTTTTCCCCAACTCTTGCATAATGTTATGTTAAAGGAACATTACAACCAAGACCATTCAAAATGAATACAGGCATTTTTCTCTCTGGACATATAAACATAAGTATTTTATCCTAATTCATTCAATTTAAAACGATCAACAAAAATTAAGACGTGTTCAGAAATAACTACATCATTATATGAGCAATTTGCTTAAATTAAAGGTCCCATATTAAGACAATTATGAAAGCACTTTTTTTTTTAACACATCTGCATTCATATTTCATGCAAAAACAAAAGAGAAAACGCAGAGAGTCGAGTCCAGTGACGATGGACTTTCTCTGGAGGGAAATATGATGATGATAATATCTTCAACATGAAACAACACCCAACTCCAAGTAAACAACATGATTCAAAAAGAAAGAGGCATAACATGGGACCTTTAATCATCTTCAGACTCACACACTGGACACACGCGAGCGCTTGGTCACTCAAACAGAGTTCATATTTCTATTCTTCAACATGATCTCCGGGATCACCATAAAACTTCAGCAGATAAAATAAATCACTTCATTAGAATATTTAAATATCTTCATAAGCTCTCCCATTTTAAAATAATACAACCCTGAGCAAAGAGTCAAACTTTCTGTAGGAACAATGTCAAGTAGGTCAATGAGTATTTTGATATAGAATACAGTTATGTTATGGCAGTGGTTTAAAAAGTCCTGCTTCTCGTGAAATGACCATGTTTGTTACATCTTTAAAGGACAGATATTATGCACTTTTTTGGATTGTTATTGGCCTTTAAACGTGTTCTAAAAATTGGACTACAAGAAACCCTGAAATAGAACTCCATCTACTGGTTGCAGAGGGAATTACATATATATAAAGCTAGCTTGCCCCCGACATAATACAGCAGGCATGCAGTTGTAATGTACGTGACTTGAGGCGTAAACGCTCAGAACAACTGCACAGGAGACATCGGAGCGCTTCACATTTGGAGTGTTTTCTGAGGCTTTTCTAAACTAGTGAATGAAGCGACTCCAGGTGTGTTTGTGATGAAGAACAATGTTAGAACAGGGTTGAAAGCTCTGAAAGTCCATTTAGCATATAACGTGTCCTTTAAAGGTGACACCTTTAAAGGACACGTGTCACCCCCCCACGTGTCCAATAAAGGTGCACTGCGCAGCTTTCCAGGTGGGGGGGGGTGCTTTTTTCTTTTTATTGAGCAATAAAAACACTTATAATGTAATAAATACTAATTGAGACAAAGCAATAAGAAGCAGGTGCGGACCCCCCACCAGAAAAATGATGCAGTGTAACTTTAATACAGACATGAAAGTGATCTCAATTATCATAATCACATGATGGAGTTGAAAAGCCCTTTTGGCATCGATTTCCTCATTAAAATGTCTTTATCACATACAAATGTATGATTATATTTTCATATATTGCTTTTTCAATGAGTCATTAATATTGATATGGTAACAAAATATTTCATTAGGGAAACATTTTAGTGTAGGATATGGTTCAAAACGTTGCTTGTGTAATACAAATGGGACAAAATGATGGCTCTACACAGAATATAATTTACAATATAATTTTGAAGATATATTTTGGGTGTTGAAATAAATACAGTAAAATATTGATAAAAAGCTTCATGGCAGTACCTCATAACAGCCCTTTTCTGTACTTTGTCAATATGTTTTGCATAGACAACAAACAGCACATCTACGATAATATCATGAGAACTATGTCATAAATAATGTAAATGATGCAATTATTGCTCTGAAGTGCCACACCCAACTACACTATCGTAGCAACGGACAACAAAATACTGGCCAATATTGTACAGTTTGACACTGATGGAATCATTTTGGACCGAAATGCTGCACGAAGAATGACCTCTGCTGTCAACGGTCGATCATCATCGTAACTCTAACCCATCGAGATGTTTTTTCGACTGCCATTCATTTCGACTAATGCAACAACACATCATCAGGAAGGTAAAACTGTCCCACAACAGTCTTTGTCCCACAGAAACAAAGACAAAGTCTTAGCGTCACCTCCAGAGTCTCTAAAACCTACAAACCAAGTGATAAATCTGGAGGTAATAATGGACTCAGACTTGAACTTTAACACATCAAATCTATAACATCAGCAGCTTTTTACCCTCTAAAAAACATCGAAAATATAGTGTCTGAACCAGATTTGGAGAGACTTATCCATGCGTTTGTCTCTAGTACCAGGTGTTCGCAAACTTTTCATGCCAGGCCCCTCAAAATAACCATGCAACCGACTCGAGACCGCCACAGTGAAAGGAAATAACCTCTGTAATCATTTCAAGTTGTAAACGTTTAAAACCAGTTTTTTTGTATTTATTTTAGCAGTTTATTGTGTCAATTGACCAAATTTGTCTATAAAATACAGTTTTCAATTAAATGTATTTAATACAGTGTAATCCTCCTGCTTCAGGACCCCAGGGGATCCTGAACCCCACTTTGGGACCCGCTGGGTTAAGCCACTGTAACGGCTGCTCACTGCCGCTCCAGCTGCAGCACCTTTACCTTTTATGCAGCTTAATGTGGAAGAGAGGCCTCTAGAGGGAGGGAGCCGCTCTAGAGGCAAGAGAGCCGCTCTAGAGGCAAGAGCCGCTCTACAGGCAAGAGCGCCGCTCTAGAGGCAAGAGCCGCTCTAGAGGCAAGAGAGCCGCTCTAGAGGCAAGAGAGCTGCTCTAGAGGGAGAGCTGCTCTAGAGGGAGAGAGCCGCTCTAGAGGGAGAGAGCCGCTCTAGAGGCAGGAGAGCTGCTCTAGAGGGAGAGAGCCGCTCTAGAGGGAGAGAGCCGCTCTAGAGGGAGAGAGCCGCTCTAGAGGCAAGAGAGCCGCTCTAGAGGGAGGGAGCTGCTCTAGAAGGAGAGATCTGCTCTAGAGGGAGAGATCTGCTCTAGAGGGAGAGAGCCGCTCTAGAGGGAGAGAGCCGCTCTAGAGGCAAGAGAGCCGCTCTAGAGGGAGAGCCGCTCTAGAGGCAAGAGAGCCGCTCTAGAGGCAAGAGAGCCGCTCTAGAGGGAGAGAGCCGCTCTAGAGGGAGAGAGCCGCTCTAGAGGGAGAGAGCCGCTCTACAGGGCAAGAGAGCCGCTCTAGAGGGAGAGAGCCGCTCTAGAGGGAGAGCTGCTCTAGAGGGAGAGCCGCTCTAGAGGGAGAGCCGCTCTAGAGGGAGAGAGCTGCTCTAGAGGGAGAGAGCCGCCCTAGAGGCAAGAGAGCTGCTCTAGAGGGAGAGAGCCGCTCTAGAGGGAGCGAGCCGCTCTAGAGGAGAGAGAGCCGCTCTAGAGGAGAGAGAGCCGCTCTAGAGGGAGCGAGCCGCTCTAGAGGGAGAGAGCCGCTCTAGAGGGAGAGAGCTGCTCTAGAGGGAGAGAGCCGCTCTAGAGGCAAGAGAGCCGCTCTAGAGGGAGAGAGCCGCTCTAGAGGGAGAGAGCCGCTCTAGAGGCAAGAGAGCTGCTCTAGAGGGAGAGCCGCTCTAGAGGGAGAGAGCTGCTCTAGAGGGAGAGAGCTGCTCCAGAGGGAGAGAGTTGCTCTAGAGGGAGAGAGCTGCTCTAGAGGGAGAGCCGCTCTAGAGGGAGAGAGCTGCTCTATAGGCAAGAGAGCTGCTCTAGAGGGAGAGAGCTGCTCTAGAGGGAGAGAGCCGCTCTAGAGGGAGAGAGCCGCTCTAGAGGGTAGAGGGAGAGAGCTGCTCTAGAGGGAGAGAGCCGCTCTAGAGGGAGAGAGCCGCTCTAGAGGGAGAGAGCTGCTCCAGAGGGAGAGAGCTGCTCTAGAGGGAGAGAGCTGCTCTAGAGGGAGAGCCGCTCTAGAGGGAGAGAGCTGCTCTATAGGCAAGAGAGCTGCTCTAGAGGGAGAGAGCTGCTCTAGAGGGAGAGAGCTGCTCTAGAGGGAGAGAGCCGCTCTAGAGGGGAGAGAGCCGCTCTAGAGGGGAGAGAGCTGCTCTAGAGGGAGAGAGCTGCTCTAGAGGGAGAGAGCCGCTCTAGAGGGAGAGAGCCGCTCTAGAGGGAGAGAGCCGCTCTAGAGGGTAGAGGGAGAGAGCTGCTCTAGAGGGAGAGAGCCGCTCTAGAGGGAGAGAGCCGCTCTAGAGGGAGAGAGCTGCTCCAGAGGGAGAGAGCTGCTCTAGAGGGAGAGAGCTGCTCTAGAGGGAGAGAGCCGCTCTAGAGGGGAGAGAGCCGCTCTAGAGGGGAGAGAGCTGCTCTAGAGGGAGAGAGCTGCTCTAGAGGGAGAGCCGCTCTAGAGGGAGAGAGCCGCTCTAGAGGGAGAGAGCCGCTCTAGAGGGAGTGAGCTGCTCTAGCGGGAGAGAGCCGCTCTAGAGGCAAGAGAGCTGCTCTAGAGGGAGAGCCGCTCTAGAGGGAGAGAGCTGCTCTAGAGGGAGAGAGCTGCTCTAGAGGGAGAGCTGCTCTAGAGGCAAGAGAGCTGCTCTAGAGGGAGAGCCGCTCTAGAGGCAAGAGAGCCGCTCTAGAGGGAGAGAGCTGCTCTAGAGGGAGAGAGCTGCTCTAGAGGGAGAGCCGCTCTAGAGGCAAGAGAGCTGCTCTAGAGGGAGAGCCGCTCTAGAGGGAGAGAGCTGCTCTAGAGGCAAGAGAGCTGCTCTAGAGGGAGAGAGCTGCTCTAGCGGGAGAGAGCCGCTCTAGAGGGAGAGAGCTGCTCTAGAGGGAGAGAGCCGCTCTAGAGGCAAGAGAGCCGCTCTAGAGGGAGAGAGCCGCTCTAGAGGGAGAGAGCTGCTCTAGAGGCAAGAGAGCTGCTCTAGAGGGAGAGAGCTGCTCTAGAGGGAGAGAGCTGCTCTAGAGGGAGAGAGCTGCTCTAGAGGGAGAGAGCTGCTCTAGAGGGAGAGCCGCTCTAGAGGCAAGAGAGCTGCTCTAGAGGGAGAGCCGCTCTAGAGGGAGAGAGCTGCTCTAGAGGCAAGAGAGCTGCTCTAGAGGGAGAGAGCCGCTCTAGAGGGAGAGAGCTGCTCTAGAGGCAAGAGAGCTGCTCTAGAGGGAGAGAGCCGCTCTAGAGGGAGAGAGCTGCTCTAGAGGGAGAGAGCTGCTCTAGAGGCAAGAGAGCTGCTCTAGAGGGAGAGAGCCGCTCTAGAGGGAGAGAGCCGCTCTAGAGGCAAGAGAGCTGCTCTAGAGGGAGAGCCGCTCTAGAGGGAGAGAGCTGCTCTAGAGGCAAGAGAGCTGCTCTAGAGGGAGAGAGCCGCTCTAGAGGGAGAGAGCTGCTCTAGAGGCAAGAGAGCTGCTCTAGAGGGAGAGAGCCGCTCTAGAGGGAGAGAGCCGCTCTAGAGGCAAGAGAGCTGCTCTAGAGGGAGAGCCGCTCTAGAGGGAGAGAGCTGCTCTAGAGGCAAGAGAGCTGCTCTAGAGGCAAGAGAGCCGCTCTAGAGGGAGAGAGCTGCTCTAGAGGCAAGAGAGCTGCTCTAGAGGGAGAGAGCCGCTCTAGAGGGAGAGAGCCGCTCTAGAGGCAAGAGAGCTGCTCTAGAGGGAGAGCCGCTCTAGAGGGAGAGAGCTGCTCTAGAGGCAAGAGAGCTGCTCTAGAGGGAGAGAGCCGCTCTAGAGGGAGAGAGCTGCTCTAGAGGCAAGAGAGCTGCTCTAGAGGGAGAGAGCTGCTCTAGAGGGAGAGAGCTGCTCTAGAGGGAGAGAGCCGCTCTAGAGGCAAGAGAGCCGCTCTAGAGGCAAGAGAGCCGCTCTAGAGGGAGAGAGCCGCTCTAGAGGGAGAGAGCTGCTCTAGAGGCAAGAGAGCTGCTCTAGAGGGAGAGAGCTGCTCTAGAGGGAGAGAGCTGCTCTAGAGGGAGAGAGCTGCTCTAGAGGGAGAGCCGCTCTAGAGGCAAGAGAGCTGCTCTAGAGGGAGAGCCGCTCTAGAGGGAGAGAGCTGCTCTAGAGGCAAGAGAGCTGCTCTAGAGGGAGAGAGCCGCTCTAGAGGGAGAGCCGCTCTAGAGGCAAGAGAGCTGCTCTAGAGGGAGAGCCGCTCTAGAGGGAGAGAGCTGCTCTAGAGGCAAGAGAGCTGCTCTAGAGGGAGAGAGCCGCTCTAGAGGGAGAGAGCCGCTCTAGAGGCAAGAGAGCTGCTCTAGAGGGAGAGAGCCGCTCTAGAGGGAGAGAGCTGCTCTAGAGGGAGAGAGCTGCTCTAGAGGCAAGAGAGCTGCTCTAGAGGGAGAGAGCCGCTCTAGAGGGAGAGAGCCGCTCTAGAGGCAAGAGAGCTGCTCTAGAGGGAGAGCCGCTCTAGAGGGAGAGAGCTGCTCTAGAGGCAAGAGAGCTGCTCTAGAGGGAGAGAGCCGCTCTAGAGGGAGAGAGCTGCTCTAGAGGCAAGAGAGCTGCTCTAGAGGGAGAGAGCCGCTCTAGAGGGAGAGAGCCGCTCTAGAGGCAAGAGAGCTGCTCTAGAGGGAGAGCCGCTCTAGAGGGAGAGAGCTGCTCTAGAGGCAAGAGAGCTGCTCTAGAGGGAGAGAGCCGCTCTAGAGGGAGAGAGCTGCTCTAGAGGCAAGAGAGCTGCTCTAGAGGGAGAGAGCTGCTCTAGAGGGAGAGAGCTGCTCTAGAGGGAGAGAGCCGCTCTAGAGGCAAGAGAGCTGCTCTAGAGGGAGAGAGCCGCTCTAGAGGGAGAGAGCTGCTCTAGAGGCAAGAGAGCTGCTCTAGAGGGAGAGAGCTGCTCTAGAGGGAGAGAGCTGCTCTAGAGGGAGAGCCGCTCTAGAGGCAAGAGAGCTGCTCTAGAGGGAGAGCCGCTCTAGAGGGAGAGAGCTGCTCTAGAGGCAAGAGAGCTGCTCTAGAGGGAGAGAGCCGCTCTAGAGGGAGAGAGCCGCTCTAGAGGCAAGAGAGCTGCTCTAGAGGGAGAGAGCCGCTCTAGAGGGAGAGAGCTGCTCTAGAGGGAGAGAGCTGCTCTAGAGGCAAGAGAGCTGCTCTAGAGGGAGAGAGCCGCTCTAGAGGGAGAGAGCCGCTCTAGAGGCAAGAGAGCTGCTCTAGAGGGAGAGCCGCTCTAGAGGGAGAGAGCTGCTCTAGAGGCAAGAGAGCTGCTCTAGAGGGAGAGAGCCGCTCTAGAGGGAGAGAGCTGCTCTAGAGGCAAGAGAGCTGCTCTAGAGGGAGAGAGCCGCTCTAGAGGGAGAGAGCCGCTCTAGAGGCAAGAGAGCTGCTCTAGAGGGAGAGCCGCTCTAGAGGGAGAGAGCTGCTCTAGAGGCAAGAGAGCTGCTCTAGAGGGAGAGAGCTGTGCATGTGAAAGGATCTTCTTTTGGGAAGTATTATAAAGATTATGTATGTTTTTATTTCTTTGTATTGCGGTTTTAATACATTTTTGTGTGAAGTACTTTGAATTAGGTTGTGTACAAATACTTTTCCCTTGCCTTGGTCTGTGTAGTTCCTTGGTTAGCAAAAAGAAGGCCTTTAGGCCACCACACTTGGCATTACTGAACAGTCATGTGACTTTTCATACAGCAATATTATATCTATTTCTCTCTGTGGCCCTCAGGGGCCACCGTTGTTGTGATTTTGGGCCTTACAAAAATAAATTGAATTGAATCTATGACGTGTTTTAACATCTCTTTATATAATGCATTGGATTGTGATCATTAGATGCATTGTGTACTTGAAATATAATAGTTTGGGTCTTGACGCGAGTGCCCTTCATCGATAAACAGGAAACGACTGATGCTAACATGTGCTAGCTTTGTCGGCGCAACATCAGTGGAGAAATGATTCTTATCTGTTTGTATCTGCATTTTCTGTCTTATTTTGGCGTTGGCGTGTGTTCTGTGGTGTGAAGGTGAACGCTCGACACAACCTCTGACAGAAACATTTGTAACTATGCGCGCGGAAATGAGCGGGATTTCCAAGCAGCTAGCTCAGATTTCTTGGGTCGACACGGCGCGCAGACTATAGATACTGCCTCTTCCCCGCTGCCCTCAGCACGTCTCATTTCCCTGTGGAATTTACATGTGTGACGTATAATACAAGCTTTAAGGTGTTGCAGGAGCCAAAGCGAGCAGACCGCGTGGAAAGCTCAGGGGCCGCTCCGAAGCCATGGAAACAAGCCTCGGCGAGCATTAAGATAATTCCAACACAAACGCCTCATATTGGCCATTATTATGTTATTGGTTGCTAGAGTCACACACCAGACAATTAAAACTGTCCCACCCTCCAGGGCCCAACCCTAACCCTCCAGGGCCAAACCCTAACCCTCCAGGACCCAACCCTAACCCTCCAGGGCCCAACCCTAACCCTAACCCTCCAGGGCCAAACCCTAACCCTCCAGGACCCTAACCCTCCAGGGCCCAACCCTAACCCTCCAGGGCCCAACCCTAACCCTAACCCTCCAGGGCCCAACCCTAACCCTCCAGGGCCAAACCCTAACCCTCCAGGACCCTAACCCTCCAGGGCCCAACCCTAACCCTAACCCTCCAGGACCCTAACCCTCCAGGGCCCAAACCTAACCCTCCAGGGCCCAACCCTAACCCTCCAGGACCCTAACCCTCCAGGGCCCAACCCTAACCCTAACCCTCCAGGGCCCAACCCTAACCCTCCAGGGCCAAACCCTAACCCTCCAGGACCCTAACCCTCCAGGGCCCAACCCTAACCCTCCAGGGCCCAACCCTAACCCTCCAGGGCCCAACCCTAACCCTAACCCTCCAGGGCCCAACCCTAACCCTCCAGGGCCCAACCCTAACCCTCCAGGGCCCAACTCTAACCCTCCAGGGCCAAACCCTAACCCTCCAGGACCCTAACCCTCCAGGGCCCAACCCTAACCCTCCAGGGCCCAACCCTAACCCTCCAGGGCCCAACCCTAACCCTAACCCTCCAGGGCCCAACCCTAACCCTCCAGGGCCCAACCCTAACCCTCCAGGGCCAAACCCTAACCCTCCAGGACCCTAACCCTCCAGGGCCCAACTCTAACCCTCCAGGGCCAAACCCAAACCCTCCAGGACCCTAACCCTCCAGGGCCCAACCCTAACCCTCCAGGGCCCAACCCTAACCCTCCAGCGCCCAACCCTAACCCTCCAGGGCCCAACCCTAACCCTCCAGGGCCCAACCCTAACCCTCAGCATTACCCGTAAAGCCTGACCACAAAGCTCCCATGGAAGACAAGCTCAAAGTATTTGTGCAATTGTACGAAATTCACATGTAAATAGGTCGTTCAATCCAATAGGAAAAGTTTGATATTTTTGCATCTTCAGGCAACAAATGTGTGGGTCTTTATTTGAAGTATTATTCTCACTGTTTGCTTGTTCATTTGAGCATGCGTTTATGTTTTTTGACCACTAGATGTCGTTCTAAGACATGTTTCTGCATCAATCCTAAAGAACTAAAACAACACATTTTTTGTATGTTTGTGTGCACGTTTTTAAACTGGTGAATACATAATAACAAGCCATAAATGTTGCATAAAATGAAATAATTTAGAAGAATAAAACACTTCATTATTGGGTGTTGGTCACATTAAACGAGGGGTGAAGTTGGGTCCCGACCGAAATCAGACCAGCTGAAAAGCCTCTAGAACATTCCACGTGACAGAGGAACGTCACGGGCCAAACCTGCTCAAGCAAAATGTAGTAACGTGTCATGTAGTGAAGAAAAGCCCCGCCCCGTAACATTTCTGCTTCCAGAAGGGGAATGAGAGTAAAGCCGTACTTCTGGAACATTTTTCATGGAGTTTTCAAAGTACTGATACAGAGGCAAAAAAGTATTGAATTACCCTTTGAAAAATGAGTAATTCACTTGTTTTGATAAAGAATTGTGCAGATTTTTGGTCAAAGGAAGAGACTGAATCCATAAGTTAAAGCTGCGGCACCATTTTCTTTTGTATATTTAGTGTTTATCCAAAGAGTCTATTGTAAAAGCTGCACTTTGTGATGGAAATGAGACCTTTGCACGCTGCATCTAATAATGAAGTATTTTATGTCTCATCAACCAGGAAGTAAGAGCCTGTAGCAGCGCTCTGATTGGCTGTGCTTGGGTGCTTCGCCCCAGTTTCACTTCAAACACATCAGCAAATGAAAGCATGTGATTATTGTGAGCGCTCGGGACGGGGTTCACGGGGTACATGGGGTACACGGGGTTCACGGGGAGCATGGGGTTCACGGGGTACATGGGGTACACGGGGTACACGGGGGACATGGGGTTCACGGGGTACATGGGGTTCACGGGGGACATGGGGTACACGGGGTTCACGGGGAGCATGGGGTTCACGGGGTGCACGGGGTACATGGGGTTCACGGGGTACATGGGGTACACAGGGTACACGGGGGACATGGGGTTCACGGGGGACATGGGGTTCACGGGGTACATGGGGTTCACGGGGGACATGGGGTTCACGGGGTACATGGGGTTCACGGGGTACATGGGGTTCACGGGGGACATGGGGTTCACGGGGGACATGGGGTTCACGGGGTACACGGGGGACATGGGGTTCACGGGGTACATGGGGTACACGGGGAGCATGGGGTTCACGGGGTGCACGGGGTACATGGGGTTCACGGGGTACATGGGGTACACAGGGTACACGGGGGACATGGGGTTCACGGGGTACATGGGGTTCACGGGGGACATGGGGTTCACGGGGTACATGGGGTTCACGGGGTACATGGGGTTCACGGGGGACATGGGGTACACGGGGGACATGGGGTTCACGGGGGACATGGGGTTCACGGGGTACATGGGGTTCACGGGGGACATGGGGTTCACGGGGTACATGGGGTTCACGGGGTACATGGGGTTCACGGGGGACATGGGGTTCACGGGGGACATGGGGTTCACGGGGTACATGGGGTACACGGGGTTCACGGGGAGCATGGGGTTCACGGGGTGCACGGGGTACATGGGGTTCACGGGGTACATGGGGTACACAGGGTACACGGGGGACATGGGGTTCACGGGGGACATGGGGTTCACGGGGTACATGGGGTTCACGGGGGACATGGGGTTCACGGGGTACATGGGGTTCACGGGGTACATGGGGTTCACGGGGTACATGGGGTTCACGGGGGACATGGGGTTCACGGGGGACATGGGGTTCACGGGGTACATGGGGTTCACGGGGGACATGGGGTTCACGGGGGACATGGGGTTCACGGGGGACATGGGGTTCACGGGGTACATGGGGTTCACGGGGGACATGGGGTTCACGGGGTACATGGGGTTCACGGGGGACATGGGGTTCACGGGGTACATGGGGTTCACGGGGTGAAACCTGCTTCTGGGGGTGCAGTTCCCTCACAATCTCCAGGATCATACGATGATAAAAAAGATGCAACAAAAAAGTCAAATATGCAGTAAAAGTACAGATACTGCTCTCAAACCTTGTGAAGTGAAAGTATCCAGTATAAAATGTCCTTAAGTACAGTAACAGTACTTTCAAATGTGTACTTTGCTACTTTCCACCACTGCCATGACATAACCAGATGGCAAGCTCACAGCGGAGACACATGTCTTATGTCCCACATTAAGCCCCGCCCACTGCAGTGACTTCTGTCAAATGGACAAAAGAAACACATCCGAGCGTTCTGCTCAGTCTTCCACATGTGCCTGAAACGGTTGTCTAGGTGACAGAATTCAATGTTCTTTTACCATGTTGAAATGTTACGTGAAGGGGCTTTACAAAGTCATGCTTTTCTTTATTTAGACCTCTATTTTTAACCTTGTTTTGGTCTCGATTTAGTCTCGGCCATTTTTTAATTTTTTTTTTTTAAACACAAGTTATGTGAATTAAATCGATTCTATTTAAGTTTTAATTCAACTGAACTTATTGTATCATATCCAACCCATATTTGTCATATCATGCAGCCCAAATAAAAACCCTCTAAACTCCTGTCGTCATTGGCTCAGGGCGTCGTCTTTAACTTTAACACCATTAAAATCAAAACAATCATTCAACCAGGAACATCATAAGAGCCATTCATCCGTCTGTACACTTCTGATCATTAGTAGTTAGGAAGGCTAAGCTAGCACTGCTACAACTGGTAAAGAGTTCAATAAAAGGAGGTTTCCACAAGTTCAGAATAATAATATTTCTGGAAACCTTCATTACAGTAAAGTGAAAGATAAAGTCACATTAAAAAGGATATAAGTGACAGAACTGACCTGTTGAATCACAGCAAAAATAACATCTACACCAGTTAAAATGACATCAAATTATTTAATTTGTGTATTTGGACCATATGTAAATTTCTCATGCTGTTTTTGACTGGTCCCGCCCCTTTTTTTATTTCAAATTTACTGCCCAAAATAAGAACAAAATTGTCAATTGTAATTTTAATTCATGGTTTGTTATTCATTTCTTTTTTAAAATTGACTGCCAGTGGAGTATGACATTTGCAGCTATATATATTTATTTTTAAAGGATATTTTTTTTCCTCCACTTGCAGAAAATGTATGTAAAAATCTAAATAAATAAGAAAATAAAAATTGTCAAAATGATTCACATCTATATTGTTAATTGTAATTTTAATTCAGTTTGTTATTATTTACTTATTTCACATTTACAGCTAGTTGAGTTTGACATTTGCATCTTTATATATGTCTTTTTTAAGGATAATTTCTTCCCCCAACAAATTTATGTAAAAAAAAAATAGAATAAAAAATGAGTCAGAATTACTCAAATCTATACGTTTCATTGTAATTTTAACTCTTGTAGATACGATTTTTTGCGGTGTAAAATTCTAGCTTAACATTACGCACTCCGTATCCGACGTTCCTCTCGCCTGGGCCTTATAGAGCAAAGTGAATGTAGTGGAAAAAAATCAACCAAAATAAATATCAACTGTTTCAGCAGCTTATCGTCGCCAGGAGAGTCCAGTCTATTCATAATTCACAAAAAAACTAAAGAAAAAACCTCTCACGTCAGATATGTCTGTTTAAGATTCGCTAAGAGGCATTGACGTGTGCGGCGGCGACGCCCAGGGCCGCGGACGTCCTGAGAGGGCGAGCGCGGCGTCAGTTGTCTTTGGCGCCCCCTGGTGGTGCGCTCGCCCCTCGGCTGCGCTGGTACAGCCGGTAGCCTTTCCGACACAGCAGGATGAACCAGTAGAGCTGCGGCGCCAGGATGCAGCAGCTGCCCAGGTTGGTGGCGGCGGGCAGGTGGAAGGGCACGAGGTGGAGGGGCAGCCCGTGGTGGTGCCCGTAGCTCCAGTACATGAAGGGGAAGAGGGCGATGCGGCACAGGAAGAAGGTCAGGAGCACCATGCCACCGTTGGCTTTGTGGATCCAGCACTCCTGTAGGCCCAGCTGTGCAGAGAGAGAGCAACGGAGGGAGGGAGCAAGGGAGGGAGGGAGCAGGGGGCCGAGCAAGGGAGGGAGCGGGGGAGGAAGTGAGGGAGCAAAGGAAGGTGGGAGAGAGGGAGGGAGGGAGCGGGGGAGGAAGCGAGGGAGGGAGCGAGGGAGGGAGCAAGGGAGGGAGCGAGCGAGGGAGGGAACAGGGGAGGGAGCGAGCGAGGGAGGGAGGAAGTGAGGGAGCGAGCGAGGGAGTGAGCAGGGGAGGAAGCGAGGGAGGGAGCGAGGAGGGGAGCAAGGGGGGGAGGGAGGGGGAGCGTGGGAGGGAGATTTCCAACATATTTTACTCTTTCAGTTCCGGATGTTTCCAGTTTTTTGTCAAAGCATTTTACACTGTTATTCAGACCTTTTCTTTTTTAACAGACTAATGAGTTAATCCCAGATAAATAGATTATGGTCTTGTGTTGTTTGTTATTATCTCCCTTTCTCCATATTTTAAAATCTATATATCAGCACAAGCAAATATGGGTTATTGATATCCAACACTCGGAGCGCGATATGATTATGAATGTCACGGTATGACATTCATAATCATGTGACAATGTGACAAAAAGCCCAAGATTAAAAAATAGGTTCTTTACATTTAGGTGTTAATTTTGCTTCTAAAATGTAATTAATCCAATAATGGTGACATCCCCAGATACGATGGATAACTAACACATCCATGTTCAAAATATCCTTCATATCAGAAAACAATTCAACAGCTCAACTTTATGAAACTTTTTTGTATCAATATTTTGTGCAGATGATGGTGATGATGGTGACGATGGTGATAATAGTGATGATGGTGACGATGGTGATAATAGTGATGATAGTGACGATGGTGATAATAGTGACGATAGTGATGATGGTGATGATGGTGATGATGGTGACGATAGTGATGATAGTGATGATTAGTGATGATGGTGATGATGGTGATGATAGTGATAATAGTGATGATGGTGACGATGGTGATGATGGTGATAATAGTGATGATAGTGATGATGGTGATGATGGTGATGATAGTGATGATGGTGATGATGATGGTGATGATGGTGATAATAGTGATAATAGTGATGATGGTGACGATGGTGATGATGGTGATAATAGTGATGATAGTGATAATAGTGATGATGGTGATGATGGTGACGATGGTGATGATAGTGATGATGGTGATAATAGTGATGATGGTGATAATAGTGATAATAGTGATGATGGTGACGATGGTGATGATGGTGATAATAGTGATGATAGTGATAATAGTGATGATGGTGATGATGGTGACGATGGTGATAATAGTGATGATGGTGACGATGGTGATGATGGTGATAATAGTGATGATAGTGACGATGGTGACGATGGTGATAATAGTGATGATAGTGATGATGGTGATAATAGTGATGATAGTGACGATGGTGACGATGGTGATGATGGTGACGATAGTGATGATTAGTGATGATGGTGATGATAGTGATGATGGTGATGATGGTGATGATAGTGATAATAGTGATGATGGTGACGATGGTGATAATAGTGATGATAGTGACGATGGTGATGATGGTGATGATGGTGACGATAGTGATGATTAGTGATGATGGTGATGATAGTGATGATGGTGATGATAGTGATAATAGTGACGATGGTGATAATAGTGATGATAGTGATGATGGTGATAATAGTGATGATGGTGATGATAGTGATAATAGTGATGATGGTGATGATAGTGATGATAGTGACGATGGTGATGATAGTGATGATGGTGACGATAGTGATGATTAGTGATGATGGTGATGATAGTGATGATGGTGATGATAGTGATGATGGTGATAATAGTGTTGATAGTGATAATAGTGATGATGGTGATGATGGTGACGATGGTGATAATAGTGATGATAGTGACGATGGTGATGATGGTGATAATAGTGATGATGGTGATAGTGATGATGGTGATAATAGTGATGATGGTGACGATGGTGATAATAGTGACGATAGTGATGATGGTGATAATAGTGATGATAGTGATGATGGTGATGATAGTGACGATGGTGATAATAGTGATGATAGTGACGATGGTGACGATGGTGACGATAGTGATGATGGTGATGATGGTGATGATAGTGATAATAGTGATGATGGTGACGATGGTGATAATAGTGATGATAGTGATGATGGTGATGATGGTGATAATAGTGATGATGGTGATGATAGTGATAATAGTGATGATGGTGACGATGGTGATGATGGTGATAAGAGTGATGATAGTGATGATGGTGACGATGGTGATGATAGTGATGATGGTGATAATAGTGATGATGGTGATAATAGTGATAATAGTGATGATGGTGACGATGGTGATGATGGTGATAATAGTGATGATGGTGATGATAGTGATGATGGTGATAATAGTGATGATGGTGACGATGGTGATGATGGTGATAATAGTGATGATGGTGATAGTGATGATGGTGATAATAGTGATGATGGTGACGATGGTGATAATAGTGACGATAGTGATGATGGTGATAATAGTGATGATAGTGATGATGGTGATGATAGTGATGATGGTGATAATAGTGATGATGGTGACGGTGGTGATAATAGTGATGATGGTGACGATGGTGATGATGGTGATAATAGTGATGATGGTGATGATAGTGATGATGGTGATAATAGTGATGATGGTGACGATGGTGATAATAGTGATGATAGTGATGATGGTGACGATGGTGATGATAGTGATGATGGTGATAATAGTGATAATGGTGATGATGGTGATAATAGTGATAATAGTGATGATGGTGACGATGGTGATGATGGTGATAATAGTGATGATAGTGATGATGGTGATGATAGTGATGATGGTGATGATGGTGATGATGGTGATAATAGTGATGATGGTGATGATAGTGATGATGGTGATAATAGTGATGATGGTGACGATGGTGATAATAGTGATGATAGTGATGATGGTGACGATGGTGATGATAGTGATGATGGTGATAATAGTGATGATGGTGATAATAGTGATGATGGTGACGATGGTGATAATAGTGATGATGGTGATGATGGTGATAATAGTGATGATGGTGACGATGGTGATGGTGATAAGAGTGATGATGGTGATAGTGATGATGGTGATAATAGTGATGATGGTGACGATGGTGATAATAGTGATGATGATGATGGTGATAATAGTGATGATGGTGATGATGGTGATAATAGTGATAATAGTGATGATGGTGACGATGGTGATGATGGTGATAATAGTGATGATGGTGATGATAGTGATGATGGTGATGATGGTGATAATAGTGATGATGGTGATGATAGTGATAATAGTGATGATGGTGACGATGGTGATGGTGATAAGAGTGATGATGGTGATAGTGATGATGGTGATAATAGTGATGATGGTGACGATGGTGATAATAGTGACGATAGTGATGATGGTGATAATAGTGATGATAGTGATGATGGTGATGATAGTGATGATGGTGATAATAGTGATGATGGTGACGATGGTGATAATAGTGATGATGGTGACGATGGTGATAATAGTGATGATGGTGACGATGGTGATGATGGTGATAATAGTGATGATGGTGATGATAGTGATGATAGTGATGATGGTGACGATGGTGATAATAGTGATGATGGTGATAATAGTGATGATGGTGATAATAGTGATAATAGTGATGATGGTGACGATGGTGATGATGGTGATAATAGTGATGATAGTGATGATAGTGATGATGGTGATAATAGTGATGATGGTGACGATGGTGATAATAGTGATGATGGTGATGATGGTGATAATAGTGATGATGGTGATGATAGTGATAATAGTGATGATGGTGACGATGGTGATGATGGTGATAATAGTGATAATAGTGATGATGGTGATGATGGTGATAATAGTGATGATGGTGATAATAGTGATGATGGTGACGATGGTGATGATGGTGATAATAGTGATGATGGTGATGATAGTGATGATGGTGATAATAGTGATGATGGTGACGATGGTGATAATAGTGATGATGGTGATAATAGTGATGATGGTGATGATAGTGATAATAGTGATGATGGTGACGATGGTGATAATAGTGATAATAGTGATGATGGTGACGATGGTGATACTAGTGATGATGGTGATAATAGTGATGATGGTGACGATGGTGATAATAGTGACGGTAGTGATAATGGTGACGATAGTGATAATAGTGATGATAGTGATAATAGTGATGACGGTGACAATATTGATAATATTGATAATAGTGACAATAGTGATGATAGTGATAATAGTGACCCTAACCCAGCCTTTAGCTCAGTTAGCCTTTAGCTCAGTTAGCCTTTAGCTCAGACGCCAGTTACACACAAATAAACATGTAAAATAAAACACGTTTAACTATCACCCTCTGGATTATTTGTGGGCTGATACTAACGGCTAATGTTAGAGTTTAACGCGTTAAGAGTACAAGCACTTTTTTTAGAGTAATGAGGAATGTACCACGTTAGTTTTGTGCACAAATGTAATCTAGTACTCCCCAAGCTACTTTTTCAACTCAGTAATGCGTTGGTTTTGGTCTCATCTCCTCACCACAAACCCAGAGCTCGGCGTGTTGTGGATCATTTGAGGAACTCTAGGGTCAGTCCTGTGTGTTTCTCCTATTGCCCTTAGCATTAGCCATTAGCATCAGCCCTTAGCATTAGCTGCCGTGTTGGGTAGTGTTAATTTTAAAAGTAACTCCTTACGTTACCTCGTTACTGCTCTGGAAAACTAGCGTGTTATGTTACTGCTCGACCACCGCACGCTAAACTAATCTTTTATGATGACCACATTACAATGCCACACAATAAGCACGTGTCGGCCTCAAGCAATGACAAACATCGCTCAAACAAAATGAGTGAATTAGCAAGAGCACACTTGTTTTAGCACAAAATATGAATTATTAGTGTGAGGACAAGACTCCCAGTCACTAGTTGTGCAGTGCACATGCTCACAACACACCGAGCTCTGGGATTGTGGTGAGGAGATGAGACCAAAACCAACACATTAGTGATTTGAAAAAGTAACTTGGGGTGTACTAGATTACATTTGTGCACAAAACTAACGTGGTACATTCCTCGTTACTCTAAAAACTTAATTTGAGTGATCTAACACCCTCTCCCCTCCTTCATCTAGCCATAACTACTATATACAAGGGAAGTACAATATCACAAACTTTATATATTCGCCTCAACAATAACTTATTTTGAACAGAAAAAGCTCATTTAGAAAACAAACTTTAATATTAGATAAGAACATTTCAAGAAACGAATATTCAAAAAAAATCGAAGCCAGATGTCGTGTGAAATTAAAACATAAATGGACAAATCAAGTGATGCAAAGTGACAGTTGAATCCAGGCCCTTCCTTCAGCTGACACTAGATGGCAGCAAAACCTTGTTCCTGTCGCACTTCAAGGCTCGACTCAGAACACTAAGATTATAAGATTCTACGCTTGTTTCAAGATGAAATGTGCTCGTGTCACTGGACGACCCATGGGCAGTTTGTGTCCTCTTTGGGTAAGTCCTGTGTTAGAACAAGCTGTTTACACCGTTTGGTGGGACGAGTCACAACTAAGACTAAATTCTGACGAAATTACAAATAGAACAAATTTGTAAAAATTGGTTTGATTCACAATTTGGCAGAAAGAATCTATGCTTTGACAGAAGAATTAGAAGAACAAATGAAAATGGAAGGTAAGGAAGGTTTTTCATAAGTTACAACATTTTAAGTGTACTTTATTTAATTTGAGATGTTTAGCTTGCTTTATGTTCAAAGTTTTTCAGAAAATTAAGAATATTATAATTTATTTCGACCCTTAATCTTAACCTTTAACCTGAAGCTCAGAGTTCGTCCTGGAGCAGAAATGACAGACAAGCTCCTTCTTGTTTTATTCTACATCGTTTCAAATTAATGATTGTTTCTGCCACACCGCAGGACACGCTTGGATTACAGCATTCAACTTATTTTTACATTTAAAGAGAGAGATTAAGGTGTAGTTTTAGTAAAGACTTTACATTTATCTTTCTGCAAACATCTTTATTAACTGTCTCATAAAGTCACACTGTTTTCATTCTAAAACTATGTGTGATTTCTAGAAGACACTTTTGTGCACTGTTATACACACATTATTTATAAAGTCATTTAAAGTGGAGGTCAAGCACTCATAAAACTCATTTTCTTTGATTCTTGTGGTATAATTATGTCACTCTTCCTCAAGTTTGTGATAGGATTTATGAAATGGAACCTTCTGAAAGACAAAATAAACTTTTGGACACTAGATTGAACTAAAAAATACTTAATTTTGCTTCTGAAATTATTATTATTTGGTTCTTACGACTACATTGTGACCTGAAATGATCACAATGATCAAAGAACAGAATAATCTTGACATCTCTGCTCATAAATAAAGTTTTTCATGACTAGTGCGGTTTACAGTGAGCTAAATGAAACATAATGACAGTTTAACACTAAATACCTACAAAAGGACAGTGAGTGCAGGTCTGTTTGTGCCCGTCCCCTGACCCGTCCAGCGCCCTCTCAGATGTCTGGCCTGACTGGACTGACTGGACCTGAAGGTGCTTAGTGGCTCTTTCCCTGCGCTCGTCTGCGTGGAGTGGTGCAGTGTTTTTCTGCTGAGGCGGTGCAGGGCTCCGGCTCCGGCTCCGGCTCCGGACCACAGCTCTTATCAGACGCTAATGAGGAGGCGCTGTGTGTCTTCACGACCCGCCGCTGATGGGCAGGAGCGCGGTGGAAGTACAGTGTGTGGCTAGTGTTACATTTACTCGCAGCATTAGCAAACATTACAACTGTAGAGAGAGCGGGGCCCGGATCATGTTACTGGGACAACAGAGCAGGACGCTAATGCACTTTAACTTCACAACGTCCATCACTGCCTCTGAGATCGACCCTCACGCCTCTTCGATCGACCCTCACGCCTCTGCGATCGACCCTCATTGCCCCTGCGATCGACCCTCACGCCTCTGCAATCGACCCTCACTGCCTCTGCAATCGACGCTCACTGCCTCTGAGATCGATGCTCACTGCCTCTGAGATCGACCCTCACTGCCTCTGCGATCGACCCTCACTTCCTCTGCGATCGACCCTCACTGCCTCTGCGATCGACCCTCACGCCTTTGCGATCGACCCTCACTGCCTCTGCGATCGACCCTCATGCCTCTGCGATCGACCCTCACTGCCTCTGCGATCGACCCTCACGCCTTTGCGATCGACCCTCATGCCTCTGCGATCGACCCTCACTGCCTCTGCGAACGACCCTCACGCCTTTTCGATCGACCCTCACGGCCTCTGCGATCGACCCTCACGCCTCTGCGATCGACCCTCACTTCCTCTGCGATCGACCCTCACGGCCTCTGCGATCGACCCTCATGCCTCTGCGATCGACCCTCACTGTCTCTGCGATCGACCCTCAGGCCTCTGCGATCGACCCTCACGCCTCTGCGATCGACCCTCGCGGCCTCTGCGATCGACCCTCACGCCTTTGCGATCGACCCTCACGCCTCTGCGATCGACTCTCACTGCCTCTGAGATCGACCCTCACGCCTCTGCGATCGACCCTCACGCCTCTGCGATCGACCCTCACTGCCTCTGCGAGCGAACCTCACTGTCACGCCTCTGAGATCGACCCTCACTGCCTCTGTGATCGACCCTCACTGTCTCTGCGATCGACCCTTACTGTCTCTGCGATCGACCCTCATGCCTCTGCGATCGACCCTCACTTCCTCTGCGATCGACCCTCACTGCCTCTGCGATCGACCCTCACGCCTTTGCGATCGACCCTCATGCCTCTGCGATCGACCCTCACTGCCTCTGCGATCGACCCTCACGCCTCTGCGATCGACCCTCACTGCCTCTGAGATCGACCCTCACGCCTCTGCGATCGACCCTCACTGCCTCTGCGATCGACCCTCACGCCTCTTCGATCGACCCTCACGGCCTCTGCGATCGACCCTCACGCCTCTGCGATTGACCTCACTGCCTTTGCGATCGACCCTCACGCCTCTGCGATCGACCCTCACGCCTCTTCGATCGACCCTCACGCCTCTGCGATCGACCCTCACGCCTCTGCGATCGACCCTCACGCCTCTGCGATCGACCCTCACTTCCTCTGCGATCGACCCTCACGGCCTCTGCGATCGACCCTCACTGTCTCTGCGATCGACCCTCAGGCCTCTGCGATCGACCCTCACGCCTCTGTGATCGACCCTCACGGCCTCTGCGATCGACCCTCACGCCTTTGCGATCTACCCTCACGCCTCTGCGATCGACTCTCACTGCCTCTGAGATCGACCCTCACGCCTCTGCGATCGACCCTCACTGCCTCTGCGAGCGACCCTCACTGCCTCTGCGATCGACCCTCACTGCCTCTGCGATCGACCCTCACTGTCTCTGCGATCGACCCTCACGCCTCTGCGATCGACTCTCACTGCCTCTGAGATCGACCCTCACGCCTCTGCGATCGACCCTCACTGCCTCTGCGATCGACTCTCACTGCCTCTGAGATCGACCCTCACGCCTCTGCGATCGACCCTCACTGCCTCTGCGATCGACCCTCACTGCCTCTGCGATCGACCCTCACTGTCTCTGCGATCGACCCTCACGCCTCTGCGATCGACTCTCACTGCCTCTGAGATCGACCCTCACTGCCTCTGCGATCGACCCTCACTGCCTCTGCGATCGACTCTCACTGCCTCTGAGATCGACCCTCACGCCTCTGCGATCGACCCTCACGCCTCTGCGATCGACCCTCACGCCTCTGCGATCGACCCTCACGCCTCTGCGATCGACCCTCACGCCTCTGCGATCGACCTCACTGCCTCTGCGATCGACCCTCACTGCCTCTGCGATCGACCCTCATGCCTCTGCGATCGACCTCACTGCCTCTGCGATCGACCCTCACTGTCTCTGCGATCGACCCTCAGGCCTCTGCAATCGACCCTCACGCCTTTGCGATCGACCCTCACGCCTCTGCGATCGACTCTCACTGCCTCTGAGATCGACCCTCACGCCTCTGCGATCGACCCTCACGCCTCTGCGATCGACCCTCACTGCCTCTGCGATCGACCCTCAAGCCTTTGCGATCGACCCTCATGCCTCTGCGATCGACCCTCACTGCCTCTGAGATCGACCCTCACGCCTCTGCGATCGACCCTCACTGCCTCTGCGATCGACCCTCACGCCTCTTCGATCGACCCTCACGGCCTCTGCGATCGACCCTCACGCCTCTGCGATTGACCTCACTGCCTTTGCGATCGACCCTCACGCCTCTGCGATCGACCCTCACGCCTCTTCGATCGACCCTCACGCCTCTGCGATCGACCCTCACGCCTCTTCGATCGACCCTCACTGCCTCTGCAATCGACGCTCACTGCCTCTGAGATCGATGCTCACTGCCTCTGCGATCGACCCTCATGCCTCTGCGATCGACCCTCACTTCCTCTGCGATCGACCCTCACTGCCTCTGCGATCGACCCTCACGCCTTTGCGATCGACCCTCATGCCTCTGCGATCGACCCTCACTGCCTCTGAGATCGACCCTCACGCCTCTGCGATCGACCCTCACTGCCTCTGCGATCGACCCTCACGCCTCTTCGATCGACCCTCACGGCCTCTGCGATCGACCCTCACGCCTCTGCGATTGACCTCACTGCCTTTGCGATCGACCCTCACGCCTCTGCGATCGACCCTCACGCCTCTTCGATCGACCCTCACGCCTCTGCGATCGACCCTCACGCCTCTTCGATCAACCCTCACGCCTCTGCGATCGACCCTCACTGTCTCTGCGATCGACCCCCAGGCCTCTGCGATCGACCCTCACGCCTCTGTGATCGACCCTCACGGCCTCTGCGATCGACCCTCACGCCTTTGCGATCGACCCTCACGCCTCTGCGATCGACTCTCACTGCCTCTGAGATCGACCCTCACGCCTCTGCGATCAACCCTCACGCCTCTGCGATCGACCCTCACTGCCTCTGCGAGCGACCCTCACTGTCACGCCTCTGCGATCGACCCTCACTGTCTCTGCGATTGACCCTCACGCCTCTGCGATCGACCGGTCAGTCGCGATCGACGTATTGGGCAACCCTGGAATAGATGAATGACTAAAAGCCCCTGCATCAAAAGTCTCTATAAACCTTTTATAATCCTATGTAATGCCACTGGCAGCAAACTGAAGTGGACCATAACTTCCTATGATTCAGAATCAGAATCAGAAAAGGGTTTATTGCCAATTGTCAATTAACAAAATCCACAAACATAGGAACTTGTCCTGGTGATTCGGTGCAACACAGACAACAAAACAATGAACAATGAATACAAAACGGCATGATCTGTACAGAATAAAATATAAAGTTATGTAGTGCAATAAGAGTGAACAGTGCAGTGAGTGCAAGGTGTTTAGGCAGTGTTCATGAGTCCAACGGCAGAGGGAAAGAAACTGTTCTTGTGACGGGAGGTTCTGGTAGCCTCCTGCCTGAGGGGAGTGGCTCAAATAGTCTGTGTCCAGGTGTCCTGTGATCCGATCTGCACGTCCCAGAGCCCTGGAGACGTACAGGTCCTGCAGAGATAGAATTTTGCGGCAAATCACCTTCTCAGCAGAGGGCACAATGCGCTGTAGTCTCTGTTTGTCCCTGGCTGTGGCTCCAGCGTACCACACGGTGATGGAGGAGGTGACAGAGGAGGTGATAATGGACCGTATAGAACTGCACCATCATCTCCGCTGTCAGATTGGCTTTCTTCAGCTGCTGCAGGAAGTACATCCTCTGCTGGAGCGTCTTGATGAGGAGCTGATGGTGGCTCCCACTTGAGGTCCTGGTGATAAAGTGGGTGAGAAAGTGGAGGGAGGGGGGGCGCTCCACCTCCTGTAGACAGACTCATCCCCGTCCGAGATGAGCCCGATGAGGGTGGTGTCGTCCGCAAACTTAATTAGTTTTACGGAGTCGTGGCTGGAGGTGCAGCACTTTGTGTAGAGGGAGAAGAGCAGGGGAGAAAGTACACAGCCCTGTGGAGCTCCTGTGATAGTCCATGTGTCTGAGACATTCTTCCCCAGCCGCACGCACTGCCTCCGATCCGTCATCAGGATGTCAGTGCTCCCCCTGCAGGTGGAGTCAGGCACGTTGAGCTGGTAGAGCTTGTCCTGGAGCAGAGCAGGAGGTGGTGTTGAATGCAGGACACAACAGGATCCTGGCGTAGGTTCCCGGAGAGTCCTGATGCTGGTGCAGGTGTGGGAGGACCAGGCGTTCAAATGACTTCATGACTACAGACGTCAGTGCCACAGGTCTGTAGTCATTAAATCCAGTGATCCGGGGCTTCTTGGGGACAGGGACAATGATGGACGACTTGAAGCTGGTTCATGGCATGACTCCAGGAGGTGTTAAAAATGCCAGTGAAGACAGGGGCCAGCTCGCCTGCGCAGTGTCTCAAGGTGGCCGGGGTGACACCGTCTGGTCCAGCAGCAGAGGGTTGGATTTACGAAATAGTTCCTGTTCCTGAACTGTGAGAGGCGTGGAGGAGGTGGAGGTGGAGGGGACCGGGGTTGAAAACAGACAAAACAACACGGAGCACCGAAACGCCGTGGCAGCCATCTTGTATCTCTACGATTAACTGACATTAGAAAATAATTATGAAAGATCAAAATCTAAACAGTGCTGATTTTAAGTCAATATCAAGCTACAATTTGGAATTTCCAGGATAGACTCCAATTGTATGTAAGACTCACAAAAACTATATTTTGTGGTAAAGTATGTGATATATCTGTAGATAAAATGAAAAACTATTGTGGGCTCAACATATCTGAACATATTTGCCCAGTAAAACATAAAAATCACATCACAAAGTGTCAAATTTCCAAATGCAGTAAAATGCAATGTGAAGTGTGTTTAAACCAGGCTGATTTATCTGTGTTATGATCATATTAAATCATTCCGTGTTTTAGTCTAGACTGAGGTTTTTCAAGTACTTACTATTGAACGTTAACATAGTACGTAATTATTTTCTTTTGACTATTGTAAACCACAATATTGATCTAAAACAGCTTAGTAACAGTAACAGATCCATGGACTTCCTGTTCAGAACTGCCTCTTCATAGTGACATTTCACTTTAACAAGCAGCAGATTGTCATTTACATGTTGTGTTGGTACAAGTGGTTATGTGACATTTTATACCTCTATGTGTCACTTAGTCTTCATTTGTTAACAGTAAGTACCGGGAGTGGGCGGGGCTAGGTGAAAACAGGACTTTTCTGAGAACCCGAGCCTCAATTGCAGGACAATACAGGATTAATCAAACATGCATCATTGATTAATCCCAACTAATTATTGAGACAATAGTCAACTAATTTAGTCATCAAATAATCCAGACACAGACTCCAAAAGGTGTTATGTGCTGAGAGAAAAGGTTTTGTGATACTTCACAAAGACATTGGAAACATGAACAATTGGGCCACATCCTCTTTTAGTCCATTTATTCCTGCAAAGAATGACTTGATGGAAATAATGTATTTAGTTAACTTCAGCCCTACAAATTACAGTATTATCTTTTTGGTTATTGTCACAGTCCAATCACATTTACTGGCTTAGCACATTTCAGATGGATTCCTATTATACTGTTGTTCACGCCTAACCATGATAAAGAAGCACATCATTAAATATACAATATGAGAGGACTAGAGCTGTGTCTCACCTGAATGAGGATTTTGCCCAGGGAGACGAAGGGTGTGCTGACCTCCGTGAGGAACAAGCAGCCGATGAAGAAGTCGCCCTGCTCTTTCCTGAAGAACTGTGGAGCAAAACAAGGTGAATATTCATGATTGTTGACATCGTGGTGAAACAAAGAGGATGTTTTGGCCCGTAGGCTTTTAGAAATGTATAAAGTTGTCCCATCATAGGACACCAAACTGCAGAAGGAACAGATGAGCTCCTTCTGGTTTTAAGATAAGATAAGATAAGATATTCCTTTATTGTCCACACATGGGGAAATTTCATTGTTGCAACGCAGTAGATACAGAGGTAAATACAGAGGAAAAGAAAAGATAACTTATAGGAAGTTTGAAAAACACTCTCAATAGAAGATCTCTTATAAACAAAAGGGAGTGTCTGCAGAGCCGTGGCGAGTGGCCGAAACTGCCATGTTATTTTTGTGCCGGCCGCGCGCCGCGGCTCCTGAAACTGCGCCGCTATTTGACCGCGTTTTAGCGCCGTTTTAGACCGCGCCGGGTTAAGGTTATGGTTATGGTTAGGGTTAAGGTTAAGGTTAGGGTTAAGGTTAAGGTTAGGGTAAGCTATGAGGCTATAAGTGAAATGCCGCGGTCCCTGAAACTGTGCGGCTATTTTACCGCGCCGCGGCTCTCCAGCCACGGCCTAAACAAAAACTCCTATAGACAAAACCTCCCATTTCCCAACAAGAGATGGAGGGGAAAAATAATAAAGATAAATAAAAAATACATAAATACCATTGCATGTGATCACGACATTAATTGCACATGAATATGTGTCACGACTAGGGATGCAGACCTAAACCCACGTTCAGGTTCAAGTCCGGATTCGAATCCAGAGGTTCAGGTTCAGGTCCGGACCTAATGAGTCCGGACCTGAACTCATGCCATATTTGCATCATGTTATAACAGCCTAACACAAGACACTTGGCTCAATTAAGTTGAAGACACATGAACAAGGACGACTGTCAAACACAAGGCTTAACTGCAGACTGAAATAAACTCAACTTGTCTGGTTTATCCACTCTTTTGAACAGAAGTTACAACTTACAAATCACAAGCTACGAGCTACGAGCTAACACACATTCATGTGTTTTACTAGAGGAACAACTCCCGAACAAGAGCATGTTGAGTATTGGTATTGGAGCAGCTGTTTCAGCTGATACTGTGTTTGTAAGTGTGTTACTGGTTTGACTGGGCTGTTCCCACACCTGAAGTTTAATGCTTTAGATACATTTCCACTCTTTAATTTTGCAGATCCATTGGCATCAAAGTCATGTAAAAATCTTCAAAAACTCTCATAACAGTCGACTAGAACCATGCGCGGTCTCTGGGGCGGAGCTAAGAGCGGCTCAGGAGACCAGGTAGTTTCTGATGTTCCTGTTCCATCACCATGGTTACGGCCAACAGTAACCAACTCTGTTCAAGAAATAAAGTGACAACTTGTGACATTAAACCAGCATTATTGACCTGAGCGAGAAGTTACAATATTTACACCCAAACCAACCACCCGCTCCTTTAACGTCTTAAACTAACTCACGGAGCGACACAAAACGATTCAATTGAGCCAGCGATCTTCCCGAAGGTTCGGTCTCTCGCGTCTTTAAACTCATTGCGCCGGCTTCAACTTCTGCCGTTGGGAAGACTCGTGCGTCGCTGATGCTCCGGGCGCCATTGACAGCGATGTCAGTGTTTACGTCTTTTCTAGCGCGAATTTCGCGATCTATGGAAGGTTTAGGATGGTTTAGATTCTAGAACGTAAAGGATATAGAAAGTGAGTGGTAGATTTTATATGAGTCCAGAACCGAATCACCGGAGTTTTGGTTTTTTGGGACCTGAACCGAAACGTTTTTACAAGTCCAGATCCGGTCCGTCGTAGCGGTCCACATCCCTAGGCGTGGCTGGTGTGGTCAGAATAGCACAGCTACGTCAGTGGACAGGACAAAAAGAGAGGAGACAAAGGGCATCCTTGTCACCAGCCTGTTGTCTGTGTGTGTGGTACATGAATAAAGCATGAACGCCTCCGCCCGGGGCCCCCACCATCTGGTCATCAGGGGCCCCTCCTCACCTGTACCTGTCTCTGTCACCAAACACCTGTCCCTGCTAACTGGCTGCACTGAACACGGCTCTGTTGAAGTCACTTGATATGAAAACACTTTAACTGAACAATACAATACACATTTTCTCACAATTCACATCCACTTTGGACCAGGGATTTCTTCATTCGGGAGAGTTTGGTGAGAGTTTGGTGAGAGTTTGGTGAGTCCTGCTTAGAAAATCCTCCCCTCCGACCACCAAAAACACTCCCCAAACTACCTTACTCTTCAGGCTATACAGCTCCTGAATAAAAGCCGCACACACAGAATGTACAAAGAAAATAGAACTTGTCAATACACCTGACAATAATACCTGCACCTGACAATAATACCTGCACCTGACAATAATACCTGCACCTGACAATAATACCTGCACCTGACAATAATACCAGCACCTGACAATAATACCTGCACCTGACAATAATACCTGTACCTGACAATAATACCTGCACCTGACAATAATACCTGCACCTGACAATAATACCTGCACCTGACAATAATACCAGCACCTGACAATAATACCTGCACCTGACAATAATACCGGCACCTGACAATAATACCTGCACCTGACAATAATACCTGCACCTGACAATAATACCAGCACCTGACAATAATACCAGCACCTGACAATAATACCAGCACCTGACAATAATACCAGCACCTGACAATAATACCTGCACCTGACAATAATACCTGCACCTGACAATAATACCTGCACCTGACAATAATACCTGCACCTGACAATAATACCTGCACCTGACAATAATACCTGCACCTGACAATAATACCAGCACCTGACAATAATACCAGCACCTGACAATAATACCAGCACCTGACAATAATACCTGCACCTGACAATAATACCAGCACTTGACAATAAACTGCAGGTGCCCACGTTGTAACATGAGATATTTACACATAAATAAACGCGGTAGTGATGAGACTTTTGTGTGTCTTTTGAAGCGGGGGTCTCGCCCCTGAATTAGACACATTTCTCAGTGATGAGTTGGATTGTAATAAAACACACAGCATTTGAAGTTTAACAAACACATGGCAGCTGTCCCTACTGTCCCCTCTGTCCTGGATTACTCTGTGTGAGCTGATTTACTTCACATCTGGTTCTGAGCTTGTGCTTAGCGAATGTTACGTTTTAACATGAGATATTTAAACAGAAATATGTGCCATGTTGTCCGTGAATATGAGTTGGATTGAAATAAAACACACAGCGTTTTGAAGCGTAGAAAACACCATGAGTGGACAGTGCTTCCACTGACATCTTCTACTGAGGGTCAAATGCATGCGCTTCCTGCTAGAGTGCCCCCCGGTGGCCATTAGCCAGTAAAAATCGATCAATTAGACGGACCGCTGTAATGGCCGCAAAAAGTAGCGGCTTAAAGTCCGAAAAGTCCGGTATCCCCTCATTTATACCAACTCTGTAGCAAAATACGTCTGCCGCAAAATATAGAACGTGTTCAAAGTGAATGCGCCTGTTTACGGCACAGCGTCGCGTCTCCGCTCCGTCTGCGGCAAAAATATGCAGGATCTATTTTTGACGGATGCCGTAGCGATATGAGTGAAGGTGAACTATTTATGAATAGACACGTGTTTATTTTAACAATATATTTAACAATAAACACGGTGAAATTGCCCATGTTTAATGGTGTGTACTGTGTCAAGTCTTTCATTTCACACTGTCAGACACAACTTTGTTGACAGCAGGATTTGAGTCCAATAATAATACAATATTTGCCCTTTAAGAGTCACGTTGTAAAGTTGCTAATGTGTGCCGCTTACCGTAGCAGGTAAAAGATCAAACCATGTAAGATTAATATCAGTTCATAAATACTACAGCGCACTCAGGTTTGCTCAGTCTTTATGGAAGAATTTTGGACTTTCAACAAACTAGTTTTCCCTCAGAGACGTGACAGTTGCATGAGGTCACATGGGTGCCTTCTGGTGGCGCAATTGTGTATTAAAACACAGAAAACAAGTGAAATGCGCCATTTCAATGGGCAAGATGTCTTCACTCGGTTAAGCATTTAGCTTAGCTTAACACTCCTTAAGGCTGGGTACCAAAGATTTTTTTTACCAGTACTTTAACAATAGCCGCTTTTCAATACGAGTCCCTTTAAAGTGTAAATGAATGCCCAACATAATGCAAATCAATTAACAATTAAGTTAAATCCTATCTTCAATTCAATTTCAATTCAATTTAGTTTCCTCTGAGGGCAACAGTGAAAAACAGATTAAACAATGTCTGTGGGGACGAGCAGGCTTTTAGATCGCCGTCCGTCTTCCCGTATTTTGGACGGGGTATTTTGAAATGTGGACGGGGATTTTCGAGTGCAAGGACGGGGTCATTTTTATTAATAAATCTTAGAAAAAAGGGAATGTTATCATTAAATCAGTCCGGGAAGCGTTTGACAATAGTCCGCCATGACAGTTTACAGTTTACAAGTGAAAATTTGCATGCTGCGCGTGATTGGTCGACGAAGTTTGTGTGCTTGGCTCTGATTGGCTGTAGAACCGTGTTCCAGAGAATGCCGAAGCTCCACGTTTGCCGAACCTCCATGTTTGTTCGTGCACTTTGACAGAATTTAATCGAAACCTCATTACCTCAAAAAGTACACTACCGTGTACTTTATGTATAAATATCTTATGTTACAATGTGGGCACCAGCGGCTTATTGACAGATAACACACCGCATCGGTCAATAAGCCGCTGGTGCCCACATTGTATGTGTATGTACCTATGTACAATTTCTTGTTGAAGCGGCTTTTATTCAGGCTTTAATTAAGGCCATATTGTGGACTATTGCAGGTAATCCAAATTCCATTACTAAAGATAAAATGAAAATTGTAAAAATCTGGTTAAATTAAATCAAAATTACGCATCTATTTCAAATCTTTCATAATTTAGTTGCTCCCCCATGAAGAAAGTTTAATGTGCTCCAACGTGTGGAGCCAACGGCCAGAGGAGAGTGACGAGTTCCAAGACTTTTGGTCAGAGCCATAACTCTGGAACATTCTCCCACGTGAAATCATATCATGTACAAATATTTTACACATCCGATGAAACAATGGCTTCATAAATAAAGCAACATGAATTGTAAATATGCAAATATTGTATGGATATGTGTGAGATCGTGGAGTGGGACTGGTTTTACTACATGAATGATTGGATGAGTGATGTATACTGAACATTTATTGTATTTATTGGCATAAATGACATTTTGACATCAACCTGTCCAGGAACTGCAGGTGGAAATGAGCAACGAAGCTATAACCTGGGTTAGCATCTTTCCTGTTGGTCAACGTTTTATGTGCACTGACCCTGATAAATGAACTAATACATCCAATACTAATATTCCGCAGGAACTCTTAGACTTCCCTTACCCCAGACACCTCCTCCAACTCCTCCAGGGGGTTCCCAAGGCAGAGCTGGAGGAGCTGACAAGATGGGGGTGACTTTACAGGGCCTGGATGACAACAGCTGGAGGTGAATAATGTAGCGTCATGTGATCGCCTCTCTCAGGTTACCACGGCACCTGCTCTGCTCATTGGGCAGGACACGACAGGGTGAGCACTGCCTGTCTGCGACAGGTGCCTGTACACACCGCTGGGATACCTCTGTTGCATTTCCAGCATGTTTGAATAATTCTGCATTGTCCTGCTTTTGAGAATAAAGTGTCCAGAATATTCCTGTTTTCACCTACCCCCTATCCCCACCCACAGCTCTGAATATTCAAACGATTCAAAATTCTGGTAGAAAAAAATAAAAAATGACTGCCATTTTTCAACAATAAAACATCAGTGAAAAGTTACAATCAGCTATGCAGTTTTGATATGGTACTAAATACCTGAAAAATATGTCTCCTTTAATATATTATATGAAATATACAAAGTGTAGGATTGCCACAAACTGGGAAATAGTTACATTCTTAACATCACATTTTCATTGTATCGTATCAAATGTATTGGTTTCTTACTCTGAGTATTGTACGTGTTTAATTCTTTAAGAATGATTCGGGCATTAAGATAAGATAAGATAAGCCTTTATTTGTCCACACAGCGGGGGAAATTTAAATGTTGCAACACAAAGTAGGTACAGAAGTAAAAGAACAGATAACTTATAGAAAGCTTAAAAAAACACTCTTAATAGAAAAGCTCTAATAAACAAAACTCTTATATTCTTAATGATGAGTTAAAAAATAAAAATAATAGTAACAAAAGTAACACTCTTATTTACAACAGTTATATGAACGGAGAATATTGCACCAAGATGATTGACATTATGGAGTATTGCACATGAATATGACAGTATTACACATGGGTATGACAGTATTGCACATGGGTATGACAGTATTGCACATGATTATGACAGTATTGCACATGATTATGACAGTATTGCACATGATTATGACAGTATTGCACATGGGTATGACAGTATTGCACATGGGTATGACAGTATTACACATGGGTATGACAGTATTGCACATGGGTATGACAATATTGCACATGATTATGATGGTATTGCACATGATTATGACAGTATTGTACATGGGTATGACAGTATTGCACATGGGTATGACAGTATTGCACATGGGTATGACAGTATTGCACATGGGTATGACTAGGGATGTGTACTGCTACAACGGACCGGATCTGGACTTGTAAAAACGTTTCGGTTCAGGGCCAAAAAAACGAAACCCCGGTGATTTGGTTCTGCACTCATAAACAAATATAGCACTCACGTATAATATCCTTTTCGTTCTAGAAACTAGACCATCTTAAACCTTCCATTGATCGCAAAATTCGCGCTGGAAAAGACGTAAACACTGCCATGTGCCGCTGTCAATGAAGCACACGGACCATAATTAGTGACGCACGCGTCTTCAGGGCAGAAGTTGAAGCCGGCGAAATAAGTTTAAAGATGTGAGAGACAGAACCGTGTCTCCACACGTGAACACTGAAGTGAACCGTGTCTCCACACGTGAACACTGAAGTGAACCGTGTCTCCACACGTGAACACTGAAGTGAACCGTGTCTCCACACGTGAACACTGAAGTGAACCGTGTCTCCACACGTGAACACTGAAGTGAACCGTGTCTCCACGTGTGAACGCCGAAGTGAACCGTGTCTCCACGCGTGAACGCCGAAGTGAACCGTGTCTCCACACGTGAACGCCGAAGTGAACCGTGTCTCCACGCGTGAACGCCGAAGTGAACCGTGTCTCCACGCGTGAACGCCGAAGTGAACCGTGTCTCCACGCGTGAACGCCGAAGTGAACCACGCCGAAGTGAACCGTGTCGCCACGCGTGAACGCCGAAGTGAACCGTGTCTCCACGCGTGAACGCCGAAGTGAACCGTGTCTCCACGCGTGAACGCCGAAGTGAACCGTGTCTCCACGCGTGAACGCCGAAGTGAACCGTGTCTCCACGCGTGAACGCCGAAGTGAACCGTGTCTCCACGCGTGAACGCCGAAGTGAACCGTGTCTCCACACGTGAACGCCGAAGTGAACCGTGTCTCCACACGTGAACGCCGAAGTGAACCGTGTCTCCACGCGTGAACGCCGAAGTGAACCGTGTCTCCACGCGTGAACGCCGAAGTGAACCGTGTCTCCACGCGTGAACGCCGAAGTGAACCGTGTCTCCACGCGTGAACGCCGAAGTGAACCGTGTCTCCACGCGTGAACGCCGAAGTGAACCGTGTCTCCACGCGTGAACGCCGAAGTGAACCGTGTCTCCACGCGTGAACGCCGAAGTGAACCGTGTCTCCACGCGTGAACGCCGAAGTGAACCACGCCGAAGTGAACCGTGTCGTCACGCGTGAACGCCGAAGTGAACCGTGTCTCCACGCGTGAACGCCGAAGTGAACCGTGTCTCCACGCGTGAACGCCGAAGTGAACCGTGTCTCCACGCGTGAACGCCGAAGTGAACCGTGTCTCCACGCGTGAACGCCGAAGTGAACCGTGTCTCCACACGTGAACGCCGAAGTGAACCGTGTCTCCACACGTGAACACCGAAGTGAACCGTGTCTCCACACGTGAACACTGAAGTGAACCGTGTCTCCACACGTGAACGCCGAAGTGAACCGTGTCTCCACGTGTGAACGCTGAAGTGAACCGTGTCTCCACACGTGAACGCCGAAGTGAACCGTGTCTCCACACGTGAACGCCGAAGTGAACCGTGTCTCCACACGTGAACACTGAAGCCGGTAAGATCGCTGGCTTTATCTGAACTGTTTTAAGCTGTGGCCGCCGCGTGCGATGTTGTGATTGTTAATGTTAATTGTTCCTCAAGTAAAACACATGAATGTGTGTTAGCTCGTAGCTCGTGATTTGTATGTTGTAACTTCTGTTAAAAAGAGTGGATAAACCAGACAAGTTGAGTTTATTTCACTGCAGTTAAGCCTTGTGTTTGACAGTCGTCCTTGTTCATGTGTCTTCAACTTAATTGAGCCAAGTGTCTTGTGTTATGCTGTTATAACATTATGCAAATATGGCATGGTTTAGGTCCGGACCTAATGAGTCCGGACCTGAACCTGAACCTCTGGATTCGAATCCGGACTTGAACCTGAACGTGGGTTTAGGTCTGCATCCCTAGGTATGACAGTATTTGTTATACAGTCTGACAGCAGCAGAAGGAAAGACGTGTGAAACGTCTCCTTCACACAGCGTGGGTGGATCAGTCACTGAAGCTGCTCTCCAGAGCGGACAGAGTGTCCTGCAGGGGGCGACACTCATGGTCCAGCATAGATGTGAGTTTAGCCAGGACCCTTCTGTCCCCCACCTCCGAGTCCAGAGCACAGCCCAGGACGGAGCTTTGCCACTCTGGCTCTTCCTGTTCAGTCTGTGTTATGAGTCCAGTTTGTGGTTCAGATGAACACCAGGTCCTTGTATGAGTCACTCTCTCAATGTCCCGTCCCTGGATGTTCACTGGTGAGGGGGGCGTGGCCTCTGTGGAAGTCCACCACCGTCTGCTTGGTCTTCCCCGCGTTGATGAGGAGGTGGTTCCACTGACACCAGTCCACAATGTCCTAAACTCCTCAAGTCCTTATTATATCTTCTTCAATAAGGGGTTAGGGTTAGGAGTTAAGGGGTAATTAAGGGGTTAACTTAATAAGCCAGAAGATTATTTCATCCCGAAGGCTTTAATTGACAGGACAGTTGTAGTGTGAATTAGGAAGAAAGAGAACAAACATTTTGGCAAATGGCCCAGGTCAAGAATCGAACCCACATCGCGTTTAACCACTGCACCACCAGCGACGCGCCTGAATCATTCATGACTTCTTGTGGCTGCTTCTTACTTATTCTCCTTTAATTAAGTGTAAATGTGATTTATGCTGTCTCTCGACTTAATCTTCGACACAATCCCTTGTATTGGCTCCTAAATGAATGATTAATGTTCCCCCAACTGTTTTTCTTTCTTTTCCTTCCTGTCCGATCATAACCCTTCACCCTCTGTATTCGGACATTGTAGAGCTGTGGAAGAAAACAAAAGCTTCACTTCAAAGAGGGTAATCTGTTTTGTTAATGTCCTAATTGTGCTCCAACATTCCTGTGCGGTTTATAAATAAGGGTTAGGGTTAGGGTTAATTTCACGTTAATCATAATTCTGAGCAGTCAAACAGATGGAGCCCAGTCAGGTTACAGTTCGAGCTTTGTAGTGGACATTGACCCGCTTGTCTAGTCTTACCCTCACCTGGCTGGGGTCATGAAACTTGAATGAGTCGAGGATAATCGCAAATGTGGTTCAGATGACCTTTGTGTCATGGTGGACGGGCTCGCTCTGCATGAGGACACCATCATTTTTTTTTACTTTTAAGGGCTAATGTTGACTTTATTTGGTGTATTTAAACCTGTTGTACATGTAAATTGTAGTTTTACACCAATTGAGTTGGTATATGTGGAGAAAATGTAACAAAATCTCTAGAAAATGACAGGAAGTGACGTCACACTCATTACGTCAAAGTTTATGCATCATTTACCCAAAAGAACGCTCTAAACATTAATTCAACAAAATAAAGTGACATTAGATGGGGTTTTGCCTAGTGCTAATTTCCTAGTGTGATGTCATACATCACAAACAGGAAGTTAAATTATAAAATAAATTAGCTTATTTTGGGTTCTAAATATATTGATCTTAACTGCATTTCAGTTCAATGAGTCGTCCGACCTGTAGGGGGCACATTAACTATGATCAGTTGTATTGCGCTGTTTCATGAGATGTACATATTTGTATATGATCTGGTACACTAAAGTGCTTTACATACAGTATAAACAGTACAATCCAACCATGATCCTTTCTGTGCAGATAATTGGACTCGTACTGATTAACCTCAATAATTGCACTAAAAGCTTGTCAGTAGTTCTATAAAAGCCCATAGGTCACCACAGGGCAATCAATGTCATCAAGCTATTATTGTGTTTAACAGTAATATTTCATGTAGTGCATGTTCATTTTGTCCCTTTGTGTGATTCATATTCAGGAGAGTTAAACGAGGTTATGTAAACATGACATTTCTGTGGAATCTGACTTAGACACACAGGCTCAAGTGTGATTCTCGGAGCTTTTGTTTAAACAATACCATACCACAAAAGAGAATATTCCTTACCAAAGTGACAGGCAGCAGGATAGTGAGCAGAGCGATGTGATGCAGCACCAACAGAAACTCTCTCCTCACAAAAGAGTTGACCGTCCTGAGCGAGTGCTGCTTGTACTCCTCGTGCCCTTTGACCCGGAAGCGATGGTAGTGGCTGAGGTACATGGCGAAGATGTCGTAGGTCATGTAGGGAACGCCGTAGTAGATGACAAAGTCTGTGGCCAGCCAGTGCCTGAAAGGAAAGAGAGCGACGGGTCAAGGCTCGGGCTGAGAAACAAACTGTTTATGAGATTTGAATCATTGTCATCCCTCATCAAAAACAGACCTAGAGTTGTAGATGCAAGTTAGGTTTGTTTATCTCCCCTATGTAATTCCACCTACAGTCAGTAGATGGAGCGCTAAATCAAGTCCTGACCTTAGAAATGCCTGGCTGATTTATATAATACGAGCGCTGATTATGGAGCGATAAGGTTGGGTATCTGACCTGTGACCTCTCCTAAAGGTCAGCTGCATGTTCAGACGTGCTACTGATTGTTTATATATTGAGCTGTTGAATATTTTGTTCAAAAATATGAAAATGGGAGTTATGGAGAATAAGAAGCCACATCATTCATCAGGATTGGGGTTGCACACACACCTGTGCTAATGTCAAGGTTCTATCCCATTCATGTTATAAAAAGCTGCAAACTAAAATATACATTTTGAAGTGGATAGACAGTGCAGATAAATGGTTGTTAATAATAAATGATAATCTCTGTTGGATTTGTGGAATTTAGTGAAAGAAAACAAACATTTTGTTGTGAAATGTCATTTTTTGGTGTGCGATTTGTCCAGTATAAATGATACATTTAATAAATGTTTATTTTGTGGCTGATATCATTTATGCTAATTTTGGCTGCTATGTCAAATAAACTCAACTAAACTGTGCTACAGATGGTAAGGCAAGGCAAGTTTATTTGTGTTACATATTTCATACACAAGGCAATTCAAAGTGCTTCAAAGCAGGAAAAATGCATTAAAATCAAAAAGAAATTACAGCACAAAACAATTTAAGACATAAAAGAGAAGAATGCAAAGAAAAACCCTTTCAGTCTTAAAAACAGCTGTTTTTAGCTTAGAATTGAACATTGTCAGAGTAGAACCTGTCTCACATCTTCAGGGAGAATGTTCCAGATTTTAGCTGCATAAAACTGAAACACAGATTCTCCATGTTTAGTCCTGACTCTGGCACCAGCAGGAGGCTGGTCCATGTTTAGTCCTGACTCTGGCACCAGCAGGAGGCCGGTCCATGTTTAGTCCTGACTCTGGCACCAGCAGGAGGCCGCTCCATGTTTAGTCCTGACTCTGGCACCAGCAGGAGGCTGGTCCATGTTTAGTCCTGACTCTGGCACCAGCAGGAGGCTGGTCCATGTTTAGTCCTGACTCTGGCACCAGCAGGAGGCCGGTCCATGTTTAGTCCTGACTCTGGCACCAGCAGGAGGCCGCTCCATGTTTAGTCCTGACTCTGGCACCAGCAGGAGGCCGGTCCATGTTTAGTCCTGACTCTGGCACCAGCAGGAGGCCGCGTCCATGTTTAGTCCTGACTCTGGCACCAGCAGGAGGCCGGTCCATGTTTAGTCCTGACTCTGGCACCAGCAGGAGGCCGGTCCATGTTTAGTCCTGACTCTGGCACCAGCAGGAGGCCGCTCCATGTTTAGTCCTGACTCTGGCACCAGCAGGAGGCCGGTCCATGTTTAGTCCTGACTCTGGCACCAGCAGGAGGCCGGTCCATGTTTAGTCCTGACTCTGGCACCAGCAGGAGGCTGGTCCATGTTTAGTCCTGACTCTGGCACCAGCAGGAGGCCGGTCCATGTTTAGTCCTGACTCTGGCACCAGCAGGAGGCCGGTCCATGTTCAGTCCTGACTCTGGCACCAGCAGGAGGCCGGTCCATGTTTAGTCCTGACTCTGGCACCTGCAGGAGGCCGGTCCATGTTTAGTCCTGACTCTGGCACCAGCAGGAGGCCGGTCCATGTTTAGTCCTGACTCTGGCACCTGCAGGAGGCCGGTCCATGTTTAGTCCTGACTCTGGCACCAGCAGGAGGCCGCTCCATGTTTAGTCCTGACTCTGGCACCAGCAGGAGGCCGGTCCATGTTTAGTCCTGACTCTGGCACCAGCAGGAGGCCGGTCCATGTTTAGTCCTGACTCTGGCACCTGGAGGAGGCCGGTCCATGTTTAGTCCTGACTCTGGCACCAGCAGGAGGCCGGTCCATGTTTAGTCCTGACTCTGGCACCAGCAGGAGGCCGGTCCATGTTTAGTCCTGACTCTGGCAACAGCAGGAGGCCGCTCCATGTTTAGTCCTGACTCTGGCACCAGCAGGAGGCCGCTCCATGTTTAGTCCTGACTCTGGCACCAGCAGGAGGCCGGTCCATGTTTAGTCCTGACTCTGGCACCAGCAGGAGGCCGCTCCATGTTTAGTCCTGACTCTGGCACCAGCAGGAGGCCGGTCCATGTTTAGTCCTGACTCTGGCACCAGCAGGAGGCCGCTCCATGTTTAGTCCTGACTCTGGCACCAGCAGGAGGCCGCTCCATGTTTAGTCCTGACTCTGGCACCAGCAGGAGGCCGCTCCATGTTTAGTCCTGACTCTGGCACCCGCAGGAGGCCGGTCCATGTTTAGTCCTGACTCTGGCACCAGCAGGAGGCCGCTCCATGTTTAGTCCTGACTCTGGCACCAGCAGGAGGCCGCTCCATGTTTAGTCCTGACTCTGGCACCAGCAGGAGGCCGGTCCATGTTTAGTCCTGACTCTGGCACCAGCAGGAGGCCGGTGCATGTTTAGTCCTGACTCTGGCACCAGCAGGAGGCCGCTCCATGTTTAGTCCTGACTCTGGCACCAGCAGGAGGCCGGTCCATGTTTAGTCCTGACTCTGGCACCAGCAGGAGGCCGCTCCATGTTTAATCCTGACTCTGGCACCAGCAGGAGGCCGGTCCATGTTTAGTCCTGACTCTGGCACCAGCAGGAGGCCGGTCCATGTTTAGTCCTGACTCTGGCACCAGCAGGAGGCCGGTCCATGTTTAGTCCTGACTCTGGCACCAGCAGGAGGCCGGTCCATGTTTAGTCCAGACTCTGGCACCAGCAGGAGGCCGGTCCATGTTTAGTCCTGACTCTGGCACCAGCAGGAGGCCGGTCCATGTTTAGTCCTGACTCTGGCACCAGCAGGAGGCCGGTGCATGTTTAGTCCTGACTCTGGCACCAGCAGGAGGCCGCTCCATGTTTAGTCCTGACTCTGGCACCAGCAGGAGGCCGGTCCATGTTTAGTCCTGACTCTGGCACCAGCAGGAGGCCGCTCCATGTTTAGTCCTGACTCTGGCACCAGCAGGAGGCCGCTCCATGTTTAGTCCTGACTCTGGCACCAGCAGGAGGCCGGTCCATGTTTAGTCCTGACTCTGGCACCAGCAGGAGGCCGGTGCATGTTTAGTCCTGACTCTGGCACCAGCAGGAGGCCGCTCCATGTTTAGTCCTGACTCTGGCACCAGCAGGAGGCCGGTCCATGTTTAGTCCTGACTCTGGCACCAGCAGGAGGCCGGTCCATGTTTAATCCTGACTCTGGCACCAGCAGGAGGCCGGTCCATGTTTAGTCCTGACTCTGGCACCAGCAGGAGGCCGGTCCATGTTTAGTCCTGACTCTGGCACCTGGAGGAGGCCGGTCCATGTTTAGTCCTGACTCTGGCACCAGCAGGAGGCCGGTCCATGTTTAGTCCTGACTCTGGCACCAGCAGGAGGCCGGTCCATGTTTAGTCCTGACTCTGGCACCAGCAGGAGGCCGCTCCATGTTTAGTCCTGACTCTGGCACCAGCAGGAGGCCGCTCCATGTTTAGTCCTGACTCTGGCACCAGCAGGAGGCCGGTCCATGTTTAGTCCTGACTCTGGCACCAGCAGGAGGCCGGTCCATGTTTAGTCCTGACTCTGGCACCAGCAGGAGGCCGGTCCATGTTTAGTCCTGACTCTGGCACCAGCAGGAGGCCGGTGCATGTTTAGTCCTGACTCTGGCACCAGCAGGAGGCCGCTCCATGTTTAGTCCTGACTCTGGCACCAGCAGGAGGCCGGTCCATGTTTAGTCCTGACTCTGGCACCAGCAGGAGGCCGCTCCATGTTTAGTCCTGACTCTGGCACCAGCAGGAGGCCGCTCCATGTTTAGTCCTGACTCTGGCACCAGCAGGAGGCCGGTCCATGTTTAGTCCTGACTCTGGCACCAGCAGGAGGCCGGTGCATGTTTAGTCCTGACTCTGGCACCAGCAGGAGGCCGCTCCATGTTTAGTCCTGACTCTGGCACCAGCAGGAGGCCGGTCCATGTTTAGTCCTGACTCTGGCACCAGCAGGAGGCCGGTCCATGTTTAATCCTGACTCTGGCACCAGCAGGAGGCCGGTCCATGTTTAGTCCTGACTCTGGCACCAGCAGGAGGCCGGTCCATGTTTAGTCCTGACTCTGGCACCTGGAGGAGGCCGGTCCATGTTTAGTCCTGACTCTGGCACCAGCAGGAGGCCGGTCCATGTTTAGTCCTGACTCTGGCACCAGCAGGAGGCCGGTCCATGTTTAGTCCTGACTCTGGCACCAGCAGGAGGCCGCTCCATGTTTAGTCCTGACTCTGGCACCAGCAGGAGGCCGCTCCATGTTTAGTCCTGACTCTGGCACCAGCAGGAGGCCGGTCCATGTTTAGTCCTGACTCTGGCACCAGCAGGAGGCCGCTCCATGTTTAGTCCTGACTCTGGCACCAGCAGGAGGCTGGTCCATGTTTAGTCCTGACTCTGGCACCAGCAGGAGGCCGGTCCATGTTTAGTCCTGACTCTGGCACCAGCAGGAGGCCGCTCCATGTTTAGTCCTGACTCTGGCACCAGCAGGAGGCCGCTCCATGTTTAGTCCTGACTCTGGCACCAGCAGGAGGCCGCTCCATGTTTAGTCCTGACTCTGGCACCCGCAGGAGGCCGGTCCATGTTTAGTCCTGACTCTGGCACCAGCAGGAGGCCGCTCCATGTTTAGTCCTGACTCTGGCACCAGCAGGAGGCCGCTCCATGTTTAGTCCTGACTCTGGCACCAGCAGGAGGCCGCTCCATGTTTAGTCCTGACTCTGGCACCAGCAGGAGGCCGGTGCATGTTTAGTCCTGACTCTGGCACCAGCAGGAGGCCGCTCCATGTTTAGTCCTGACTCTGGCACCAGCAGGAGGCCGGTCCATGTTTAGTCCTGACTCTGGCACCAGCAGGAGGCCGGTCCATGTTTAGTCCTGACTCTGGCACCAGCAGGAGGCCGGTCCATGTTTAGTCCTGACTCTGGCACCAGCAGGAGGCCGGTCCATGTTTAGTCCTGACTCTGGCACCAGCAGGAGGCCGCTCCATGTTTAGTACTGTCTCTGGCACCAGCAGGAGGCCGCTCCATGTTTAGTCCTGACTCTGGCACCAGCAGGAGGCCGGTCCATGTTTAGTACTGACTCTGGCACCAGCAGGAGGCCGGTCCATGTTTAGTCCTGACTCTGGCACCAGCAGGAGGCCGGTCCATGTTTAGTCCTGACTCTGGCACCTGCAGGAGGCCGGTCCATGTTTAGTCCTGACTCTGGCACCAGCAGGAGGCCGGTCCATGTTTAGTACTGACTCTGGCACCAGCAGGAGGCCGCTCCATGTTTAGTCCTGACTCTGGCACCAGCAGGAGGCCGGTCCATGTTTAGTCCTGACTCTGGCACCAGCAGGAGGCCGCTCCATGTTTAGTCCTGACTCTGGCACCAGCAGGAGGCCGGTACATGTTTAGTCCTGACTCTGGCACCAGCAGGAGGCCGCTCCATGTTTAGTCCTGACTCTAGCACCAGCAGGAGGCCGCTCCATGTTTAGTCCTGACTCTGGCACCAGCAGAAGGCCCTCTGGCACCAACAGGAGGCCCTCTGGCACCAGCAGAAGGCCCTCTGGCACCAACAGAAGGCCCTCTGGCACCAGCAGGAGGCCGGTCCACACACTGATCTGTTGTTGCAGTGACAGAGTGAATCCACTGGTCCATATTCACCTGCGACAGTGAAACATAGATCTGACTCGTCTGCATCATTGTGATAGGACACATTTTCACTGCGTATCAACTAATGTTATGGTAATGTTTTCTAATGAGGCTCTGGTGTGTTTGAGTGCATAAAGGCTGACACTCTTCATGTAAGATAAGATATCTTATCCCATGCAAGTAGAAATGCCATACTGTTTCAAGTGGTATTGCATTTCCAGACGCAGCATAAACCGATAACAGAGCAGAGACTGGAAATAGCAATTATTTCATAAAAACAGACGGACACAAATGTAACTTATTTCCCCTTCAAGTAACTATAGAGATGTATTGAATAAAAGTTCATGTTCTGAGCCCACAACAGTCAGAAAACGTATACCAGTAATACCAGTTACAACGTACATGTCCAAACAAGATATCGGCTGAACAAATATCCTTGAACAAATCCAGTATTTCTTTCTGTATCAAAGCCAATACTGCATCCCGACACGGAAGCTGGCTTATATTTAGTAAGAATCCTTTGCACAGTTTATTTGAATAATGTGTAGCACTTTAAATGATCATGCTATTTCCAAAATGATGGCTACAGACGGTGGTTTATTAGTCCAAAAAAGGGGGCTCTTTGGCTTCCCTTACCAATAAAACAAACAATTCAATCAATAAAATGTTTTGAAAAGTCTTTTGTTTTAAATCTGTAAACCTTACAACAATTCATCAATTTTCCCAGTTTCCTAAATGGACTACAGTAGAGCTGCAACAAACGATCATTTTGCTCATCGATTAGTTTACTGATTATTCTTACAATTAAATGTTGTTTATTTTCATGCAATTGCGTTTTTTTCCCTCCTTTTCTCAGCACATGGCATGTCAGGTAACAGCGTGTGGCGTCTTCAAAATGGCAGTAAAAACCAACCCATGAATTGATCAAATACTAAATTAGTTGACAATATTTTCAATTAGTTGCGTTTAATTGATTAGCTTGTTGTAGCCCTAGACTGCAGTTTGTGCCGTGATCAGCCTCAGTGTAAATTGAACAGGCACAGAAAGAATACCACAGTCATGATAGGTCGAAACTAGGGTCCTGCGTTACAAAATGGGCTCTCCTTTTGTTCATTAAGGAAGGTTGTGTGAGGTTGAGGACAAACTCATCCTCCTGGGCTAATATTAAAGCACAACACAGCTGCCGTCTTAACTTTTCTATTGATGGCATTAGAATGCTCACTGCTCAGGATGACATGTGAAACACTAATCCAAAGCAACTACGGGACAAAGTTCAGACTTTGGAATGGATTTGGAAACATTCAGCTAGCCATCTAACACTTAGCCTCCAACCTCATCCTGCTGGTGGTGGTGGATTTCCAGGAAGTTCGTGCACTTCAGCGATATCTTGACTTTATTCTGGTTTCATTAATGCTTAACAAGTTGGGGTGACTGTAACAGCGCTGAGGGAAACTGGAAACTCTTTTTAAACAGAGCACCACGTTTTACCTTGAATTTGCAGCCCGGTTTGTTCGTAGGTCTTGTTACACTACAATGTATATTATGTATATGTAATAAACAACTGAGCCTAATTTAGCATGTCAGTGCATGGAATGAGTCGGCTTGGATCCAAGAAGATACAAGTAGATTTGAAACAAGTGAATATGGTAATTGCAACTGCAGTTATACTTGATCAACATGTCCTCAATCAACATTACTTAAGCTTTTTCTTGGTCCATCTGTTTATAACGATGTGTTGTTTGGTAGAAAAGTCTATTTGTTGAGTCTGGGGAAGGTGGTCTCGCATTGAGCTAGCACAGCGTTTGAGAAGGAGACAACCCCAAACAGCCTTAGTGATGTGGAAGCAGATCTTATCTAACTTCTGCCCTCTACTTGTCTCCATGGAGATGTGATTGCTTTTCCAGGAATGTTCCATGGAATGTCATTAAACAGATCTATCTCTATGAAGACAAGACCCAGAACAGACTAGAAGACCTTTAACTATACCTTGAATAGCATTCAGCGTGTATTTGGTCTAGTGTCAGTAATAGTTATCATACATTTTCTCTTTCAAATTGCCATGTACATTTTAGGTCATTGGCCCTGCCCTAGTTGTGATGAGATTACATCATTATAACAAGGTAAAAGAGTCAAGAAAGTCAAGTCAAGTGATCACAGCAGTGTCAATGTAAACAAAAGACAGTGGTGCTTTAACAGGATCACGTAAAGGCTAACCAAAGGAACCAAAGCCTCGATGGAGAGCGCTTTAGTAAATGAGGTCAGGGAGGCTAAATGGAGTGACAGATTGTGCCGCCGAGTATTAGCGTATTGGTGGTTGGAATCAGGAGCGTGCAAGAGCGTCTGAGTGTGTGTGTGTGTGTGTGTGTGTGTGTGTGTGATAAGCTGTGTGTGTGTCACGGGGGGGGCTGAAAAACTGAGCAACCAGCCCTAAGCTGCGTGTGTGTGGGAAGGGGGGGAAGGAGGAGCAAGAGGAGCAGGGGGAGCAGGGGGAGCAGGAGGAGCAGGGGGAGGGGAAGATTAGCAACTGCCCCGGTCACAGCGCTGACTCAGGATTAGTTTACTGTGGTCACACTGAGCGCAGGCACGGGGTTGCTCTGGTATGCTAACACACAGGCTAGCACGCCGGGGGGGAACAGGAAGGAAGTGCTCGTGCCAGTGCAGGCTGCGGAGGGGAAAGGCCAGAGGATGTGATCCCAATGCACAGACGTATAAATGGCGCCGCTTTTGTGGAAACGTGGTCCTTGGTATTACCTAATCAAGCAAAGTTGGAATTGTTCCATATTTAGCCATTTGCTTTTTGTGACATATTCAAATGTATTTGAAATGGAATATTCCACCTGGTCATGTTATACTCTCTAGAATACAACCATATCCAATTTCAATTCAGATTAATGCAGTTTTATGTAGCACAACACCAATACTTTAGTATGTTTGTGTGTGTTTTAAGGTCAGACAGATGGGTTTGACCGACATCGTCCATCAGTCAAAATGTCGCTGATTTGCGCCAATAATTTGGATTCATCTAACTGCAAACTCTTTAAATGTTTTTAACTCTTTTCTGCAGCACTTGACATTTCCTTGTAATGTAAAGTTCAATAGAAATAAAATGTACTATAAAAATAATAAAGATCATTATTAATATTATTATTATTAATAATAATAATAACTGGCCCCAATACACATTGTTACCCACTTCAGCCGCTCGTATAGACATACTATAGCTCAATCCATAATCCACACATCTACTTTTGATCGCCAGGCAAAAGTCTCTAGATTGTGTTTGCCCAAATCTGCCATTGGGGCAAACACACTTTTATTCCAGCCAAATTCAGTTTTGACCACTTGGAATACCTCGTTCTGAAGCCCAGAGCCACCATTATTCAGTCGAGTTTATTTTATAATCCAACATCATCCGCATGCATTCAAAATTTAAAAAAATATATCTATAATGTGGCGTTTAATGCTAAATAACAGTTTAAAACAAAGTAAATGTTGGAGGATTATTTGTAATCGCAAGTCTAAGTGCCCTCACATCCATAATCCATATCAGGCTTTGGTGTTCATGACGCCATAATGCACCTAAATGCAGCACCGGAGTTCCACTTTGCCCACTCCGACTGGGGCCGCGCTGGATTGAAATGTTCTGAACTAAGCAGAAGATGGATGGATGGGTGTGACATTAACAAATGGATAAAAAAGAAGTGTTTCGTTGTAGAAAAAGATTCAGTTGTAGTTACACTGTTTCAACTCTCATCCAAGAGTCATTCTCAATCTGCGGCTAAAATCTGAGAACGCAGACATTTATCCTCCTCTGGGCTGTGTAAGCCCCGCCTACCGGAGGCAAATAATGTGTTGAAGTGTCATAAAGGTAATTTTTGTTAGTTTTCCAGTGAAACTCATGGATGTCTTGTGTCTCAGGCTCTTTGGGTCAGTGAAATCAATCTCAGAAATCTGTGCCAATTAGTTTGCCAGGTCGGTCCAATTAAAGGAAAAACTACTTAAGAAGGACGGTCCACATTATTAAGCAGACCACCATTTTATAGCAATATGGGAAAAGAAAAAGGATCTCTCTAGTTCCGAAAAGCGTGACATAGTTAAATGCCTTTGACAAGGCATGAAAAACTGAGATATTTCATGAAAACTTGATCATCGTACTATTAAGAGATTTGTAGCTGATTCAGAGCACACACAGACTAATGCAGATAAAAGGCACAATGAGGAACGTTTCTGACAGACAAATACATCTGACTAAGAGAGCAGCTGCTAAAATGCCATTACAAAGCCGCAAACAGGAATTTGAAGCTGCTGGTGCCTCTGGAGTCCCAAAAAAAAAATGATGTAGATCCTCCAGAGGCTCGCAGTTCTGCATAAACCTTCTATTCGACCCTTAACCAATGCTCACGAGCAGAAACGGCTCCAGTGGGGCCAGAAATACATGAAGACTCATTTTCAAAAAGTCCTGTTCACTGATGAGTGCCGTGGAACCCAGGATGATCCAGATGGATGGAGTGGTGGATGGTTGGTTGATGGCCACCATGTCCTAATAAGGCTGCGACCTCAGCAAGGAGGAGGCGGAGTCATGTTTTGGGCCAGAATCATGGGGAGAGAGATGGTTGAAGGTGTGAAAATGACCTCAGTCAATTATGTTGAGTTTCTGACTGACCACTTTCTTCCATGGTTCAAAATGAAGAACTGTGCTCTCCAGAACAAAATCATCTTCATGCAGGACAATGCACCATCTCATGCTGCAAAGAACACCTCTGCATCACTGGCTTCTATAGACGTCTATGCAACACTGGAATTTACCCATTGTGGGGATTATCTTATAAAAGAAGAGAAACTCATGGTGTGGCCCCCATCCTCCCCTGACCTCAACCCTATTGAGAACCTTTGAAACATCCTCAAGTAAAAGATCTATGGGGGCGAGAGACCGTTCACATCCAAACAGCAGCTCTGGAGGCTCTGATCCTGCAAAGACATCAAGCAGAAACTCTCCACAAACTCAAACGTTCAATGGATGTAAGAATTGTGTAGTTCCTGTCAAACAAGAGGTCCTATGTTCACTTGACCTGTTCAGATGTTTTGATGGAAATAGCTTTTGATTTGAGTAAATAGGACCATTTTCCGTTCTTTACAACAATAACACGGTTTGACACGCTCCTGTACATAATCATTTTGAATTGTGCTCTAAAGTTTGATGACTTGAAAATGATAATGACTGTCATGTCAGATGACTTCCTGACGGAGGCAGTGCGTGCGGCTGGGGAAGAATGTCTCAGACACTTGGACTATTAGCACAGGTGCTCCACAGGGCTGTGTACTTTCTCCCCTGCTGCACCTCCAGCCACGACTCTGTTAAACGAATTAAGATTGCGGCTGACGACACCCTCATCGGGCTCATCTTGGACGGGGATGAGTCTGTCTACAGGAGGTGGAGCGGCTGGTGTCCTGGTGCAGCGGTAACAACCTGGAGTTCAACGCCCAGAAGACAGTGGAGATGATCGTGGACTTCAGGAAAGTCACAGCCCCCGAGGCACCTGCGGTTTATTGTCAGGTGTGGCCCGTATATGGACGGTATGTATAAGTTCTATTTTCTTCATAAATATTTTGTGCACGGAGCGCGGTATAGCCCGAAAAGTACAGTAATCAACAACTCACTGCACTGTTCACTTTCTGCACATCTGTAAATTGAACTGGAAATTTTTGTTCATAGTAAGCCTATTATCACCTTTATCTTTTAGTAGATTTAAATTGTATTTCTTCAATGCATGCGCTTTTTGATTTTATATATGTTGTTTTATTGTTGTTCGTTGTTTTATGTTCCACCGAATCACCAAAGCAAGTTTGTGAATTCTGTTCTATTGTCGATGGCAATAAACCTCTGACTCTGATGTAAACTATTGACTAAATCAGAGAATATGTGGGTGTAATCCCTCATTCGTCCAGGCGTGTTCCATAGTAGAAAATGCTTCAGTTGTTTCATCTGGACTCAGTTAGAAAAAATAGACGTTTCGACTCTCATCCAAGAGTCATTGTCAATAAAATAATTTAGGTCGAGAACTCTGTCTTTTCTGAAGATTAGCAGGAGAAAAGATGGTTTGAAAGAGGAGTTAAGGAAGCTATTTTTGTTAAAAAAGAAAAACCTTCTTTAAACAGAAACGGAGGGCTAAGGTTCAATCTTCCTGTAGTCTACAATGGTATTCTGAACCCCTGGAGAGGTAGAGGACCAGGACCAGGACATTTAGATGTTAATCAGGTACTCAGGGTGAGCCAGGGTCTCACAAAGACAAAGGGGAGACTAATAGCCCATTAAAGGGTTGAATAGGCTCGGTAGATACCAAGAGGGTAAGTTTCTTTTGAAACAAACAACTCTTTCCTCTTCAGGAGGCTCCGCCCAATGGGCTGGACTTACCACAGAACAGTATAAATATCGGAGTTCTCGATCTAAATTCTTTTATTGACAATGACTCTTGGATGAGAGTCGAAACGTCTATTTTTTCTAACTTAGTCCAGATGACTACAGCTGAAGCTTTTTCTACTATAAATCAGAGAAAAATATAATTTGTATAGAATTTTGAATGCAGTGTACTTTTTAGAGGGAAGACTGAATTGGGTTTACTTTTTTATGCTTCTAAAACTCTAATGAATGTCCTTTTTTAGTTCTCACGGTTGTATTGTGGTGTGTGTAATCATCAGTATCAAATAACCAATAAGTTCCGACATTTAGGCTTTCTTCTAAATGTGAATGATGAGGGCGTTGAACAGCACATATTGTACCAGAAGAATGAGACTAATGAATGATTGTAGGTTTTGTTTGTATAGTTCCAGTGATGTGATGTGTGTAGAGAAATTACCTGTCCTGGATGACATTGTTCCAACAGGACGCCACGACAACCACTCCCGCGGCGGTGGCCATGAGCGCGTGGATCGAGGACACCAGTCTGTCAACAGAGACACACCAGTGAGACAAAACTGCTGGAGACATAACACATGGAGGTCACAGTGGGAGTGATAGCAGAGGGATACATATTTGTAACCTAACCCTTCGGCTGGTCACCGCCACGCCCAAAAGATACCGGCAGGTATTAAGATCACCGCGCTCGCGAAAAGCACCATGGCACTCGCACGGCGGCCTTAAGATCACCAATACCATATTTAAGCACTTCTCGCTCGCGCCGCCCACAGCGCCCGCACAGTTTGTCCCACCGCTTGACCCACTTCAATCTCAGCCCAGCTTGAACACTGGAAAAGAGACGATTAGTAACAGTTTTTGAAGAAAGTGCACTGTGACTACAGTTGTAATTTTAGCATGTTCTCCTGTAAGAGCTGCTACAGTCTAATAACGAATATAAATGGCCACAACAAAGTTAAATATTAAGTTTGTACCTAAAATAAGTAAACAGCAGTAGAAAACCAGATAAAGGGCATTTTTATCAATGATTCAGACTTTGAGATCACACAACTGATTCTCTTTCTCTACTTTGCTCATAATTTGCTAATAAACTAGCTAAACTCTGCACAGTCAGAGCAACAACTGATAAACTGTATGCATAGATAATTAGTAGTTATTAGTGTTCGATGCTGCTGCAGTAAGATCTGAGGGATTCTGAAGCCAGTCCCCTGCAGTATCAACATTAGCCCACAAAAAACATAAATGATGAATAATCCTGAGGATTTGGGCTGGTACATCGACCCATCGACCACATTTTGGTCAAAGCCTTGTTAAGTCATTGTTGACAGTCCAAACCGTTTTATTTTAGATATTAGTTAGCGTGTAAACGGACATCTGAGCTAAAAGCAAACATAGTTGAGATTTCTGATGTCCCCAAAACACTAATGATCAAAAAATGAATGAATGAACTAATGAAAAAGAATATATCAATGTTTTTAGCATTATTTCAACAACAATATTCAGCTGATATTTTCACAATGCATCAGAAATGTGCTAAAATGTGCCTGTAAATGTTTTGGTTGCAAAATTAGTCACAAAGGCCAAAAATATCAAGATGTATTCAGTAGATAATATCAAATATCAAGATTACAGAAGACATTTCTGTCTCTTTTTGGTGTATTTGATGTACTTAAATTGATAGAGAATACTCGATATTCCTATTTAGCTTTCAAAACAACAATAGCAACATTAACTATTTTATGATCTATCGCCCACCTTCAAACTAAACTTTTTTAGTTTCTAAAGTTGCTGCATGAATGTGTTTGAATGTAACATAAGATATGCAGAATAATCCAAATGAACAGTAAAATGGACTTTGATGGTCTTCAGGTGAGCTAAAGCAGAACCATGCTAATGCTGCTCCTGGGATTAGCAGTGCTCAGGCTAAAAACAGAGCTGTGATATAGGAGAGCCGGCCATCCCCAAATACACTAACGGGGCCCCCCCATTTACACATACTGGACACAACTATGTCTTCTCAACTATGTCTTCACAAATCCAAATACTAGATGAAGGGACAGCACCAACAGAAGAGGAACTATATAAAGAGACATTAGTAATAGTATTTAACCTGTGTTTGAACATAGAGCTGCGGTCAATCTGACCATTTCACTAAAAAGCATATTGTCACAGAAGATCACAATTTTATCACCATATCGCCATTTCTATTTTGATGCTAAAAAATGATCTATATTCTATGTCAATTTTAATATTACAATCAATAAATAAACCAAAAATCCAAAACTAATAAATTCTAAAACTTACTCACTCATTTGAGCAAGTATTGATATGAAAAACACACAAGGCAACAAAGGACCTCTCCTGAACAGATTTAAAAGGATATTGAACATTGTAAGAACTAGTAAAAGACCACATGGTATCTTGATTTGTCCTACAAAGGGGAAATTCTAGTGCTGCAACGCACAGTTCAAGAGAGACAGGCATTTCAAATTACTGTATTTTCCAGACTATACGTGGCACCTTTTTTCATAGTTTGGCTGGGGTGCGACTTATATGTGATATTATTCGTTATTTTCACACTGGCAACCCTGAAAGTCACATGTTGATTATTTTCACCCTGACAACCACAAGAGGGCGCTCTAGGCTCTAAGTGACGCAGAAGAAGAATCTGCACTTCCTCTGGAGTTTGTGGAGTTGTTTAGAAGTGACACAGAGGAAGAAGAATTCAATGGATTTAGTGATTTGGGGTAAAACTGATGCTTTGGTAAACTTGTTAGCATGTTAGCTTGTTAGCATATTCTGTATGCTATAGTTATCGGAATAACTGTTCATATGTTACGCTAACATACCAGACACTAGGGCTGTGTTCATGCGGGTCAGTGAGTCACAAGATGGAGGAAGGCGGAAACAGGTTGTTGTCACCACCAGCCAAATTTAAGGGAAAAATATGGGGACATTTTTTTTTTTTTTTTCAAAACACCCGGCAGCCAGGAGTTGGAGGCGAGCCACACAGTATGCAAATACTGCCGCTATAAAGTGAAGTATAGCAGAAACACGACAAATCTTCGCCTTCACATGACGAGACATCATCCAGAAACGCCGCTTTCAACAGAGCAACAGGGAGCCTCTACTACACAGTCAACCATAAGTGACACTTTCAAGACAAAATACCCTTCGTCATCACCCAGGGCTCAGAAAATCACATTGTTGCTTTTGGCTCACATATAAAGACTTGTGCCCATATAGTGTAGTCAAGAATGAGGGATTCAGGGAGCTTTTGGAGGCATGTGAGCCCCGGTACACAACACCCACTCGTCGCTACATCACTGAAACAGCCATGCCACAATTATATGGTGAAGTTAAGGACCTCGTCATACATTACAATGACATGCCACTATCTTTCTCCGGAGTGGGAGATGGTGTCAAACGTTCTCCAGACCAGAGTGATGTTCCAAAGCCACACCGGGTCAAATGTGGTGGATTTGCTGCTTGAAGTTCTGGACGAATGGGGGCTTAAAGACAAGGACCCTGTGTTAGTAACAGACAACGCCGCCAACATGACAATAGCAGCGGATATCGCCAAACTTTTGCACGTAAGATGCTTTGCGCATACGTTAAATCTGGCCGCTCATCGGGCTCTCAAGACCCCGGCAGTCTCCAGACTTTTGGGAAGGATCTATCAGATGTGTGTCTTGTTTTAGAAAGAGCCCGACCGTAAGCCACGTCCTGCCGGAAAAGCAGAAGCTGCTCACTCTTCCTCAACACAAACTCATGACTGACGTACAAACACGATGGAATAGTGCTGTTGAGATGCTCGAGCGCTTCGTGGAGCAGCAGTCAGCTGTGTGCGCCGCGCTACTCTCGGCCGAAGTGAGAAGAAACGTGAAGGAGCTGTGGACCTTTATCAAAAGCTGACCTCGTTTGTGCAGAAGATGCTGCTGCAGCCCTACGACATCTTAGAGTCGCCACGCTCGTCATGTTGGAAGAAAAAACACCAACTGTGTCTGTAGTGGCCCCCTTAATCTCACAACTGTGCCAAGGAGCAGCAGTAAGAAGCTCTGACTCGGCCGTTACACGAGACATAAAAAAGGCAGTTAGAGAAGACCTAGCAAAGAGGTACCCGGACAAAAGATTTTTGCAACTGGCCTCAGGGTTCAGAATAAGCAGTATTGCATCGCAAAATGCGACGCAATTTCTCTCAAATGCGATGCATTCGTCAGAAAAAAGTGTTTCTGTATCGCAGCTTTTGCTATACAAAAATGTGTGTTCAAATGTGTAACCAAAGCGCCTAAAAGTACTGATCACTCGTCAATTGATCGTCAATAACGGCCTGACACATGTAGGACGCTGTGTTGACCTGACGAGTCCCGCTGCTGTCTCAGATCAGAGTCTGAAAGTGGGAGGAGCCACAGTGCGGTAAAGTTAGCGTCACAGATTCAGACTTCCGAGGTCAATAGCTCCTAAACACAAAAGTCTTTTCAGATCATTCACAGCCAAAATATTCATATTTACACTGCCAAGTTACTACAACCTTGTTTTTAACAATCAGATGCGTATTTTGGGCGCAGAGAATTACACTGATCCAAATGTGCAGAGCCGAGACGAGTGCTTAGGGACCGTCATCAAATAGAAAAACAAAAATGGAATGGAACGTCAAATCGAGCTGTACAATTTGAGTAACACATAAAATACACCATGATGGACGCCACAGTAACATTTATTTTTGCATCAGAAGCTTAATACATATTTTTTTGTGAGTGTAAAGACAATTAATATGTAAATGAGACTCATGCAACTAGTCATCTGATTGATGATGATATGGAAGAAAGTTGTAAATGAGGCCATCTGACTTTGTGTTGATTAATTTGTTCAACAACTAATTTTATTTGCAAGTTTTCTTTTTTCTTTTTTTTATGTCAAAAGTGTTTAAAAGTCAATTTGTTAAGAGTTTTCTTTAATAGAATGTTTACAAATACATTTTAAATAAATAATCGTGTTATATCAATGGAAAATATTGATTGTTAGTCACTTTTGTGTTTTGCTATGCAATTATCAAATTGCTATACAAATTTGGAAAAAATAACGGATTGTTTAGCAGCTGCTGCACAAGTGAAAATCCTTCATCTGAGCCCTGGGCCTCTGCTCTCGATCCTCTCGATCTTTTAATCAGAGGAGGAGCAAGATGACAGGATATCCGGTGACGTCATTTCCGGTGAGTGTGTCGCGTTTTCAGAGCTGTTCGTTCTTAGAGCCTTTTACCGATTAATCCACGAATTATACACACTATTTACGCATCATATACACGAAAGTGAACGTTTGATTTCTCCGCAAACAATCCGGAGCCTCAAGCCGCTCGCTTTTCAGTATTTCGTGGATTAAAAAGCCCTCCTCACTTTCTAGCTCCAGCCTGAACTAGCCTAGCGTAGCCTAGCCGCTAGCGTCATGGCTGGATCTACCTTTACCTGTTTGAGCTGTCATATGTCGAGTCAGAACCCTGGCTCCTTCTCTGATGATAGGTGCGTGAAGTGCAGTGTAGTGGTAGTTTTGGAGGCCAGGGTTACGGAGTTAGAAGCGCGGATCCGCTGTTTAGAGGAGCTAAAGTCCAGTTATAGTTCGGTTTTAGCGCGAGGGCTACCGGACCGCGCTGCAGGGCGTAGCATTAGCATTAGCAGTAGCAGTAAGGCCGAGCTCAGCCCCTCAGCGTCTCCCGTGCAGCCGGGACTAGACCAGGAACAGAATAGGGACCATTTTGTGACAGTTCGGAGGGGACAAGGCGCTAAACGCCGAACCTCAGAGCGCCGTGAGCTTCACGTCTATAATAGGTTTTCTCCCCTCAGCGATCACACGCCCGCTGAACACACGAGAGAAACTCTTGTAATCGGGAGTTCTATTGTTAGAGACGTGAAGCTGCCAGCTGCTAGCGTTAGGTGTTACCCGGGGGCCAGAATGGGTGACATCGAAGGAAACCTTAGGATCTTAAAGCGGAGTAGGACCCGTTTCCGGCGAGTCGTGGTTCACGCAGGCGGTAACGACGCCCGTCGGAGACAATCAGAGGTGCTCAAAGTTCAAGTAGCCGCGGTGTGTGACCTAGCGAAGTCGATGTCGGACACTGTAATATTTTCTGGTCCCCTGCCCAATCGGATCAATGCTGAATTGTACAGCCGTCTCTCAGCATTCAACAACTGGTTATCCAGATGGTGCCCTCAAAACAACGTTGTCTTTATTGATAACTGGAGTGCGTTTTGGGGAAAGCCCGGGCTCATACGCAGGGATGGCATCCATCCGACTTCGGAGGGTACATCCCTATTAGTTCGGAATTTGACCGATAGTCTTAGTCGTGTTAAGTGACCATCTAGGGATGAGCCCCGGGCGCAGAGCAGCAGTTTAAGACGCTCCTCTGTCGCCGAACTCTCGCCCGTTCTGTTACCTGTGAAGTGTTCAGATTCAAGACAGATAGAGACTGTGTGTGTCCCTCGTGTCCCTCGTGTCCCTCGTACAAATAATGCCAAAAAGTCACATCTCAGAAAAAATATTTCAGGCGTCAGACCAAATAACTTAAGGAAAATAACAATCACAAATGACACAAATACACAAATGAATAAACACGTAAAATGTGGACTGCTAAACATTAGAGCAATTTCCTCCAAATCGCTCTTAGTTAATGAATTAATTAGTGACTATAACATAGATCTTCTAGCTCTAACTGAAACGTGGCTTCAACAAGACGACTACGTCAGACTAAATGAGTCCACCCCACCCACCCATGTTAACCCCACCCACCCATGTTAACCCCACCCACCCATGTTAACCCCACCCATGTTAACCCCACCCACCCATGTTAACTTTCAGACTGCCAGGAGCACAGGCCGAGGTGGTGGTGTGGCAGTGATCTCACACTCAAGCCTACTCATGAGCCCTAAAACTAACAATGCATTTCACTCATTTGAAAGCCTTATGCTGTCGATCACATGTCCAAATATGAAAAACCAAAAAGGAGTTTTGTTCATAGTTATCTACCGACCTCCTGGTCCTACTCAGAGTTTTTAACAGTTTTCTGACTTTATATCAAACTTAGTGTTAGCCTGGGATAAAATAGTTATAGTTGGAGACTTTAATATCCACGTGAACATGAGTGATGACGCTCTCAGTAATGCCTTCAGCGCCTTGTTAGACAGCATTGGTTTCACTCAGAATGTAAATAAACCGACTCACACTCACAAGAACACTCTGGATCTTGTCCTAACGTATGGAACAGAGATTAGTGACCTCATTGTCCTCCCTCAAAACCCTATATTGTCAGATCATTTCCTAATTACCTTTCAGTTTATTCTTAAAGATCATCCAGTCCCACAAAATAAAGTTATAATGAAAAGGACAATATCTGAAAAATCTATCTCAAAATTCAAAGAAATAATAGAGCCAATATTCAGTGACATGTCATGTGATCCTGCTGAGAACAGCTTTAGTCCCAGTTTAAGTGATCAATGTGTCGACTTGACCATGAATTCTCTGAAGTCTGCTCTTGACGTTGTCGCGCCGTTAAAACAGAAGGTCATTAGGCCAAAGCGCGCCTCCCCATGGTACAACCAAGAACTGCGTTCACATAAACAAAAAGTTAGAAAGTTAGAGGGATTATTTCGTCGCTCTCACACCGAAGAATCCCTAAAAGCATGGAACAGTTGCCTGCTGTCCTATAAGCAGGCTCTGCGTAAGGCCCAAACCAGATATTATTCAAATCTAATAGAAGTCAACAAAAGTAACACTAAATTCCTTTTCAGCACTGTAGCTAGGCTAACAAACTGTCACAGTGCAGTAGAGCCCTCAATCCCAGCTACACTTAGCTCTGATGATTTCCTCCTATTTTTTAATAATAAAATAAAAACAATCAGAGATAAATTAGATGAAATTACCCCCGCTATTAGCCCTGAACTAGCCCAAGCTGTAAATCTAACGTCCCATATAAATCCACCTGTAAACCTAGAAAGGTTCACAGCTGCTGATCAAGCAGAGATAACTTCAGCCATTATGTCCTCTAAAAGCTCAACTTGTGTCCTAGACCCCATTCCAAGCAGACTCCTCAAAGACATTCTTCCCCTAATTATAGACCCTATTCTTAATATAATAAATACTTCACTCGAAAGTGGCTATGTTCCACAGTCCTTCAAACATGCAGTCATTAAACCTCTTCTGAAAAAGCCTAATCTAGATCCCGACCTATTGGTAAACTACAGACCTATTTCAAATCTTCCCTTCGTCTCTAAAATCCTTGAAAAAGTTGTAGTAAAACAGCTTTGTCGCCACCTGCAGGACAATAACTTATTTGAAGTTTTCCAGTCAGGGTTCAGAGCCCACCACAGCACTGAAACTGCACTAGTTAAAGTCACAAATGATTTGTTATTAGCCGCTGACGATGGACTGGTCTCAATCCTGGTTCTGTTGGACCTCAGCGCAGCGTTTGACACCATCGACCACAACATTCTACTGCAGAGGTTAGAATGTGATGTAGGTGTTGGAGGAACAGCCCTCAGCTGGTTTAAATCCTATCTATCTGATAGGTTCCAATTTGTTAATGTAAACCAGAGCTCCTCACCAAGCTCTAAAGTAATTTACGGTGTGCCACAGGGTTCGGTACTCGGTCCAATTCTGTTTACTCTTTATATGCTACCATTAGGCAACATTATCAGAAAGCATGGCATTAACTTCCACTGCTATGCAGATGACACTCAGCTGTATTTATCAATGAAACCTGATCAGAGCGATCAAGAAGGAGATAAAAACCTGGATGACACTAAACTACCTGCTTCTTAACCCTGAAAAAACCAAGGTCATTGTGCTTGGCCCTAAGCATCTACGAGACGCTCTATCTGAGCAGATAGTCACACTGGACAATGTCAGTGTAGCCTCCAGTTCTACTGTAAGAAACCTTGGAGTCTTATTTAACCAGGAGCTCTCATTTAAAGCTCATATAAACCAAGCTTGTAAAACAGCCTATTTCCATTTGCGCAACATCGCCAAAATCAGAAGAATCCTGCCTAAAAGTGATGCCGAAAAACTTATCCATGCATTTGTAACGACTAGATTAGACTACTGTAACTCCCTGCTTGCAGCGTGTCCTAAAAGCTCCATAAAAAGCTTTCAACTGGTTCAAAATGCAGCAGCAAGATTACTAACAGGAACAAAAAGAAGAGAGCACATTACGCCAGTGCTGAAGTCTCTTCACTGGCTCCCCGTCGAGTCTAGAATCAAATTCAAAATTCTACTCTTGACCTACAAAGCCATAAATGACATGGCCCCATCCTACCTCAAAGATGCTATAGAACCATATCATCCAAACAGAGCTCTTCGCTCTCAGAATGCTGGCCTTCTGGTGGTGCCAAGAGTCTCTAAAAGTACTGTAGGAGGTAGAGCGTTTAGCTACCAAGCTCCTGTGTTATGGAATCAGCTCCCGACCCATGTTAAATATGCTGACACAGTCTCTTCATTTAAGTCCAGGCTTAAAACGTTCCTCTTCGAAATCGCTTATGGTCAGAGTAGTTAGGAACAGAAACATAAACCCACAGCTTCAGCTACGCTGCCCTAGAAGTAACTATGCTGGGGGAAGTATGACAGCTTGAGCACTATCCTCTTCTTCTTCTGACTACTTATGCTATCAAACAATATTTATTTTTTGATTCCACTTGCAAACTGTTCACCGCCTTCTTTTCTTTCTCTCACTCCTGAGGACCTGTGGACCCAGATGCCCCTCCCCTGGTGAAGTGGTCCCTGCCCTGTGTGGACGGTCCCTCATCTGCCTGAAGAGTGGCTCCAGTTCGCCTCAGTCGGTCCCTCATCTGCCTGAAGAGTGGCTCCAGTTCGCCTCAGTCGGTCCCTCATCTGCCTGAAGAGTGGCTCCAGTTCGCCTCAGTCGGTCCCTCATCTGCCTGAAGAGTGGGTCCAGTTCGCCTCAGTCGGTCCCTCGTCTGCCTGAAGAGTGGGTCCAGCTCGCCTCCGACGGTCCCTCTTCTGCCTGAAGAGTGGGTCCAGCTCGACTCAGACGGTCCCTCTTCTGCCTGAAGAGTGGGTCCAGCTCGACTCAGACGGTCCCTCTTCTGCCTGAAGAGTGGGTCCAGCTCGACTCAGACGGTCCCTCTTCTGCCTGAAGAGTGGGTCCAGCTCCAGTCTCCTTGTGTCCGTCTGTCCGTCTGTGAGAGTCGGAGCTCTCCTTCACTGGAACTCCTCCAGGTTTCTACGCTTTTTTCCCAAAGAGGTTTTTTTGTAGTTTTTCCTGGCCGAGAAGGAGAGTCTAAGGACAGAGGACCCTGGGACATCGTCCCTCGCCACCACAGACATTGTCTGACTTCATCGCCACCACAGACATTGTTGATTCATTTCTCCCTGTGGCCCTCAGAGGCAACTGTTGTTGTGATTTTGGGCCTTACCAAATTAAATTGATTTGATTTGATTTGATTTGACACCTTTGCTACCGTGGCAACAGAAGCAAAAGGATGTCAGAGGTGAGAGGATTATTTTTGTGAAAGTTTTAATTCTTCTTTTGCTGCTCCTATAACAGCTGCTTCTCATATTATTCCTGACACTATTAATATTTGGATTAGTCACTGAGTAAACTGCTTCTACTACTACTACTACTACTACTACTACTACTACTATAATTACTACTACTACTATAATTACTACTACTACTACTACTATAATTACTACTACTACTATAATTACTACTACTACTATGATTACTACACTACTATAATTACTACTACTACTACTATAATAACCACTACTACTATAATTACTACTAGTACTATAATTACTACCACTACTATAATTACTACTACTACTATAATTACTACTACTACTATAATTACTACTACTACTATAATTACTACAGTACTATAATTACTACTACTACAATAATTACTACTACTATAATTACTACTAGTACTATAATTACTACTACTACTACTATAATTACTACTACTACTATAATTACTACTACTATAATTACTACTAGTACTATAATTACTACCACTACTATAATTACTACTACTATAATTACTACTACTACTATAATTACTACTACTACTATAATTACTACTACTACTACTACTATAATTACTACTACTACTATAATTACTACTACTATAATTACTACTAGTACTATAATTACTACCACTACTATAATTACTACTACTATAATTACTACTACTATAATTACTACTACTACTATAATTACTACCACTACTATAATTACTAGTACTATAATTACCACTACTACTATAATTACTACCACTACTATAATTACTAGTACTATAATTACCACTACTACTATAATTACTACTACTACTATAATTACTACTGCTACTATAATTACTACCACTACTATAATTACTACTACTATAATTACTACTACTATAATTACTACCACTACTATAATTACTACACTACTATAATTACTAGTACTATAATTACTAATACTACTATAATTACTACTACTATAATTACTACTAGTACTATAATTACTACCACTACTATAATTACTACTACTATAATTACTACACTACTATAATTACTAGTACTATAATTACTACTACTACTATAATTACTACCACTACTATAATTACTACTACTACTATAATTACTACACAACTATAATTACTAGTACTATAATTACTACTACTACTATAATTACTACTACTATAATTACTACTAGTACTATAATTACTACCACTACTATAATTACTACTACTATAATTACTACTACTACTACTATAATTACTAGTACTATAATTACTACTACTACTATAATTACTACTACTATAATTACTACTACTACTATAATTACTACACTACTATAATTACTAGTACTATAATTACCACTACTACTATAATTACTACACTACTATAATTACCACTACTACTATAATTACCACTACTACTATAATTACTACTACTATTACTACTACTATAATTACTACTACTACTATAATTACTAGTACTACTATCATTACTACTACTATTACTACTACTATAATTACCACTACTACTATAATTACTAGTACTATTACTACTACTATAATTACCACTACTACTATAATTACTACTACTATTACTACTACTATAATTACCACTACTACTATAATTACCACTACTACTGTAATTACTACTACTACTATAATTACTAGTACTACTATTACTACTACTATAATTACCACTATTACTATAATTACTACCACTAATATAATTACTAGTACTACGAATAGAGCTGGGTTTCGATTCAAATTTCAAGAATCGATTCGATTTCGATTTTTACGTTTCAAAATAGTTTTTTTCCGATTTTCCCAGATTCCATCCGATTAGCTCCGATTTCGATTCGATCCGATTTCGATTTGATCCGGGGGTTAATGTTATTAAAAAATGAAAAATGTATTTGAAGCGTTCCCTTCACTTCATGATTGTGTAGAGAAGCAACATATTAAAACTAGTATTATATCAATATTAAACAGAGTATTGGTAGTTACTGATGCAACAGTCCAACAGTGGATTCTACTGCGACACGAACCACTGCATTATTATTATGCTTGAAAATAATTAAGAATTCACCCAAAAGCATTTTTATTTTCAAACTGCTCACACACTGCCAGTACTGAAACTGGAAGTATCAAATGTAAACGTTGAGCATTTTTCAAACTCACTAAGGACAATAAAAGATAAATATAGCCGCAAGCGGTAATGATCGGCCCTCGTCGCCACGCCGCAAGAGGAGGGGGCGCTAATGCGCCCCAATTGTCCTTTTAGTACGCCTACTGCTGAATCTGTGACGCTGTCACATCTTCTCCCCTTTGTTTTACCATCAAAAAGCTATTTTATTTTGAATTCTTGGCAAAATGTGCGGCTTTGCCGCACAGACACCGTGACTCTTTGAATAAAAATGTGGATAACTTTTGATGGTCCTGAAGATGAGTCTCACCAAATGTCAGGTTAATAGGGCTAACGCCCTGGGAGGAGTTTGTGAAAGTCTAAAGTGTAAACATGTTCTGGCGATTTCCCCATTGGAATAACATGGGAGGTTTTGGTCATCGCTACGGCAACGCCATAACAATTATGACATGGGTCTCATTGACTTTTTTGATGGGGCCAAAATTGAGTTTTGTGTCAAATTTCAGATAATTTCGCAAAACTAAACATTTAACCTCCATATAAAATCTGTAGGGGGCGCTGTGGCGCCAAATTAATTAATTTCACTTCAAGTAGGTTTAGGGCAAAGAGTTTAACAACTGATTCTAATTTGACGCAATTCGGACTTTATCTGCACAAACGGCAGAAATGTTAAATTTGGGAGATTTCTGAAATTCTAGCTACAGTTTGCGGCTTCGCCGCACAGAGACCGTGACAGGGTCAATGTCATTTGAATAACTTTTGATGTCCCACTCCTCAGTACCATTTTCACCAAATTTCAGCTTTTTAAAGCCAACGCCCTGGGAGGAGTTCGTAAAAGTACGACGTTTGGAAAAACTCCAGAGTCATGTTGAGCCATTTTTGAAGCAATATGGCCGACATTTGGTTGGGCGGACGGCGTTGCAGTGATAATATTTTTTACTTCTCTTGTCACCATCTACCTCTGCGCCAAATTTCATGATTCTACGATCAGATTTTTTTGGGTCATTTCCCATCTCTCAATGCATTTTTGGTACATTTGGAAAAGGGAAATAGCCAGAATGTAGAGAGGCACGATTTTTAGAGGTGTGCAAATTTTTGTGACTTTTCGTCAATGTCACTGGGTGAAAAATGGTCCCGAGAAGAAAGAAAGAAAGTGTCGTGGCAAAAATCTCTCGATAAGACAAAGAAGCAAGTTGTCTCGTTTCAAAAGTAAACTGTTTAATCTTGTGGCTGAATCAGAAAGAAACTTGCGTGGACTCGGCCATTCTCATCGAAGGCCGAGTCCACGCGTCTGTCTCTTCCCTGCTTCCCAAACTGTGTGTCTCCCAAATCCTCCCGTCCCACGTCTGTCCCCTGCCTTTAATCACAGATGGTCACATGACCACACACACACAGAAGGAGCAAATGGGACATCAAAGAAACAGTGGTTTCAGGAAGGAGACAGTACATAACTTTTGCATTAATTCAATTCACATGTCTATTAGTGTGAAACATAACGTGGGACTTCCAAGCCACTCCAGGAGGTCCAGACATGTAAATTTCCAGGCCAAAAGGGGTTGTCTGGCTGTTAGAACTAAATCTGATTAGAAATAGGATTGAAAGTTAAAAAGTAAAGGGCCAGATTATATTTTTTCCACAACAAAAGAAAGAAGAAAGAATAATATTCCGATGCGAAAACAATGTTTCCCATTTTTCAAATATCATAAACTATACATTTTTTCGGAAAGCGCGAGCGCTTTCCTACCTCATGGTGTGGCTCCATGGTCACTGACGGGTACTTTCGTCAATTTTGAGTGGGCTCCGCCCACTTTGTGTTTTTGGCCTTCTAAACAGTAATAATGTTCAATTTTTGCATTACATGTTTATATGCACGGAACATGCAAGAGATGGGGAACGTATTCGTGAGCTACTTAGCGCAAATGAGTGCTTTATAAGGGGATGATGTATGTATGGGTTAGGGTTAACCCTGTAATGTAAAGTGCTCGTTTAGTGCGCACTTTTGCACGGGCTTTGCCCGTTTACAACGGTAATGTTCCATTTTCCTACTACTAATTAGTCTGCACGGGGCGTGCGTGAGTGAAGGAGTGCGTTAGTGAGTGTTTGGAAGTGAGCGAGCGCTTCGCGCTCGATTTCGTGCGCACTACGTCTTACGGGACTAATAGGCCTCTCGCCAGCTTGTGGCGCTCGGGCCTAAAAATATAACCGTGTTTGTAGCTCAGGTGTCTTAAGTGTTACGCTAACGTTACCATCTCTGTCCGACGCCATGATTGTTTTCGAGTTATTTTTAGACCGAGCGCGCCTGCGTGACTTTAGTGACGCGGCGTGGGTAAAGGTTCACTGAGGGAAATGTAGAAAATAATTTTAATTTTTTAAAAATCGATCTTTGGACGTACGAATCGATAATCGGTCATTAATATGCGAATCGATTAAAAATCGGAAAATCGATTTTTTTTTCAACCCAGCTCTAACTACGAATATAATTACTACTACTATTAATAACTACTACTGCTGCTACTACTACGTACTGCTACTTTTTTTTACATATTTCTTTTTCAATTTCAGAAAACATCACACCTGGGGTGCACGGTGGCAAAGGCGGTTAGCGCTCTTGCCTCCCAAGAAGGAGATCATGGGTTCATTTCCCGGACCAGACCAACATCACATGATCTCTCTGGGTGGAGTCTGCATGTTCTCCCCGTGTTACCGTGGGTTCTCTCCGGGTTCTCCAGCTCCTCCCACCGTCCAAACACATGTATGTGTTAGGCAAAATTGGTGACTCTAAATTGGCCCTAGTGAATGAATGTGAGAGTGAACTGTCTGTAATGTCTATGTCTCTGTGTCAGCCCTGCGACAAGTTGGCCACTGTCCAGGGTGTACCCCGCCTAAGGCCCGAAGTCACTGGGATAAGCTCCAGTCACCCCGAAAGGGAATAAGCGGTAGAAAATGGATGGATGGATGGATGGAGTCCATCACACCAGTTCAAGATGAAGACTTGCCTGCAGATCCAGAAGTGGCTTCTACACCACCCTGCAAAAGAAAGGACTTTGCACTTGCTGATTTATTTGGAGAGACCTTTGCACTTCCAAAAGGTCTGGAGTCTCAGAAAATGATGCCACATGATCAGGCAATGAATGAAGTGAAGACATGAGATAACCCACTGATATTGTCAAAGTCACTTATCCTCTGATGTCAAACTAGAAATACTCTCTGCATTCCAGGTCCCAGTGTATCAGCAGAGCGAGTGTTCTCCACTGCTGGAGATATTGTGACCAGAGAAGCATCTTAAAACCAGAACATATAGATCAACTTCTGTTTCTGAACAAAAATCTGTCAAGGCGTCGTAATAAGCAATAGGCTTTTATTTGTTGTTTATGTTCATATTGCTGCTCTTGCCTTGATGGTTAGATTGTTTCATTGGCAGCTAAAGTGTCCTTGTTTCTTTTATAATATTCCTTTTCTACGGGTTTTTTGCAATGCAAAATGCATTAATTTAAGGTTGATTAATGCAGCCATTTATTTGTTATAGTTTCATTAAAGCAATGCCAGTTGTTCGGCGACTAACATGTACTATTAGAAGGCTAATTAAGATAGCAATGTTTACATTCATTTAAGTTACTGTTGTTATTTATTTTGTTCAGACCTTTCCAATTGTTTGGCAACTTTACTTGAATGTGTTTTTTGCATTAACTGTGTGGATAAACATGAAAATTCATGCATTTTCTTAATACCCATTTGGTAAATTTTAAGACCCTTTTTTCAAAAAAGTATCAGGATGCAGTAATGAGGGAATTGTATCGGGACATACATGTATCGGGATACATATCGTATCGCGACCCCTGTATTGGGATACGTATCGTATCGCGAGGGTCTTGGCAATACCCAGCCGTACCAGACACTTAAGGTGTGTTGAAGATTTTTTTGTATCACTGGAATTCGCCAGAATTATTTTAAAGCTGAAAATGTCGCGAAAACCGTTGAGAAATGTAACTAACACGAACGGAGAACGTCTCATTGACTGTTGAAGCCCGACGCGGTTACTGCGGGTCACTGCGGGTCACTGGCAGAATCAAAAAATGGCGACAACAACATGTGTGTTCAGTGTGTCAGTGACAGATCGGTCGAAGCGTGGCGTGATGTGCTGGTGGCGTGATGTGCTGGTGGCGTGATGTGCTGGTGGCGTGATGTGCTGGTGGCGTGATGAGCTGGTGGCGTGATGTGCTGGTGGCGTGATGTGCTGGTGGCGTGATGTGCTGGAGGCGTGATGTGCTGGAGGCGTGATGTGTTGGTGGCGTGATTTGCTGTGCTAGTGGCGTGATGTGCTGGTGGCGTGATGTGCTGGTGGCGTGATGTGTTGGTGGCGTGATGTGCTGGTGGCGTGATGTGTTGGTGGCGTGATGTGCTGGTGGCGTGATGTGCTGGTGGCGTGATGTGCTGGAGGCGTGATGTGTTGGTGGCGTGATGAGCTGGTGGCGTGATGTGCTGGTGGCGTGATGTGCTGGTGGCGTGATGTGCTGGTGGCGTGATGAGCTGGTGGCGTGATGTGCTGGTGGCGTGATGTGCTGGAGGCGTGATGTGCTGGTGGCGTGATGTGCTGGTGGCGTGATGTGCTAGTGGCGTGATGTGCTGGTGGCGTGATGTGTTGGTGGCGTGATGAGCTGGTGGCGTGATGTGCTGGTGGCGTGATGTGCTGGAGGCGTGATGTGCTGGTGGCGTGATGTGCTGGTGGCGTGATGTGTTGGTGGCGTGATTTGCTGTGCTGGTGGCGTGATGTGCTGGTGGCGTGATGTGCTGGTGGCGTGATGTGCTGGTGGCGTGATGTGCTGGTGGCGTGATGTGCTGGTGGCGTGATGTGCTGGTGGCGTGATGTGCTGGTGGCGTGATATGCTGGTGGCGTGATGTGTTGGTGGCGTGATTTGCTGTGCTAGTGGCGTGATGTGCTGGTGGCGTGATGTGCTGGTGGCGTGATGTGCTGGTGGCGTGATGTGCTGGTGGCGTGATGTGCTGGTGGCGTGATGTGCTGGAGGCGTGATGTGCTGGTGGCGTGATGTGCTGGTGGCTAATCATTAATTGGGTGGATTTTATTTACAAATTTGAATTTTTTTATGCCTTCAAAGTAAAAAAAATTAAAAGAATTTACCTACCTACCAAGTGGGTCGGGTTACAGCAAACAGCCTTGTCTGTGCGTCATGTAGCTGAAGGTGTTACGTTAGCATACGTAAACCTATTCACCATGTTCTCTAATCTGTTATGATAGATATATATTTCTTCTCTATTATGCATTTCTTATACTCCGGTATTGGGGCCTCACAACAATACACGATACACGGCTTACGATACGATAATATCACGATTTTGCGATACATGCGATAATCTGTATATTGCTAATGATATTCTACAATATATCATCATTTTTTAAAGAACCCAATACAAAATGTTTCTTTGTTAAACCACAACCTGCACGAGTTTAATCATCAATCGAAATGTCAAATGGTTTCGCTTAAACATGTAGTGCGGCCACAAAATGATTCTGGATCCGGCAATATATCGATCACCAAATTTAGTATCACGACATATCGATATTCCAATATTTTGGCACGCACCTACTTATTATTATGAGCGTTTCACAACTTCCAAAGGTAATGCTAACAACAACTAGCATGCTAACGGCGCACTTCCTAGTTTATTGGAGTGAATACAACGAACTGTGCGCAGGGCATTCACGTGCCCAGTATTTCAGTGCTGCCCAGTCCAGCGCACAGCAACTCAGTGTTAACTTATTAAACAGTCCCTTGTGTAAAACAGGACTTGGTTTATTCACTACAGTGGTTTTCCCACAGAGGCTGAGGGACCCACATAGAACTGGACCAGTGGAAGTGGGCTTTAAAGGGCTGTGTGGAAATGGCCTGTGGCTCAGCGAGAACAATACACCATTTTAATGCTCATGAATAGGCTCAACTGACTGCACAAAGACCAAATAAAGTGTGTGACAACATGAAGCAGCCTATGCGTGATTACACATTATACTCAGGTCGCAACTTCAAATATTACATAACCTTCAGTTTCCTAAGCAAATAACTGGGGATAAAATACTACAATAATACAGTTGGATTTGCAATGTTTGTGGTTTTGGATTCAGTCTAATATTTAACACCTGAGGGGCCTTAAAACTTAGAGAACACTAATACAGCGATAATCCCTTTCAGCCCAGTGAGTCTTAGCAGTGTTAGCAGTGTTAGCACTAGCATGGTGAAAGGTCATCTGCGTCCGAATGCCCACACTATTCACAACATACGGCACTAAATTGTGGTTACATACAGCAGACTGTGAAAAGGTGCACTGAAGACGCTTAAATGTATTGTCCAGTGCTGGTGGCGAGAGGTCAGTAAAAACAACAGCAGACACAACGCGAGACAGCATAGCCCTTTTACCTGTGATAGTGAATATACTAGAGTGATACACGTGATACGGACGTTATGGGAAAAGCTTTGGCCGATAACCGATATTAGACCGATCATCTCTAAATCTTATTATGATTATTTTAAAGGGAGTGTCTACAGAGCCGCGGCGCGCGGCCGAAACTGCCATGTTATTTTACTGCTGCGCTATTTGACCGAGTTGTTTCAGACCGCGCCGGGTTAAGGGTAGGGTCAGGGTCAGGGTTAGGGTTAGGGTTAGGGTTAAGGGTAGGGTCAGGGTTAGGGTTAAGGGTAGGGTCAGGGTTAGTGTTAGGGTCAGGGTTAAGGTTAGGGTTAGGGTTAGCCATGAGGCTATATGGCAGTGCCGCGGTTCCTGAAACTGCTGGGCCATTTGACCGCGCCGCGGCTCTGCAGCCACAACCTAATTTAAACACATGTATTTATTTGTAATTTTTATCAAAGAAATATTCTAGCTATAGACCAAATTTATTCTAAAAGGATCAAATCTATTTTAAAATTGGTAGAACCAGTTAGAACATATAATACCCTTCGTTGGGGGGAAAAAAAGGACAAACTTGTGTATGTGTATGTTGTGTATATGTAGCACTATGTTTAGATATAGACAGGCTTTTGGCTTTAATATGAATATTCTTTATTGGAATAAAATCAGCCTTCACACATTTCCATTCTGTAAATGTCTTGTTTTATTTTGATTATTTCTCAGACTGAAGTCTGCGTGTCATCCTCGCGTTGCTCCGCCTCCTCCTGTAACAGCAGAGTCTTTCCTTCTTTAAACCTCTCACACTAAAGTTTCTTGAAGTAAAAATGTCTAAACTGATCATTTAGGGGGAAAACTAGTCAAATAATATCTGTAAAAATATCGCGTTTTTTGCATGTCACGGGTGAATTCCTTGCATATATTATTATGTTCCGTCAAAAACTATTCTAGAGCTTTTAAAAGTCTGGAACTTTCCTGTTTCTGAAGGGACGGCAGAGTTAACTCTTGCATTACTTTATATTGGTATATTGCTATATATTGCTATATATATATATTGCTTTTGGCTGAAACCGATATTACTCAATGAAATGTGAAATTAGTCTAATGAGGAAGTGAATCTAGACGCGGCAAAACACAAAGGCACACACATATATGGCGGTCTGCGGGTTTAGAACCTGCCGTGTTGAAATGAGACTTTCTTGGACAAACCTGACCCATGAATCAAAAGACACATGTGCATCACGACCATGGACCATGTCTCTGTGTAATGTCTCTGTGTAAATATCTCATGTCACAACGTCACACTCACTCGATAAGCACGAGCTCAGGAGCAGATGATCCAGGTGTGAAGACACAGAGTCAACAAGGACAGAGGGGACAGAGGGGATAGAAGGGACAGAAGGGATATAAGGGATAGAAGGGACAGAGGGGACAATAGGGACAGAAGGGACAATAGGGACAATAGGGACAGAGGGGACAATAGGGACAGAGGGGACAATAGGGACAGAAGAGACAATAGGGACAGAAGGGACAGAGGGGACAATAGGGACAGAAGGGATAATAGGGACAGAGGAGACAGCTGTGATGTGTTATTTATTTGTTAAACTTTAAAATGCTGTGTGTTTTATTTCAAACCAACACATAATCACTGAGAAATTAGTCTAATTAGTCCTGCAGCGCAGCGGACCGCAGGTGCACTGCAGGTGCACGGCATGTGCACTGCGAGAACCCCTGTTCAAAAGACGCATCAGTCCCGTGTAGTATATGTGTAAATATCTCATGTTACAACGTGGACACCTGCAACTTATTGACGGGTGCGGCCCAGGTGCGGTCAAGCGGGCCCAGTGTCACACGCACACTTGACAGAACAAGGAACACAATGGGAAGGCAAAGATCAGTGTGTGGGTCAGTCTCTGTCCACTGCACTGCATGCGGGTCACTCTGTGTCCACTGCACTGCATGCGGGTCAGTCTGTGTCCACTGCACTGCATGCGGGTCACTCTGTGTCCACTGCACTGCATGCGGGTCAGTCCTTGTCCGCGGTGCTGTTTATGGCGCATTTCCCACGAGCCACATTTGGGGCGTGACCCTAAGTTTGAGAACCAATGATATAGAGCAGGGGTGCGCACACTTTTTCAGCTCACAAGCTTCTTTTAGATTCAACAAAGGCCGAAGATCTACGTACAGATTTGGGTTAGAGTTAGGGTTCTGAAAGTGGGAGGAGCCACAGTGCGTAAAGTTAGCGTCACAGATTCGGACTTCCGAGGTCAATAGCTCCTAAACGCAAAACCCTTTGCAGATCATTCACATGCCAAAATACTCGGCCAAGTGACTAAAACCTCGGGTTAGAGTTAGGGTTAAAACCTAACCCTAATCCTAACCCTTTTTAACAATCAGATGCGTATTTTGAGCGCAGCGAATTACACTGATCCGAATGTGCAGCCGGTGCCGTGACGAGTGCTTAGGGACCGTCATCAAATAGCAAAACAAAAAATGAAATGGAAGGTCAAATAGAGCTGTACAATTTGAGTAACACATAAAATACACCATGATGGACGCCACAGTAACATTTATTTTTGCATCAGAAGCTTAATACATATTTTTTGTGAGTGTAAAGACAATTAATATGTAAATGAGACTCATGCAACTAGTCATCTGATTGATGATGATATGGAAGAAAGTTGTAAATAAGGCCATCTGACTTTGTGTTGATTAATTTGTTCAACAACTAATTTTATTTGCAAGTTTTCTTTTTTTTATGTTTAAAAAGCTTTTAAAGGTGAGTTTTTTTTTTTTTTAAATAGAATGTTTACCAATACATTTTAAATAAATAATCGCTGAAACACCGGGCGTGCCTGTCGCCCCCGCCATGGCAGCCAGTCTGCACGCTGACCCGGGCGTGAAACTGTCCCATAGGTAAAACTGTACCATAGGTAAAACCAAACCTGTCAAAAGTGCAGCAATTTTCATATCTTACGATCCCCACAGATTATTTTTTTCCCGCAGCTTTTGGATTCTTTGCTTTTTTGGCCTAATATTATTGTATTATAAAAGAACACTATAAAACAGGTAGAGAAATTCTGTTATTTACCTAGATAATTTGATAAAGTTAATTACTTTGAAAATAAAATATAGTCTCCACAACTAAGCTTAACAAGGTTGATTTTTTGGCGATTTGAGAACGCAGGTGGAAGTGCGCATGCCACTCCCCCGTGCACATGCGCACTTCCCGTGCACATGCCACTCCCCCGTGCACATGCCACTCCCCGTGTGGACTGATACAACACACACGTGCGTTTGTTTATTAGCGCAACGGAGCGCATCACATCTCTCGTCTCCCGTAGATTTCTGTCCACTTCTGCGTCAGCTCAAACTGTCTTTCTCCGTCTTCATTTTGCCCCGTACACTGAGGGAACTATATTATGATAGATCCATGCGCTTAGGCACGCGGAAACGTGGGGACGAGCCTGACGCGGCTGCAGGTGAACGACAGGTGCGTTTTATGATTGATACGTGGCAGGACAAATGATTTATCCACGCCACGAGGAAATATGATACAAAATTTGCTGAAAAAAATCGTCCATACCACCTTTAAGCACCACTACCTGTCTCCTCCTCCTGCTCTGCCCTGACTCTCTCCTCTCTCCTCCTCCTGCTCTGCCCTGACTCTCTCCTCTCTCCTCCTCCTGCTCTGCACTGACTCTCTCCTCTCTCCTCCTCCTGCTCTGCCCTGACTCTCTCCTCTCTCCTCCTCCTGCTCTGTCCTGACTCTCTCCTCCTCCTGCTCTGCCCTGACTCTCTCCTCTCCCTGCTCTGCCCTGACTCTCTCCTCTCTCCTCCTCCTGCTCTGCCCTGACTCTCTCCTCCTCCTGCTCTGCCCTGACTCTCTCCTCTCTCCTCCTCCTGCTCTGCCCTGACTCTCTCCTCTCTCCTCCTCCTGCTCTGCCCTGACTCTCTCCTCTCTCCTCCTCCTACTCTGCCCTGACTCTCTCCTCTCACCTTCTCCTGCTCTGCCCTGACTCTCTCCTCTCTCCTCCTCCTGCTCTGCCCTGACTCTCTCCTCTCTCCTCCTCTGCCCTGACTCTCTCCTCTTCCTGCTCTGCCCTGACTCTCTCCTCCTCCTGCTCTGCCCTGACTCTCTGCTCTCTCCTCCTCCTGCTCTGCCCTGACTCTCTCCTCTCTCCTCCTCCTACTCTGCCCTGACTCTCCTCTCACCTCCTCCTGCTCTGCCCTGACTCTCTCCTCTCTCCTCCTCCTGCTCTGCCCTGACTCTCTCCTCTCTCCTCCTCTGCCCTGACTCTCTCCTCTTCCTGCTCTGCCCTGACTCTCTCCTCCTCCTGCTCTGCCCTGACTCTCTGCTCTCTCCTCCTCCTGCTCTGCCCTGACTCTCTCCTCTCTCCTCCTCCTACTCTGCCCTGACTCTCCTCTCACCTCCTCCTGCTCTGCCCTGACTCTCTCCTCTCTCCTCCTCCTGCTCTGCCCTGACTCTGTCCTCTTCCTGCTCTGCCCTGACTCTCTCCTCCTCCTGCTCTGTCCTGACTCTCTCCTCCTCCTGCTCTGTCCTGACTCTCTCCTCTCTCCTCCTCCTACTCTGCCCTGACTCTCTCCTCTCTCCTCTTCCTGCTCTGCCCTGACTCTATCTTCACAGTGAGTTAGTTGTGTACCATGTGCTCAACACCTTCAGGTCTACACATTCATGTTTTCTTAGAGGTAATCGAGTATAAATAGCTTTACTTGTGCTTTTAAAGTAAAGGAATGGGGTTAGCCACACTGTTACATATCTAACTGCTTGAGCAAGAACAGAAACATATGCTTTTAAAGATCTAATATTGAAGTGAATAAATCCCAATCTCTGTAAAGCAAGTGCCTCTGGGTGCAGCTCATTCCACAGCCCAGTCACAAAAACTGCATTTATGCTTGTCCTGGTTCAACCTGCTGTCAGCTCTGCCCCATCTCCACGGGAATGCAGCTATGACATAGGCACGGTCAGGCGACACGTAGACCCGCCCCTCCAAACCTGCACCACACACTGTCCCATCTGAGCTCTACGCCTCACTGCACCCTGTCACAAGACCCAGCTCCAACAAGCTTGGCTTTGTGCGGCCGCCACTGTCCCCTGTGCACTGCTGCTGGGGCCGCGGTGGAAGAGGCGGGCAATACATTGTTTACAAGATAATATTGTAATCGAGGTTTTGGGAGTATGTGAGCATGTGTAGTGTATTGTATAAACATCAGAGAGGATCCGTCAGGGACTTCTAGGCCTTCACAGAAGGTCTAAACATTTCAATATTTAAATGTTGCATTTCATATTATAATGATGTTACTTTGCATTAATTAGATCATATTTCAAGGCAACAATATGTAGTCTTAAAATTCTGTGTCGTTTTGGAGGTCAGAACAGGCAATCATTGACTTGGCTTTCAGACAGAAAGGTGAAGGCCTCATGCTGTTCGAGATGATCTGGCACTGACCAATCAGATTCTCCCTTTACACTGATTGACAGGCTGAAATTAACTGGGACTAGTCCCACCCACAACTTCTCAAGGACTATCTGTGCTACTCTGGTGTAATGACTGGAGGAACCTTTAGAGGGCGCACAACTGTGTTTGCATTGAAAGTTTGTTGACGGCCATTAACCTGTTACCACCCACCTGTGGTGTGGTAACAGGCGCGCATTTTCTATATCTCAAATATTCTCTTACTTCATCACTTTTATTTCTGTGGTCAATACCAGCAAGTTATACATAATTTTAAAGCTTAAAGATATTGTCAAGTAAACAAAGTTTTCTTCTTTGACGATGGTCAGGATTAAGGCTCGTCCGGCGCATTTCTCCGTCCATAACAAATTACCTGTTTGACTTATAAGATGTTGTTTGGTATCGATCTTTTCTTCAGACTATTACCTACAGAATGAGACCATCCACCAATTTTTCTGTCGACGGGTTTGTTTTCTAGAGCCTCCGGAGGAAAAATAATGCGCCGCTTTCGACGCACATGGTTTGTTGTTGACATCAAGATAGCGCTGCATGCTAGCGACGTAGCCGATTTTGATTGACATATTATTCTAGCCAATAAGAATAGCTTTAGAATGGTGGGGACTTAGGGTTTATTCACACAGAATCAATCTAGGCTGTCAGAACCTAGATTTTTGCGCAGGAGGGACCAAGCCTCGAAATAACGGGCCGGACACGGTCAATGACCGGCGCAAAAATCAGTTTTGACCGACTCCAAAATCAAGGCTCCGGACAAATGACCGACGCAAATTTTTTGCCGTAATATACATTTTTAATAGGCAAAAACAGCGCGGTGAACATGCCCAAAGCGATTGCTGTAGTTATACAGCGGCGGAAGGCAGCGGAAGGCAGCGGAACACATGTGGCGCATGTGTGCGCGGTGTATGCGCTCCGCGCGGAGCGCGGTGTATGCGCTCCACGCGGAGCGCATGTGTGCGCGCGGAGACAATCATGGCAGATAAACACCACGCTGCCGCTTTCAAGGGTTAGGGTTTAGGTTAGGTTAGGGCATTTTGTTGGATATATGTATTATTATATCAATACAGAAATAAAATTTAAAAAAAAATATATATTTTTTTTACCTCTTATGGGAAATTCATGGGTAAACTCATATTTACACATTTTCACATACATTGTTTTTAGCAGTTATAATAGGTATTAGTGGCCTACAAAACATCAAAATGTATGTTTTATGATCATAGAGGAGCTAAAATTGTAATAAAACAGTTTGGCACAGTTGGCACATATTTGGATCACTTGTTCCGAATATACTTTTTGATACAAAAAGGTCAACAGCACCAAAATGCCTGTTCTAGAGATCTGAAACTTTACACAGTTGTTGTCAACAAGATAAACAGCAAGTACAGTGAACAGCATAAGCACAAAATGAAGTATGTCATGCTCAGGACCATTACAAATTGACAATATTCAGGCGAGACTAAAAAAGGGATGTTTGGTTTATGTTTGTGCTTCTGTAGTGTAGGTTCTGAAGCCCTGACAGTGTGACATCTGCACATCTGCAGAAACTAGAAGGCCTAAGCTTTCTAATGATGCATCACACTCACATGTGGAACATAAGATCCTCTTTTCATAAGCAATGCCATTTGGGTCCAACCATTGTGCACAGGGCCAAATAGGCGGATGGAAACAGGTTAACATACGATTTTCAATATTAACATAAGAGTTTAAGAGCAAGAAATAAAGAAAATGGGGATTTGTTTGAATATTTCATTGTGACAAATAATGGGATTTATTTTCAAAGCGAAACAATTTGTGTTTGTTATGTAAATTGTTCTGAAACATAAGTGCATCTAAAATCAACCGGGCAAAATATTTATGACACACTCACACAGTGTGTGTGACCCAAGTGTAATAACAGTGTGATGAGTGTTTTAATGCGCCTTTGTGCAGTGCTAAACTGAGATCAGCCTATTGATAAATCCAGAACAACAAACTGATGCTGGGTCTCCTGTTGTCTTTAGTGGTTATGGTGCTGGTTCTATCTGGACGTCTGCTTCATCAGCTCATGTTGTGATGAAGAGGTGGAGACGAGCAGAATGTTTCACTCTAATTTGTGGCATAAACTTGTTATAAGCATTTAAGATGGTCAGCGTAGTTAGACTTCTGGGTGAACGTGTGCAGTGGACAACAGTGGATAGTTAAATGTGCATTGAGCAGGAACTCAGCAGCTCTTTAGGATCTGGCACTTTTAGTGACGGTTGCATTTGGAAATACAAGTGTCTGAAGGGTTAGGTCCAGAGGCCATGGTTCACCACTGATAAAGATTATACAAGCGCAGGTGAGCGCAGGGACTGACCGGCTTTATACAATCGCAGGTGAGCGCAGGGACTGACCGGCTTTATTTAGTTTTTATTGATGATTTTACTGAGATGCTTTCAGTTGTATGCACAGACTTTGATGGTTTGGTCATTACAGGTGATTTCAATGTGCATGTTGATAATATTTGTGACAGAAACGCTAAAGAGCTTGATGCTGTCCTTGAAACCTTCAGTCTTACTCAGCATGTGAGAGGCCCCACCCACAGCAAAGGACACACTCTAGATCTCATAATTACAAAGGGGGTAAATATTTCAAATGTTAATGTGATCGATGTTGCTCTGTCTGATCATTTCTGTGTCTTCTTTGACCTGTCTGTTTCTCCCAAACCACCGGTTGGTCCTGCAGTTGTTCAGAGGAGACACATAAGTGATGGCACAGGTGCACTGTTTATGGAAATGATAAACTTTGAAAATGTCTCATGTTCTAATGTAAATGATTTGTTGAACTCTGTTACATCTAGTGTTTTGAATGTTCTGGACACCATCGCCCCTATAAAGGCTAAAATGGTTAAAAATAAGCAGTGGAGAAATGATGATAGGGTCAGGGCACAGAAAAGGGAGTGCCGCAGGGCCGAACGGAAATGGCGCAAGTCAAAGCTCCAGGTTTAAAAAGAGATTTACAAAGAGAAGCTGAACATGTACAACCTAATCTTATGTAGAACTAGGGAAAGATATTTTTCTGAAATAATTGGAAGCTGCAGTAACAACTCGCGTGTCCTGTTTGCCGCAATGAACGGATTAACAAACCCTCCAGCTCAGCTGCCGTTAGAACTCTTTTCCACATCCAAGTGTAATGAGTTTGCATTATTCTTTAATGACAAAGTTCAGGGCATTAAAAATGCTATAAATCCCACAATGCAAAAAATTACCCTAAAACCACCAAGACACTTAGAGCTAACTCACTTTGCACCAGTAACTGACAAAACTGTCCATGAGATCATCACCAGTCTGAGTTCATCTACATGCTGCCTCCATGTGTGACCCTCCAGATTTCTAAAGTCTGTGCTGAACAGTTTGTTAGCACCACTCACTCACATAGTTAACATGTCGCTTCAATCTGGAACATTCCCAATGTCTTTGAAAACTGCGGTCATAAAGCCTCTCCTAAAGAAGAGCAGTCTTGATGCCGCAGTACTGAGTCATTACCGGCCCATCTCTAATCTGCCATTTTGGGGCAAAGTCCTTGAAAAGGTTGTTTACCAATAGCTCACAGATTTCCTCTTAATAAACAACTCATTTGATGTTTTTCAGTCAGGTTTTAGACCTCATCACAGCACTGAGACTGCTCTTGTCAAGGTGACAAATGACATCCGCCTGAACACTGACACGGGCAAAGCCTCAGTCTTAATTCTGTTAGATCTGAGTGCTGCTTTTGACACTGTCGATCATGGGATCCTCTTACAGAGACTAGAGGACTGGGTGGGCATCACTGGCCCCGCCCTAAACTGGTTAAGGTCCTATCTGGAAGACAGGAAGAACTTTGTTGAAATTGGTAGCTGTGTCTCAGACCACATGACCCTGACCTGTGGAGTGCCCCAAGGGTCAGTCCTGGGTCCCCTTCTGTTCAACCTCTACATGCTGCCGTTAGGTCAGTTGATACGCAGTGAAAATGTGTCCTATCACAATTATGCAGACGACACTCAGATCTATGTTTCACTATCGGCAGGTGAATATGGACCAGTGGATTCACTCTGTCACTGCATCCAACAGATCAGTTTGTGGAGCAAAACAACTTTCTCCAGCTGAACTCAGACAAGACTGAAATAATCGTTTTTGGCCCACAGAAACAAAGAGAAAGTGTTAGCGTCACCTCCGGAGTCTCGCTCTAAAACCTACAAACCAAATTAGAAATCTGGGGGTAATAATGGACTCAGACTTGAACTTTAATAGCCACGTCAAATCAATAACATCAGCAGCTTTTTACCATCTAAAGAACATTGCCAAAATCAAAAATATAGTGTCAAAACCAGATTTAGAGAGACTTATCCACGCGTTTGTCTCCAGTAGATTAGACTACTGTAACGGCCTGCTCACTGGCCTCTCCAAACGAGCTGTAAAACAGCTGCAGTACATCCAGAACGCTGCTGCTCGGGTCCTGACTAGAACCAGGAAGTATGATCACATTAGTCCTGTTCTCAGGTCTCAGAGAATAGACTTTAAAGCAGCTCTGCTTGTGTACAAGTCTCTCCATGGCCTAGCACCAAAGTACATCTTGGATATGTTAGTGCCATATGAACCATCTCGGACTCTGAGGACCTCAGGGACCGGCCTCCTGCTGGTGCCCAGAGTCAGGACAAAACATGGGGAATCTGCGTTTCAGTTTTATGCAGCTAAAATCTGGAACATTCTTCCTGAAGATGTGAGACAGGCTTCTACTCTGACAATGTTCAAATCTAAGCTAAAAACAGTTTTGTTTAGCTGCGCATATGACTGAAAACATTTTTTCTTTGCACTCTTCTCTTTTTTTTGTGATTTTATTAGTTTAGACAATCAGTTGGATTGATAATTTTTAATTTAGTTAATTTTATTGTATTTCTGTTTCTGTAATTTCTTTGTGATTTGAATGCATTTTTCCTGCTGTGAAGCTTTGAATTGCCTTGTGTATGAAATGTGCTCTACAAATAAACTTGCCTTGCCTTGCCTTTATACAATTGCAGGTGAGCGCAGGGACTGACCGGCTTTATACAAGCGCAGGGTGAGCGCAGGGACTGACCTACATAATCTGTAGGGCTGTAAGCTTTTAGTTGTTTGGTCGATTAATCAGTCAGTGGCGTCCAAGTCAACCAAAGGTTTTATTAGTCGACCAGATACTTTGTGGGGTGATAGGTTTTTGGCAGAAAGAAGGCATGGAGGGAGTTAACTGGAATTTTGGTAGTGAATTGTATGTTTTCTCTACATACAAATACAAATGTCTCGATTATACTTCTTTGTATACATTGCTGTTTTTGCATAAACTCAAATTATTATAAACATATTTTGTCACGCCACATCCCCTCTTAGTCGACTAGTTGATCCACAGATCTAATATTATGTGCCCTTTAAATTCAATAAAACATTTTTGTGCAATTCAGCCAACAAGATATTTTCAGGCATGTCATATCAGCAATCTCCTTCTCCTCGCGGCAAAAGGGGAAGAATGTCTCACTGTCTTGTCGCTGCTTTGCTAATGTTGTCTTTGAGCCTTCCTGCTGTGTCAGAGCTCCATTACCTTTCACCCAGTCTCCTCCTCCAGGCACACGCCGTGGTGTAAAGTCTACTGTACAAAGTCCAGAAATATACCAGGATCCCTAGATCTGGCGAAAAAGATGCAATATTTGATAGTATTTTGTAATACATATAGGAATATAGGAATATTGTGAATAAAATTTGCCTTTTAACTACATTTTACTTAGAGGCACTGTACCTGATTTCTAAGGTCTTGAAAACGTGAAAAACACAACTACCGGAAGTTCATTTTAAAGGAATTGCAGCTCTCCACGCTGCTCACTTATTCTCCGCAGTGAGTTTATGAGCACTTTTGAGAACGCTCTGTCACAGTAAAGCTAACAACAGCTAGAATGCTATCAGCGCACTTCCTACTCTATTATTAGATGCAGACAGGACACAGCAGTCTCATTTTTACCCAGATATCCATCCATCTTCTGCCGCTTTATCCGGGGCCGGGACGCGGGGGCAGCAGTCTAAGCAGGGACTCCCAGACTTCCTCCTCCCCAGACACTTCCTCCAACTCCTTCAGGGGGATCCCGAGGCGTTCCCTGGTCAGCCGAGAGACATAGTCCCTCCAGCGTGTCCTGAGTCTTCCCCGGGGCCTCTTCCCGGTGGGACATGCCTGAAACACCTCCCGAGGGAGGCGCCCAGGAGGCTCTGGAACAGATGCCCGAGCCACCTCAGCTGGAGGAGCAGCGGCTCTACTCCGAGCTCCCCCCGTGTGGCCGAGCTCCTCACCTCATCTCTAAGGGAGCGCCCAGCCACCCTGAGGAGGAAACTCATTTCGACCGCTTGTATCTGCGATCTTGTTCTTTCGGTCACTACCCAAAGCTCATGACCATAGGTGAGGTCAGAACGTAGACCGACCGGTAAATAGAGAGCTTTGGCTTTCGGCTCAGCTCCTTCTTTACCACAACAGTCGATGCAGCGACTGCATCACTGCAGCCGCTGCACCGATCTAACTGTCGATCTCACGCTCCATCCTTCCCTCACACGTGAACAAGACCCTGAGATACTTGAACTCCTCCACTTGAGGCAGGGACTCCCCGCCAAACTGAAGAGGGCAAGCCACCTTTTTCCGGTCGAGAACCATGGCCTCGGATTTGGAGCTGATTCTCATCCCAGCCGCTTCACACTCGGCTCAAACCGTCCCAGTGCAGCTGCAGGTCCGGGTTTGATGGAGCCATCAGGACAATATCGTCTGCAAACAGCAGAGATAGAATCCTGTGGTCCCCAAACCGGACACCCTCCGACCCCTGACCACACCCTCCGACCCCTGACCACACCCTCTGACCCCTGACCACACCCTCCGACCCCTGACCACACCCTCCGACCCCTGACTGCGCCTAGAAATTCTGTCCAAAAAAATTATGAACAGAACCGGTGACAAAGCGCAGCCCTGAGGAGTCCCTCATGCACTGGGAACAGGTCGGATTTACTGCAGTGAACACAGTTCCTGCTCCGGTCATACAGGGACCGGACAGCCCTGAGCAAAGGGCCCCGGACCCCGTACTCCCGGAGCACCCCCCAAAGGACACCCCGAGGGACACGGTTGAAAGCCTTCTCCAGATCCACAAAGCACATGTGGACTGGTTGAGCAAACTCCCATGAACTCTCGAGCACCCGATGGAGGGTATAGAGCTGGTCCAGCGTTCCACGACCGGGACGAAAACCACTCTGCTCCTCCTGAATCCGAGGTTCGACTATCGGTCGGATTCTCCTCTCCAGTACTACTAACATGTCGGTGTAATCCCTCATTCGTCCAGGCGTGTTCCATAGTAGAAAAAGCTTCAGTTGTAGTCATCTGGACTCAGTTTGAAAAAATAGACGTTTCGACTCTCATCCAAGAGTCATTGTCAATAAAAGAATTTAGATCGAGAACTCCGATATTAATAATATTCTGTGGTAAGACCCGCCCATTGGGAGGAGCCTTCCTGAAGTAGAAAGAGTTGTTTGTTTCAACAGAAACTCCCCCCTTGTATCTACCGAGCCTATTCAGAATCTTAATGGGCTATTAGAATCCTCTTTGTCTTTGTGAGACCCTGGCTCAACCACCCTGAGTACCTGATTAGCATCTAAATGTTCTTGTCCTGGTCCTCTACCTTTCCAGGGGTTCAGTAACTCATTATAAATAACAGGAAGATTGAATCTTAGCCCTCCATTTCTGTTTAAAGAAGGTCTTTCTTTTTTAACAAAAATAGCTTCCTTGACTCCTCTTTCAAACCATCTTTTCTCCCTGCTTAAAACCTTCACCTCACCGTCTTCAAACGAGTGATTAGAGGCTTCAAGATGGAGATGCACGGCACTCTGAGGTCCTGAACTTGTATTTCTTCTGTGCTGATAAAGCCTCTTGTGTAGAGGCTGTTTCGTCTCACCTATGTACCGTTCTTTACAGCTTTCTTCACTGCATTGGATCGAATAAACTACATTGCTCTGTTTTTGAGTCGGCAACTTGTCCTTAGGGTGAACCAGTTTTTGTCTTAAAGTGTTTCCTGGTTTAAAATAAACAGGGACTTTGTGTTGTCTAAAAATTCTCTGCAGTTTTTCCGACAGGCCAGAGACATAAGGGATAGAAACACCCTTCCTTCTCTGTTCAGTTTCCCTTTTGTCCTGCTTCTTGGTTCTCTTCACTCTGTTGAGAGCCCAAGCGGGGTAACCACAGGCTGAGAGGGCATTTCGGACATGTTTTTCCTCTTTCTTCTTGCCCTCTGAGCTGGTGGGCACACCTTGAGCTCTGTGTTGTAAGGTTCTGATCACACCCAGCTTGTGCTGTAGTGGGTGGTTGGAACCAAAGAGCAGATACTATTTTTGTTAAAAAAGAAAGACCTTCTTTAAACAGAAATGGAGGGCTAAGGTTTAATCTTCCTGTTATTTATAATGGGTTACTGAACCCCTGGAAAGGTAGAGGACCAGGACAAGGACATTTAGATGCTAATCAGGTACTCAGGGTGGTTGAGCCAGGGTCTCACAAAGACAAAGAGGATTCTAATAGCCCATTAAGATTCTGAATAGGCTCGGTAGATACAAGGGGGGAGTTTCTGCTGAAACAAACAACTCTTTCTACTTCAGGAAGGCTCCTCCCAATGGGTGGGTCTTACCACAGAACAGGATTAATATCGGAGTTCTTGACCTAAATTCTTTTATTGACAATGACTCTTGGATGAGAGTCGAAACGTCTATTTTTTCAAACTGAGTCCAGATGAAACAACTGAAGCTTTTTCTACTACTACTAACATGATAAATCAAAATGGCCCGCCATCTAATGTGACATGGGGAAAAAATTAACCATCCCTGAAACCCAACTTCATCCCATATTTTAGGTAGCACCATCATTAAAATACTACTTCAGATAAACAAGTTCATACCGCCGCGTTTACGCCTCCAGTTTACATTCAAAGTATATGTTGACGCGCGTCTTGAGACCACTTCCAAACCTAAGTCTCGGTACGGTTCTCTAGTTCTTTAGATCAAACTGCTTTCACACCAGCCGAAACAAAACCAATTTTGCCTCTTTTCCGAACTCAAGTTCGATTGAACCGTACCAAATGGTTGACTTTTTCTGACCAAACTATTATCTAGTCAGTGAGAAAAGCCATATTGAGACCAACATGTAAACACATGCAAATGCCTCACAACAACAGCATGTAAGACAGTTGGTGCAGTTTTTAGCTCATTTGCATAATGAGGAGTTGCAGCCACAAAATGTTGAATGTTGTGAATAAACTAATAGAGGTTTGAAACAAGCTGTGAGATTCATTCATAAAAATAATGTGATAACAAAGGCTGTTTTTTCCTGGGATCTGCTGTAGCCACTTCCGTTTGGGGGTCACTGCCCCGACTGCTCCGAGAGCTTTCGCCTAGAGATGCACCCATCAATCGGCCGCCGATTAAAAAAAACGTTTTTATGTCGAATCGGCCCGAATCGTTGACCGGCCGGTTCATGTCGTAATTTCCAGTTTTCGGCCGATCAAACTGACCGGCATGCGCGGTGCGTAGCAGCTCAACGCGCCCAGAGCAAAACAGCTAAAAGCTAGAAAGACTCATTCAGACCGCGGCGGCCAAAGCGTCCAGAGTGCGGCGTGGAGGGTGCGTTGTGGCGTTTTCCGCTCTAGACGCTTTGACAGGCGTATAAGCTTCAAGGCGTTAAAATTGTTCGCCGCAGAAAAGTTCAGATTTGTTCAAATTTTCTATGGCGCAGCAGCCAATCAGAGATGACTCTCCTTATATATATATACATATATATATATACATATATATATATATATATATATATATTATTTTTATATATAGTTATTTATTTTTCTATTTTTCCGAAAAACTAAATCAAATTATATATTATAAACGTGTGTCCTGTAAACATGCACCTTTTTCATATATATATAATACTGGGGAGTTTGTGGGAAAATCAGTGGCTAGATAGAAAATCGGTATCGGAAAAAACGGTTTTGGCAGGTCAGATCTCCTTAAAACCGGAAATCGGTGTCAGCCAAGAATTTTGCAATCGGTGCATCTCGACTTTCGCCTTCACCTTCCACGCCTTCTCCAGATCTTCTCGGAGCCCTTAGTATTTCACATGTTCCTTTTTCCTGATATTGCCATCACTTGGTATTACCACGCCAACCAATAACAATAACTGCTACATCAACTTATGGTTCAATAAATAATAGCTGGAACATACTTCTTGGGGCTCAATATTCATCACGTGGCGAACGTAATTTTTTTTGTAGTACGATAAGATTTGAGCTTTAGAGTTAATCGAATAATTCGATTACAAAAAAGCTTTGATTATTATTTATTGATTCGATGCTTCGTTTAATTTACATATTTTATTAAACACAGGTGAATCTGTGGCGCGCGGAGCGCACGGAACGACTTGTGGCGCTTTTGTTTCCACACTCCCGCTCCACACTCGCTCCACACTCGCTCCACACTCGCTCCACACTCGCTCCACACTCGCTCCACACTCGCTCCACACCCGCTCCACACTCCCGCTCCACACTCCCGCTCCACACTCGCTCCACACTCGCTCCACACTCGCTCCACACTCGCTCCACACTCCCGCTCCACACCCGCTCCACACTCCCGCTCCACACCCGCTCCACACTCCCGCTCCACACTCCCGCTCCACACCCGCTCCACACCCGCTCCACACCCGCTCCACTCCCGCTCCACACTCCCGCTCCACACTCCCGCTCCACACTCGCTCCACACCCCCGCTCCACACTCCCGCTCCACACTCCCGCTCCACACTCCCGCTCCACACTCGCTCCACACCTGCTCCACACTCGCTCCACACTCGCTCCACACTCGCTCCACACTCCCGCTCCACACTCGCTCCACACTCCCGCTCCACACTCGCTCCACACTCGCTCCACACTCCCGCTCCACACTCCCGCTCCACACTCCCGCTCCACACCCGCTCCACACTCCCGCTCCACACCCGCTCCACACCCGCTCCACACACCCGCTCCACACCCGCTCCACACCCGCTCCACACCCGCTCCACACCCGCTCCACACCCGCTCCACACCCGCTCCACACCCGCTCCACACTCGCTCCACACTCCAAGCCTTGAAATAATTATTTTTATGTCCCTGTCAACATGACAGGTACCGATCATTTGGTACCTGTCATGGCTAATTCTGAAACGGTCACAAGGAAAGGAAAACAGAATAACATAATTAATGAAAAATGAACTTTTATTAACATGTCTCTTTATCATTTACAGGCTGAGAAATAGATTTTCAAAGTTAGGGGCCAAGGGGGCCCCCTACCTAAAAAAGTTAGGGGCCCCCCAGCAATTTCAGGGGCCCACAAGCACGCGCGGCATCGCGGCGTCATAAGAACAAGATAAATGTGTTGTTTTAAATCTGGTTATTAGCATGTAAAACAATTTAAAGTACTTTTATTTGTTATTTGATATGAAGAGCACAAATACTGAATTCCTATAAACCAGAGATTATGATCTTTAAAACTGTTTAATTTAATATAATCATGTTTCTTAGATCCAAAATAAATACTGTTTACAGCATTTGACACAAGGAGATCTTATGGAATATATAAAATCACAGCCTACAAAATAAACTACTAACATATATACATTGCCCCGATGCTAACAACTCCAAAGGGGGCGGGGCCCTTGGGGCCCTTGGATACTTCCACATTGACATTGTCCCTAATGTGCAAAATTACAGCTTTTGTTGCAAACAACTTTAAAAAGACTGAATTGCGAACTGAGGAGAGATTGACGCCCGCCAACCTCGATATCACTTGTGGCGCAAAATTAGAGCGGGCATTTCCGAGTACAACCGAACGCAACCGAACGCAGCGGCCAATCAGATGCCCGCTTTCGTCGACATTAGATCACGGACACCGCTCGGCCAATGAGAAGCGAGAAGACTGCGAAGTGGCATGTCTGTCAAAACGAAACTTAAGCGATGGAAATGCGCGCGCACATGCTCCGCTGCTTCCTCCGCTGTACAAGTACAGCAATAATCCTGGTCTGTAGTACAGCGCGCCCGAGTTTGTGCAGAGGAATCGCTTTGGGCGGGTTCACCGCGCTATTTTTGCCTATTAAAAATATATATGACGGCGAAAAATTTGCACTTGCTCCACACTCGCTCCACACTCCCGCTCCACACTCGCTCCACACTCGCTCCACACTCGCTCCACACTCGCTCCACACTCCCGCTCCACACTCCCGCTCCACACTCGCTCCACACTCGCTCCACACTCCCGCTCCACACTCCCGCTCCACACTCCCGCTCCACACTCCCGCTCCACACTCCCGCTCCACACTCCCGCTCCACACCCGCTCCACACTCCCGCTCCACACTCCCGCTCCACACTCCCGCTCCACACTCGCTCCACACTCGCTCCACACTCGCTCCACACTCGCTCCACACTCGCTCCACACTCTCGCTCCACACTCGCTCCACACTCGCTCCACACTCGCTCCACACTCGCTCCACACTCGCTCCACACTCGCTCCACACTCTCGCTCCACACTCGCTCCACACTCGCTCCACACTCGCTCCACACTCTGCTTCCCTGTCACACTCGTACGTTTCAAACATGCCACACGCTCGTCTGCGGCGCCTTGAAACGGTCAACACTTCTATGGAAACAGCAGGAGGAGCACGACCGTGTTAGAATAATCTGATGTGAAACAGAAAGTCCGCGATGACACGAAGACAACGCCGTAAAGTGACAAAATGTAGAGCCACCGCTCCAAACACCAGCATCGCTGTCCCACACACAATGTTTTACAAACTAATGTCTTATTTTAAATTATGTGACAGAAACGCAAATTAATTCATACTATAACTGTCTGGTGACAAGTTAATTAGCCCTTTATATATTTTCTTTATATATTCTTTATATTCAAACAGAACACTTGGACTGGTGAAGTGAAATGTTGCTGTTTTGGGGACAAACTTATGTGAAATTAAGAATTTTTTTTTTTTTTTTAGGCAATTTGTTATTTGTTTATTACAATGAACTATAGCGTTTATTTAAAAAAAAAAACAATTTAAAATGCTTTTAAATGGTTTACGGAATGTACAAAAAAATTAACCGATTCATCGATTAATCGAAGAAAAAATAGATTAAAAATCGATTCATCGATTGCTAAAATAATCGATAGCTGCAGCCCTACTTTTAGTGTAACTTCTAAGTAACTTCGATGACCAATCATAAATAAGTAATCTGCTACTTTCTTCGAATCAAGTTTTTTGTTTTGTTTTCAAACAATAAAAGGGTTTAATGGGATTATCCTGTTTTCGGGTTATTGTGTTTGGCATAAAATAGCATAAAATGGTGTATCGTAATAATATTTTCTTTGCAATATCTGAGACTGTGACATAGAGAAATCTAGATATCGGCTCAAATCCATATTGGACCATCCCAACTGAAAATTGACAGGATTAAGAATGCAACGATTAATTTAGTAAATCAAGTAATTAGATTACAAAAAAAGCTTGATCATTCTATTGCATTGATGATTTGTTTACTTTGCATATTTAATTAAAAACATGTGAATCGCTCGGAACGACTTGTGGCGCTTTCGTTTCACACGGAGCTTGTTCCGCACGGACCTGCAGCAACTAACGCACAACAGAGAGAGAACGGCGTGTTTTAAACTCACGGATGCGACTGGGAAGAGTCTTGTTGTGTGAAAGAGCACAGAAGACCGCGAGAATGAAATAGAAAGTACGCGATTATGGGGCGACGACACTGAAGGCTGAAGTGAACAGCACACGGAGCTAATGCTGCAAAATGACTGCAGAGTTACAGCTCAAATGTGCTGCCTCTGAATGTCCACTCGTCCCCTGACCCCTCATTCCCTACATAGTCCTGCACTATTTAGCGATAGGACTTTCTCCTCACCACAGGTCACATGACTGGCATTTAGGTGAAAACAAGTCAACAAAACGGGTTAGAAAAAAATATTTATTACATAAATATTGGTAACGACTAATCATTACTCAAGTCATGGATCTCTCAACAACAAATGGACAGGATTATTCGACTTTTTGCCTGTGATGGTGACTCAAGCGAAGATTAATGCTAGTAAGTTTCCTTAATTATGTTCATATTTGCAGGTTCAATAGTGCATTTAAACAGTTCTTCTGCTTCATTTAGTCTGTTGTGTCCAGTTAAAGACCTGTCGCTATGGTTTTAACAACTCACCCAATGCATTGTGGACTATATAGACTAGTCTAGTGACCATCGCTGGACACTACTTTTCAAGATGCAGGGCAAATTGAATTGAGTTGAGGGAAATTTTGAGTGCACTAGTTATTTAAAAAAAACAAAATGTGTTATTTTAAGCTGAAACTCCTTATTTGTTACGTGTTTCTTACTATGAACTATAACATGTATATAAAAAAGATCCCTCTGCTTGTTTGAACGGGACTGAGGGCACATCTCAGATGCACTCCTTGCTAACCCTGACAGTTGACCTCTCTAAAGTCATATCTGAAGCACTGTATTCCTCCATGTACTGGCCCCGAGGCAATGAGGCTTCTAAGTACACGTTCCATTCAGTGAGCTTTAGTAAATTAGTGGGAGCGATATTCCAGTGGCTGAGTACTTTTGCTTTTGCTGGGCTAACAAGCTAGCACTGAGCAGCAGCCTATGCTAAGTGGAGCTCAGCAGAGGATTAGCAATAGCCTGGATTTAAGAGTGTTCAAATGAGCACTGGAGTGAACCGAAAACATGGGAGATGCTGCAAACCAATAGGCAGTGTGTACAGCAGCCCCCGGTGAGATCATTGTTAGCGTTACTACATCCAGTCCAGCATTTCCCCTCCCATTGAATAAGCAGAGTGCCCTGCCCCCAACAACCCTGTCAATCAAAGGATCCAGCGGTAATCACTGATCGTAAAAAACGAGGGTCTATATTAAAGAAATTACTGTTTTTGTAGAAATCCAGCCCACATTTTCTCTCGTGCTTCACCTGCCTAATCCAGTCCATGACTCCCACTGATCCGGTCAGCGTTTTGTATCTCCGTGGCTCCAACATGCTTTAACAAGCAGCAGGAGCAGGAGCAGCACCAGCAGGAACAGCAGCAGCAGCAGCAGCAGCAGGAGCAGCAGCAGCAGCAGCAGCAGCAGGAGCAGCAGCAGTAGCAGCAGCAGCAGCAGCAGCAGCAGCAGCAGCAGCAGCACCAGCAGCAGCAGGAGCAGCACCAGCAGGAACAGCAGCAGCAGTAGCAGCAGCAGCAGCAGTAGCAGCAGCAGCAGCAGGAGCAGCAGCAGCAGCAGCAGCAGCAGCAGCACCAGCAGCAGCAGGAACAGCAGCAGCAGCAGCAGCAGTAGCAGCAGCAGCAGCAGCAGCAGTACCAGCAGTAGCAGCAGCAGCAGGAACAGCAGCAGCAGGAGCAGCAGCAGCAGCAGCAGCAGCACCAGCAGGAACAGCAGCAGCAGGAGCAGCAGCAGGAGCAGCAGCAGGAACAGCAGCAGCAGCAGTAGCAGCAGCAGCAGCAGCAGTACCAGCAGTAGCAGCAGCAGCAGCACCAGCAGGAACATCAGCAGCAGGAGCAGCAGCAGGAACAGCAGCAGCAGCAGTAGCAGCAGCAGCAGCAGCAGCAGCAGTACCAGCAGTAGCAGCAGCAGGAGCAGCAGCACCAGCAGGAACAGCAGCAGCAGGAGCAGCAGCAGCAGTAGCAGCAGCAGCAGCAGTACCAGCAGTAGCAGCAGCAGCAGCAGGAGCAGCAGCACCAGCAGGAGCAGGAGCAGCAGCAGCAGCAGCAGCAGTAGCAGCAGCAGGAGCAGCAGCACCAGCAGTAGCAGCAGCAGCAGCAGCAGCAGCAGCACCAGCAGGAGCAGCAGCAGCAGCAGGAGCAGCAGCACCAGCAGGAACAGCAGTAGCACCAGCAGGAGCAGCAGCACCAGCAGTAGCAGCAGTAGCAGCAGCAGCAGCAGCAGCAGTAGCAGCAGCAGCACCAGCAGGAGCAGCAGCAGCAGCAGTAGCAGCAGCAGCAGCAGCAGCAGCAGCAGCAGCAGGAGCAGCAGCACCAGCAGCAGCAGCAGGAGCAGCAGCACCAGCAGCAGCAGCAGCAGCAGCAGCAGCAGCAGCAGCGCTGCTCCACGCAAACATGATCCATGGGACAGATGCAGAAACTGTCTCTGTTCAAGTTAAACTGGTTGTATCATAAGCAGGATTAATGTTCACTAGCAGTTTAGATAAAGCTGTTTGTAATATTTTTTTCAACACCCAAAATCACAACAGCCGTTGGAGGGCGACAGTGAAAAGCAGATGAAACGATGTTCAGAGGATGAGTTGAGTTGTGCTTGGGCTAATGTAAAGCGAAAGTGCCTTTTATTGCATCAGCGTTTAAGAAGATAATTCATTCATTAATGTATTTTCATTGAGTACTTGAGTTTCTCTGGAGCAGACGAGGCTTAGAGTCTTTATAGTTTCAAACTGAGCCTGAGACAGGTCAGTATTCTGTGGTAGAGTATGACCTGGTTTATGATTCATATCTCTGAAATTACTGGGCCTATCCACATGAAACAAAGACTGGCACAAAGTTCAAAATCTTTTCTGACACTAAATAAACAAAAGTGAAATTATGTTCTCACAATAGACTCAGAAAGTGCCGTTATTCAACTCCAATGGTGTGAATGTTGTCAGTTAAAAGGACTTTAGGCCACAAGATGAATATGAGATGTCTTTACATAGGCCCTCGCCCACAGTCTGAGATTATCACATCATCCAATCCCAGATCCTGAACAGCCTATTATATCTGTGTGAGGCTCAAATACTTAAAGATCATAGTGGACAGCGAGCGGACAACATGTTTCAGACTCTCCAAATGAGGCGGACGCTCCACACTTCTGTGGCACGTGTCTCAATGCAAACGCTTATGCAAAATATGAAAATAATGCCACAAAATTAATCTAAATATAAAACACTTGGGATGTCGTTGCTTTAAATTGTAATAGTATGTGTGTAAGTATGTGTGTAAGTATACATATGTATGTATGTATGTAAGTATGTGTGTAAGTATACATGTGTAAGTATGTGTGTAAGTATGTGTGTAAGTATACATGTGTAAGTATGTGTGTAAGTATGTGTGTAAGTATACGTGTGTAAGTATACATGTGTAAGTATATGTGTAAGTATATGTGTAAGTATACGTGTGTAAGTATACATGTGTAAGTATATGTGTAAGTATATGTGTAAGTATACGTGTGTAAGTATACATGTGTAAGTATATGTGTAAGTATATGTGTAAGTATACGTGTGTAAGTATACATGTGTAAGTATACATGTGTAAGTATATGTGTAAGTATACGTGTGTAAGTATACGTGTGTAAGTATACATGTGTAAGTATACATGTGTAAGTATATGTGTAAGTATACGTGTGTAAGTATACGTGTGTAAGTATACATGTGTAAGTATACATGTGTAAGTATATGTGTAAGTATACGTGTGTAAGTATACGTGTGTAAGTATACATGTGTAAGTATATGTGTAAGTATACGTGTGTAAGTATACATGTGTAAGTATATGTGTGTAAGTCGGTGTAATCCCTCATTCGTCCAGGCGTGTTCCATAGTAGAAAAAGCTTCAGTTGTAGTCATCTGGACTCAGTTTGAAAAAATATAATATATAATATTATAAAATATAATATATAATATTATAAAATATAATATATTTTTTCAAACTGAGTCCAGATGACTACAACTGAAGCTTTTTCTACTATATACGTGTGTAAGTATACGTGTGTAAGTATATGTGTAAGTATACGTGTGTAAGTATACGTGTGTAAGTATATGTGTAAGTATACGTGTGTAAGTATACGTGTGTAAGTATACATGTGTAAGTATACATGTGTAAGTATATGTGTAAGTATACGTGTGTAAGTATACATGTGTAAGTATATGTGTAAGTATACGTGTGTAAGTATACGTGTGTAAGTATACATGTGTAAGTATACATGTGTAAGTATATGTGTAAGTATACGTGTGTAAGTATACGTGTGTAAGTATATGTGTAAGTATACGTGTGTAAGTATACGTGTGTAAGTATACATGTGTAAGTATACATGTGTAAGTATATGTGTAAGTATACGTGTGTAAGTATACGTGTGTAAGTATACATGTGTAAGTATACATGTGTAAGTATACATGTGTAAGTATATGTGTAAGTATACGTGTGTAAGTATACATGTGTAAGTATACGTGTGTAAGTATACGTGTGTAAGTATACATGTGTAAGTATTAGGGCTGGGTATCATGGCCAATTTCCCAAAATCGATTTGATTTCGATTCATAACATCCTGAATCGATTAATCACGATTCGATTCAATTCAATCTGCTCTTAAATAATGAAAATGGCTCAACTGTGTTACAAAATACAAATGTACTTTATTTTTTTCTTAACAGGTTTTAAGTGCAAACTTGTAAATTGGACAGTTTAAACTTCAGCTGTAACAAAACTGTCTCAAAAAGTACAATTTTGAAACAAAGTAGTTTTTAGAGCTGTTTGTGAGGCTCAGTTCAGTGTGACGTGCATCAGCTGCTTTATCTCCACTGCACCAACCATTATTTGTAGCGTTGTCCGTCACGACTGCTGGGTCTTTGCTGGTCAGCCCCCCACCCCTGTACGGCCCCCCACTCCTGTATGGGCCCCCACCCCTGTATGGCCCCCCACTCCTGTATGGCCCCCCACCCCTGTATGGCCACCCACCCCTGTATCCCCCCCACCCCTGTATGGCCCCCCACTCCTGTATGGACCCCCACCCCTGTATGGCCCCCCACCCCTGTATGGCCCCCCACTCCTGTGGCCCCCGTCAACATATTAGCTATATTATTAGGGAGTGTCCACAGAGCCGCGCCGCGCGGCCGAAACTGCTATGTTATTTTGTGCCGCGGCTCCTGAAACTGCTGCGCTATTTGACCGCGCTGTTTTAGACCGCGCCGGGTTAAGGTTAGGGTTAAGGTTAGGGTTAGGGTCAGGGTTAGCCATGAGACTATATGGCAGTGCCGCGGTTCCTGAAACTGCTGGGCCATTTGACCGCGCCGCGGCTCTGCAGCCACGACCTTATTATTAGCGGTGTGGCTCGTCAGGAGTACGGGTGCGTAAATCTTTGCAGGCAAAAGTTGCGACGGCCTCTGTTATCTTTATGATCCGCGGAGAATCGGCTGGTAATGTTAGTGATTCCCTCAGTTTCATTTGTTTTGCCGGACAGCTTGTTGTCGGAAGCTAACGTTAGCGTAGTGTGATACCTGGTCAAGTGGTTTCTGAGGTTTCTAGTATTTCCACAATAACTGACCTCCGCTTCGCAGATTTTGCAAACCACTTTGGTTTTATCTGGCTCTTTGTTTTAAATCCGAAATGGTTCCAGAAGTCAGACTTGAGTTGGGACGGCTCGCTGAGCCCAGTTTGACCTGCGTCTTGCACGCTTGACAAGCGGACGTAAACGCGCCACTGCTGCGCCTGCACAAGACTTGATGGGGAAAAATCGATCTCATGCCGTATGAATCGATATTGCAAAAAATCAATCCAAAATCGATTAAATCGATTTTTTTACCCAGCCCTAGTAAGTATACATGTGTAAGTATACATGTGTAAGTATACATGTGTAAGTATACATGTGTAAGTATACATGTATACTTACATATGTGTAAGTATACAGGTGTAAGTATACAGGTGTAAGTGTACATGTGTAAGTGTACATGTGTAAGTGTACATGTGTAAGTATACATGTGTAAGTATACATGTGTAAGTATACATGTGTAAGTACTGGGCCAAATCCAGTTACGTGGACAAAGCCTCACGTTTGTCGGCACAAATGAAGATTAAAATGGCAAATTTGTCGACCCAATTCATAAAAAATAATGGAAAGGTTTTGTGCTTGTGGATATTTATTTCAAAAAGTGTGAGTGAAACATTGCTTTATTCCGGCCCCTTCCATCTGAAATGATCACGTCATGTGATTGTAGCGTTGGTGAACACAGAGTAAAGGAGGTAATCGAACAGATGGAGCCATTATAAGCGGATGCTTCGATTAATGCTACTTCCTTATGCAAAGAAGTCCTCAGAGCTATTATTAGAATAACCAAGTCACAAGTAACAGCCCGGAAGAGCCGTGTGCATTAAGCTGCGTTCATGTGATGTTAGAGTATACACTATAGCACTGTAGCAAAAGAAACCATTTTAGAAACATATCCATCCTTTTATTGTATTGTGATTAGATTTGCGGATAAAAGAGTATGATTGGGATCAGTGTTCATCCTAGAGCCCGGGTCAGTAATAGGCGGACCAGAATCTCTAACACGAAACTTTCAAATTATTCTTAATCTGATGTCTCTTTTATTCTGACTAAATAACAAGGAAGTGCAAAAACAGTCTTTGCGTGTAACACTAATCAGCCAATCACATCGCTGCATTCAGTGAAGTATTGCTCATGTCAGCTTTAGGCCTATATTCTACCTCAGATCAATCAAATATTTCAGTTCATTCTGAAACCATCATGAGACTATTTGATATGAAATATACTGAACTGGTGTATTAAGAATAACTAACCCTATTATAATACGATAAGGTTAAAATGTTTCGCTGTCTGGAATGAAAGAAGACTGATCCTAGGGAACATGGAGCACACAACGTGGGTCGTAGGTCTCACAGTGAGAGAGGGACAAAGATTGAACTCAGGAAGATAAGAAGAAGATAAACGTTAAACTGCTGAACGACAAAAGACACATTGTGACCTTGTTCGCAGAGTGAGACCTCCTCTCGCCGCGTCTCCAATCAATTTCTGTCAAAGGTCACCAACATTTAACACGAGCGCTCAAGGATCCAACGGGACACATGGTTTCATCAACTAACTTTACCAAGCTCTAAAAATACTTCTAGCATGTAGCGATAGCCTCTGCAAACCGCTGCATACTTCTAGCATGTAGCGTTAGCCTCTGCAAACCGCTGCATACGTCTAGCATGTAGCGTTAGCCTCTGCAAACCGCTGCATACTTCTAGCATGTAGCGTTAGCCTCTGCAAACCGCTGCATACTTCTAGCATGTAGCGATAGCCTCTGCAAACCGCTGCATACGTCTAGCATGTAGCGTTAGCCTCTGCAAACCGCTGCATACTTCTAGCATGTAGCGTTAGCCTCTGCAAACCGCTGCATACGTCTAGCATGTAGCGTTAGCCTCTGCAAACCGCTGCATACTTCTAGCATGTAGCGTTAGCCTCTGCAAACCGCTGCATACTTCTAGCATGTAGCGATAGCCTCTGCAAACCGCTGCATACTTCTAGCATGTAGCGTTAGCCTCTGCAAACCGCTGCATACTTCTAGCATGTAGCGATAGCCTCTGCAAACCGCTACGACTACGGCCCTAGAGACGATATTCGTCTTAGAAACGTTGGTACATTGTGTGAATACTGAGCCCCACGTCTCGTAGAATGAAAACATATAAAACATCTAGTGTTAATTAGTGTTTCAATTTTCTAATGATGCAGTTTTAGCAAGTTCTGTTTTATGTTAATATGTTGATCTTTTACCTAAAATACATTTCAGATCAGGACATAGTCCCACAGTCATATCTGCTGCTTAAACAAGACTTATTATGTCTTTGTCTTCAACATAATTCATTATTTCATATTGTAAGCATTTGATATCACAATATTAATTGATGAATATTGATAAAAGAAACAGGTGCAGCGTTGAAAACTGCAGCGCTGCTTTGCACCTGCTCATTTATGGTAAAGCGCTGCAAATGGCATCGCCGCAGAATCTGAGCTGTTTCACCGATAGAAAAGAGAATAATTGGAGATCTGCAACTGAATCTTTTTCTACAGCTGAACAACTTAAACACTGAGCAGTCGGCGCGTGTCAGGGCGTGTCAGGGCGTGTCAGGGGTCAGTGAAAACAGGGAGATGCAGGAGAATAACCATTACTCAAACATGCATGAATCACTCTAAATACAACTACAGTAAGAGGGTAAATGAGAAGAGAAAGCAATTATAACGTGGTTAAAAGTCCCTTTAAATCACCCAAGTCAGAGGTTTTGTCCTAGTTTAATATCTCTAATTACTGTGTCCACAAAGTATAAAGTATTTAAACTCACCTCAGAACAAAAACACGTGACATGTCTTCACAATGCTCCGATTACTATCGTCTGGCGATACAAACGCTCCTCGATATCCTGCAGATGATGTCACGCCACGATATGGCACAGTTTAGGAACTAATAGGTGTTTAGGACAGTATTTTGACGTTGAACCCTTACATGCACGTCCCGTTTAATGCACACAACAATCTGCAAACGTGACATCGTTTGGCGAAATGTACCACAGAACTCACGGCGATATATCGACACAGAAGCCCCAGATATGGATTTAGCACGTTCTTTTCTTTGAAGCTGGAGGGTATGAATCGTGGCTTCTTGGGATTGTCTCATTTTAACTCGATAACAAGTTAATTATGTAATTTTGAAATGATTGCGTGAGTTCCAGATTTTCAAACAAAAGGCCAAGAATCAGGGCCGCAATTAACGATTATTTTAGAGGTCGACAAGTTTAACAATTATCTCTACTCGATTATCAACCGAGTAAAGGTTGAAATGACGACTGAAGCCTTCAAGATACAGAATGTTTATCTTATTATTGATAAAAAAATCTTTCCATATGTTTTAGACAGAGAACAATCATCAAAACACGACTACAACTATGTTCTTAGTCGAATAGTCGATCGTTGCAGCTTTATAAACTATTCCCATGTTATTATCATTCTTGAACGGTTCTTGTGGTGACAGTTAGTTCCCCGGGCAACTTGGTGTCCTCAGGGGCGGATGAGAAGACGAGTCACGTGCTCCATATGACGGCTTTTCTTCTTAAATGGAACAAACCAAAGGAGTTGTGCAAAGCGCACGTCACTGCATCGCTCAGAGCCTCGTCCAGCACCTGAGCACCAGAACCCTGAGCACCGGAACCCAGAGCACCAGAACCCTGAGCACCAGAACCCAGAGCACCGGAACCCTGAGCACCGGAACCCAGAGCACCAGAACCCTGAGCACCAGAACCCTGAGCACCAGAACCCTGAGCACCGGAACCCAGAGCACCAGAACCCTGAGCACCGGAACCCTGAGCACCGGAACCCTGAGCACCGGAACCCAGAGCACCGGAACCCTGAGCACCGGAACCCAGAGCACCAGAACCCTGAGCACCAGAACCCTGAGCACCAGAACCCTGAGCACCGGAACCCAGAGCACCGGAACCCAGAGCACCGGAACCCTGAGCACCGGAACCCTGAGCACCGGAACCCAGAGCACCAGAACCCTGAGCACCAGAACCCTGAGCACCAGAACCCAGAGCACCAGAACCCTGAGCACCAGAACCCAGAGCACCAGAACCCTGAGCACCGGAACCCAGAGCACCGGAACCCTGAGCACCAGAACCCTGAGCACCAGAACCCTGAGCACCGGAACCCAGAGCACCAGAACCCTGAGCACCAGAACCCTGAGCACCAGAACCCAGAGCACCAGAACCCTGAGCACCAGAACCCAGAGCACCAGAACCCAGAGCACCAGAACCCTGAGCACCGGAACCCAGAGCACCGGAACCCTGAGCACCAGAACCCTGAGCACCAGAACCCTGAGCACCAGAACCCTGAGCACCAGAACCCTGAGCACCGGAACCCAGAGCACCAGAACCCTGAGCACCAGAACCCTGAGCACCAGAACCCAGAGCACCAGAACCCAGAGCACCAGAACCCTGAGCACCAGAACCCTGAGCACCGGAACCCTGAGCACCAGAACCCAGAGCACCAGAACCCTGAGCACCAGAACCCAGAGCACCAGAACCCAGAGCACCAGAACCCTGAGCACCAGAACCCTGAGCACCAGAACCCTGAGCACCAGAACCCTGAGCACCAGAACCCAGAGCACCAGAACCCTGAGCACCAGAACCCAGAGCTCCAGAACCCAGAGCACCAGAACCCTAGGCACCAGAACCCTGAGTGTGTTTGTGTTCTACTGACGGTTCCTGTCCGGTTCCTCGCAGAACTTGCCGATGACCGGAACCCAGAGCACCAGAACCCTGAGCACCAGAACCCTGAGCACCAGAACCCTGAGCACCAGAACCCTGAGTACCGGAACCCAGAGCACCAGAACCCAGAGCACCAGAACCCTGAGCACCAGAACCCTGAGCACCAGAACCCAGAGCACCAGAACCCAGAGCACCAGAACCCTGAGCACCAGAACCCTGAGCACCAGAACCCTGAGCACCAGAACCCAGAGCACCAGAACCCTGAGCACCAGAACCCAGAGCTCCAGAACCCTGAGCACCAGAACCCTGAGCACCAGAACCCAGAGCACCAGAACCCTAGGCACCAGAACCCTGAGTGTGTTTGTGTTCTACTGACGGTTCCTGTCCGGTTCCTCGCAGAACTTGCCGATGATCGAAGCCGATTTCGTCGCGGTGCGGCTTATTACACCGGTATTATCTGAGTAGAAGTCTGCAAAAACACACATCCGCGCCGCAAAAAGGCGCAGTGTTGAATGGACAGTATAACGCACTAGCTCACGCGGCTAACGGTGAGGCTATCCAAACAACTAGCCACAAACTAGCTTCAGCCCAAAATGCAACTGCGACACCGCAGAATAAACCACATGGTGCAAATCCCAAGGTCCTGTTATGAAAAGGTGAAAAAACGGGAAAGGACTGATATGGCGCTTTACCTCTCGCTGACCAGCACCACGTCGGCATCGCTCCAGCGGCTGAACACGCGCGGCAGGATCCTCCGAAACGCGAGGAACAGACCGGGAAAAACTACGGCACCGCTAGCCAAAACTTTCCACATCCTGGCGAGGGATGTGCGCACACCAGCCCGGATCCCTGCTACGTTTCCCCCGCGGGACACTTGAGAGGCCTTCACGAGCGGCTACGAGGCATTTTCCGCGGGGCTTCGCTGGGGGTTCTGCGGGCTTCGGTCATCCGCAGACGGAGGGAGCGGGATTCAGCAGCGGCAGCAGCAGCACCAGTGTCAAGACCACGGCGCTCAGGCACGGGAGGAGGCGCGGCTTCCGGTCATTCCGTCAGAATAAAGCACACAGGAAGTACGCGTTTGATGACATCCGTAATAGAAAATAAAATAGAGCCATTCATTTACAACTCCCTTTACTGTAGAATAATAAGATAAGATAATCCTTTATTGTCCACGCATGGGGAAATTTCATTGATACAACGCAGGTAGATACAGAGGAAAAGGACAGATGACAGATTATAGGAAGTTTAAAAATGAATAATGAAGGAATTGTAAGTAATACTACAGGATTATAATGATCGTGATCGCGTACAAGCGAATGTGTTTGTTCGCTGGATTTTACTGTGAGACAAACACAAACTGTATGTACTGTTTTCATATAAAAAGAATCAAACAATATTTGTACATTTTATTTGTATGCACATACGTAAATCTGAAAAGGGACACAACCAGGTTTGAATAGTTTGCTTCATTTTCTTGACATTTTAAATCCAAAAAGAATTACGAAGGGGATCTTGGAATTCTTATTTAGTTTAACCCTAACCCAATTTAACTGAGATTTTTTGTAAAAATTCAAGAGTAAAAATGTTATTGGATCTAAGATTGTAAACGTTGGTGCGTGTCGCATAATAAATGGATTCAGTTCAATTATTAAAAAAAAAAAACTTTCATTCCGATTATACAGTTTTTTTGTTTGATCAGTTTGTTTGCTTAGATCTCTGATTTTTTCTGTTCATCTGCCGTGGTTCACCAAAAATAACATAACATATAACATAACTCTTAATAACTACAGTTTTTTTTCTTGTGTAAAATATAATAAAAAAGGAACAATTAAGATACAAACCGGTTTCATAGAATTTGGGTTGTCATTATTAGGTTCAATACTTTTCAAATTAATTTCATAAAAAAACACAAAATTTGTGTTCTTAATACACTTTTTAGTGTAGTAATATGACAAGTAGACTTATACACACATATTATGTTCTTGCGCCCTCTGGTGGCTGCAACTGGATCAGGCTAATGTGCTCTATAGCCCTCTATATAAGACGGTTTAAAATGACAGTAAGAGCATTATATTATATAATATTATAGAACATGGGCTGGATCTTCTAATGATCTTTCTTCTCAGTGAAAAACAGAAGACACAAGACTTTTTTTCAAAGGTCAAATCAGTCAAGACATGAATACAAAGCTGATGGGATTTTATTTAACACCAAAGATAATCAAAACAATGTGACATTCTCTGTTGACCTTTCGAGGTAAATATTTTACTGCTTTTAATCTTGTGATTAAATCAAATCACACACATTCGTGAATTCCAGTGGTTACTTCACAGTAAAAGGGCAGATGCAAATCGGGATATCTCATGGTTAGAAGAAACATCACAATTTTACGCTTTGTCATAATTATTGAAATGTAATCGGTCAATCAGCCAAAATGGTGCACAAGATGTTAAACAGAATACAAGTAAGAACACAAATTAAAAATAACTATTTATTAAGCCTAGTTGTCTTTTTGGAACAGCGATTTGTCAAAAGGTTCTTAATCAATTCAATTCAATTTACGAGCCTGTTTACAGTGAAAATGCATGTATTTCAAGGTACATTTTTGATCAATAAAAGTAAAGTAGACCCTTCCAGAGTTTGTAAAGAACCCCTGCAGCAGTTAGCGCTGATGTATTTTCTATGGGACAGTTAGCATTAGCGTTAGCCTCCAAACATCACAAACTGAAACCACTTGACCACACGAGAGTAACACCAGAGCCTCGATAGAAAACAACACGTGTAGAAGTGTTTTGATGAATAACTGATGTAGCAATCAGAGCCAGAATTAGCATAAGGGCTAACAACTGCTACTAAACATATCTAACATCATGTCGAATGATAATGTATCAAAAATATAGCGAACCACAACAGTTTGACAATTACATTTCGGTTTTATTTCATCATGCACCACAAACATTAGTGAACAAGTAAAAATAGAACTGGAAGTTCGGCTATATTTAGACTTTTATGCTGGTAAATGGAGGTTTTTACAGAATAAACGAGTGAAGCACTGAACTGTTAATGTGAGGAGAGAGAAGCTCGATATCTTTTAACAATTGCCTCCCAGGGGATGAATAAAGCATGTTATTCTATAGAAATTCTAAATGATAGAGGAACGGAAACCAGAAAACTATATTATATCCTACATAAAAATATGTAGGACTAAAAAAATGTCTCTTTCACGTTGCTATACGATTGGTCAGAACATTAAACCTAAACATCCAGAAGGTAAATGAAATCCTAAAGGATTTGGTGAAACGCTCTGTACGTAAAGGTGTTAATGGTGATGTGGACCCTACGTACTCAACACAAGCAGATCTCGTACAACTGATTTAATGTCAGTCTAACTTTATACAAGCCCTGGTATAAAGTGAAGAGCAGCATTTTTCATAGTTTTTACTTTTTGGACAGGTTTGAAGCACTTTTCCTGAATAAAAGCTTTATAGGACAGTTATTATGCATTATTTGTTTAGTTATTGAAGTTTAAACCTGCTCTCGAGTACTTTTACTTTGGCATCTCATGTTTAAATTGTTTGCAGAAAAACAAAATGACTTCCTGTCACGCTCGTGTTTCATACTGCATCTGGCTCCATCTACTGGCTGCAGAGGGCATTACATGCTGTAGGTGAGATAAACAAAGCAAGCTTGTCCCAACATGCAGTTATAATGATCGTGAATTGAGGCAGAAATGGTCCGAAGGAGTTTGGTGATGATCTATTATGACGACTTAAAAACATTCAAACTTAAAAAGGTCTCTGCGATCCGGGCAATTCAGAATTCTATTCTGAGTGGTTTTGACGCTCGGAGGGGAGAGGACTTTCTGACCAGGAGTCATCAAACTAGTGTGGATATAGGTAAATGCTACGCTAATTCATTTTTGGATAGTATGTGTGCATAATAGATCATTACATTTAGTCCAACGAGATTCACTTTGTCGTCTGATACTTTATTATCATTAGGTTAACGACAGATATATATTTGAGCAACTCTTAAACTAATAAACTGGTGGTAAGCGAGTTCCTTCTGATGCTACTCCTCAACACACAGTCAATTCTATTCAAAGTTTTGTCCTCCTTAGAACTAGCATCCTGTAAGATAAGATAAGATCCATCCATCCATCTTCTGCCGCTTTATCCGGGGCCGGGTCGCGGGGGCAGCAGTCTGAGCAGGGACTCCCAGACTTCCCCCTCCCCAGACACTTCCTCTAACTCCTCCGGGGGGATCCAGAGGCGTTCCCAGGCCAGCCGAGAGACATAGTCTCTCCAGCGTGTCCTGGGTCTTCCCCGGGGCCTCTTCCCGGTGGGACATGCCTGAAACACCTCCCGAGGGAGGCGCCCAGGAGGCTCCGGAACAGATGCCCGAGCCACCTCAGCTGGCTCCTCTCGACGTGGAGGAGCAGCGGCTCTATTCCGAGCTCCCCCCCTGTGGCCGAGCTCCTCACCTTATCTCTAAGGGAGCGCCCAGCCACACGGCGGAGGAAACTCATTTCGACCGCTTGTATCCGCGATCTTGTTCTTTCGGTCATTACCCAAATCTCATGACCATAGGTGAGGTCAGAACGTAGACCGACCGGTAAATTAAGAGCTTTGCCTTTCGGCTCAGCTCCTTCTTCACCACAACAGTCAATGCAGCGACTGCATCACTGCAGCCGCTGCATCGATCTAACTGTCGATCTCACGCTCCATCCTTCCCTCACTCGTGAACAAGACCCCGAGATACTTGAACTCCTCCACTTGGGGCAAGGACACCCCACCCACCTGGAGAGGGCAAGCCACCTTTTTCCGGTTGAGAACCATGGCCTCGGATTTGGAGGTGCTGATTCTCATCCCAGCCGCTTCACACTCGGCTGCAAACCGTCCCAGTGCATGTTGCAGGTCCGGGTTTGATGGAGCCATCAGGACAACATCGTCTGCAAACAGCAGAGATGGAATCCTGTAGTCCCCAAACCGGACACCCTCCGACCCCTGACTGCGCCTAGAAATTCTGTCCATAAAAATTATGAACAGAACCCGTGACAAAGCGCAGCCCTGGCGGAGTCCCTCATGCACTGGGAACAGGTCTGACTTACTGCAGTGAACACAGCTCCTGCTCCGGTCATACAGGGACCGGACAGCCCTGAGCAAAGGGCCCCAGACCTCGCACTCCCGGAGCACCCCCCAAAGGACGCCCCGAGGGACACGGTCGAAAGCCTTCTCCAGATCCACAAAGCACATGTGGACTGGTTGGGCAAACTCCCATGAACCCTCGAGCACCCGATGGAGGGCATAGAGCTGGTCCAGTGTTCCACAACCGGGACCAAAACCACTCTGCTCCTCCTGAATCCGAGGTTCGACTATCGGTCGGATTCTCCTCTCCAGTACCTTGGAATAGACCTTACCCGGGAGGCTGAGGAGTGTGATCCCTCTGTAGTTGGAACACACCCTCCGGTCCCCCTTCTTGAACAGAGGGACCACCACCCCGGTCTGCCATTCCAGAGGCACGGTCCCCGAACGCCACGCGATGTTGCAGAGACGTGTCAACCAAGACAGTCCTACAACATCCAGATACTTTAGGTACTCAGGGCGGATCTCATCCACCCCCGGAGCCACCGAGGAGTTTACGAACAACCTCAGTGACTTCAGCTTGGGTGATGGATGAGCCAGTCTCTGAGTCCCCGGTCTCTACTTCCTCTTCGGAAGACGTGACTGAGGGATTAAGGAGATCCTCAAAGTATTCCTTCCACCGTCCGACGACATCCCCAGTCAAGGTCAGCAGGCCTCCACCCACACCGTAAACGGTGTTGGTGAGACACTGCTTCCCCCTCCTGAGGCGCCGGACGGTTTGCCAGAATTTCTTTGGTGCCGACCGATAGTCCTCCTCCATGGCCTCCCCGAACTCCTCCCAGGCCCGGGTTTTTGCCTCTGCGACAGCACGAGCCGCGGCTCGCTTGGCCTGCCGATACCCGTCGATGACCTTCGGAGACCTACAAGCCAGAGTGGCCTGATAGGCCTCCTTCTTCAGTCTGACGGCATCCCTTACTTCCGGTGTCCACCACCGGGTTCGGGGGTTGCCGCCACGACAGGCACCGGAGACCTTGCGACCACAGCTCTGAGCAGCCGCATCAACAATGGAGGCGGAGAACATGGTCCACTCGGACTCAATGTCCCCAACCTCCCCCGGGACATGGGAGAAACTCTCCCGGAGGTGCGAGTTGAATACCCTACTGACAGAGGGCTCCACTAGACGTTCCCAACAGACCCTCACAATGCGCTTGGGTCTGCCAAGTCTGTTCGGCTTCCTCCTCCGCCAGCGGATCCAACTCACCACCAGGTGGTGATCGGTTGACAACTCTGCCCCTCTCTTCACCCGAGTGTCCAAGACACGCGGCCGGAGGTCAGATGACACGACAACAAAGTCGATCATTGACCTCCGGCCTAGGGTGTCCTGGTGCCATGTGCACTGATGAACACCCTTGTGCTTGAACATGGTGTTCGTTATGGACAATCCGTGGCTAGCACAGAAGTCCAATAACTGAACACCGCTCGGGTTCAGATCGGGGAAGCCGTTCTTCCTGATCACCCCTCTCCAGGTGTCACTGTCATTGCCCACGTGGGCGTTGAAGTCCCCCAGTAGAACAACGGAGTCCCCGGTCGGTGCACTGTCCAGTACCCCTCCCAAGGACTCCAAGAAGGCACTCTGCACTGCTATTCGGCCCGTAGGCCGCCACAACAGTGAGAGACCTGTCCCCCACCCGAAGGCGGAGGGACGCGACCCTCTCGTTCACTGGGGAAAACTCCAACACGTGGCGGCTGAGCTGAGGGGCTATCAGCAAGCCCACACCAGCCCGCCGCCTCTCCCCGCGGGCAACACCAGAGAAGTGGAGCGTCCAGTCCCTCTCGAGGAGATGGGTTCAGACCCCAAACTGTGCGTGGAGGTGAGGCTGACTATATCTAGTCGGTATCGTTCAACCTCCCGCACAAGCTCAGGCTCTTTCCCCCCCAGCGAGGTGACATTCCATGTCCCCAGAGTTAGTCTCTGTTTCTGGAGATCTGGTCGCCGAGGCCCCTGCCGTCGACTGCTGCCCAGATCTCTCTGCACCGGTCCCTTATGGATCCTCCTGCGGGTGGTGGGCCCACGGGAGGGCGGCCCCACGTCGCTCTTTCGGGCTGTGCCCGGCCGGGCCCCGTGGGGTAAGACCCGGCCACCAGGCGCTCGCCATGGAGCACCCATCCCAGGCCTGGCTCCAGGATGGGGCCCCAGTGACGCCGATCCGGGCGACGTAAACTGCCTTGTTCTTGTAGTCATCATAAGAGGCTTCTGAAGATAAGATAAGATAAGATATTGCTTTATTGTCCACACATGGGAAAATTTCATCTAGTGGGATAGTCCTGTTATAGTCCAATAAGCCTCTCCTTATTATGGGTGGGTGATGCCATGGAGACAATGTAGATGTGTCAGTTTTGTGAATGATTAATGAAGTTATAAAAACAACGGTAAAACAAATTGATGGTACATAAAATAAATGTTATTTCCTTGAATCAATTTCTAGCAGGAAGCACTTCTCTCTGGATTTGAAGGGGACATATTATAATACTTTGTCTCAAGTATTTGAAACTGTAACATACATAGATCATTATTTATGTTACTTGGCCATTGCAAACGGCAGTATGGATCTGAAATAGCTGTGTGTTGGACTGCGACACATATTAATCAGGCGTTACACAGGATTCTTGCAACACTCAGTGCTCTGAACTTCTATATCCGCTTTTTGCTTTGATAAAAAAAAAAAAAAAAAAAAAGATCAAATCATGAAACTTTGCTGTTGGCTCTTATAAACACAATTATATATCACATTGACATTATTTGTTTTGACCCCTGTTCGTCCAGGTTTAGCCTTGCTTGAAGAAAGAATTATTCTTCTATAACATTCCCAATCTCCAGATGGGAATTAGCTCCATCAGGAGAAAGCAGATCACTCCAGACCTCGCACTGGGCTCTCAGGTAGCAGCTGGCTAACGCTAACGCTAATGCTAACACTTACACACAACTACAGTGGCTTGTAGTTGGGGCAATCAAGTCAAGCAGTGATTGACCAATAAAATATTCTTATCATATTAATGTATTATATTTAAATTGCTTCACAGTATATGTATGTGTGACAGGACGACTCATTCATATGTTCATTTGTCACGCACTCTCCGTGTTCAGGGGCCCGTTCATGCTCCGCTCTCAATTATTTATTTATTTCAGGACATAGCATTTGGACGAACCAGATGCAATGTTTTAAGTGTATGTAGCAGAATATGCTAATTTCCATTAGCATGTCCATTGGGCAAATTTAGAGTTGCCAATTTGCCTAACACAGGCATGTCTTTGGACGGTGGGAGGAAGCCGAAGAACCCAGAGAGACCCCACGGGGAGGACATGCAGACCCAGAGAGATCATGTGATGTTGGTCTGGTCCGGGAATCGAACCCATGGATCTGTGCCACAATGAATAGGCCACATATTCAGCCGTCGTCACACCTGTATTTAAGTTGGGGAATGTGGTTGAGGTCACAACACTACAGATCTATTTACTACAGACCTGTGCAGACCTGTGCAGTCTGAACTGGACACAGGTGTAGTTGGTGCCATTTCCTGGACTTGCAAAAAGGCCTTAGACACTAGGGCCTGACCGATGTATGGGCCAATATGCGCCCTTGGAGAAATATCCCCCTGGGCATGTTATACATTGTTTTAAAACTTAGAATACAATCATTTAATCATATTTATGGACAGATTAATGCCCCTATATTTAGCACAGCTTCATTTGTCTGTGCAGTAGTTCAGTGTCTGAGATGCCGTAGTGCACTTTAGTTGGTGATTAGCTCATTAAGTGCTACCACATTGTAAATTCTCTGATTGCCCCTGTAAAGTGATTATAGCTGTATCCGTGTTTACAGGACTGACACTGACATGTAACCGAGTTGTGAAAAGAGGCGGAATGTTCGCATATTAATTACCGCGACGCATACGCAGTAATAAGACTCACCTCAGGCTCGTAAAGTCTTAGTTTAAATCTATCAAAAAGAATGTATTGCAAACATACTTTTAGAATAACAGTAAATGTTGTCCTAATAACCAAATGAATACTGACACACTTATAATCAGCTGTCTATAAACCATTTATTATCAACAGTTATATTGGCACCTCCAACTTCCTTACATATCGACCTCGTATCGGCCCCGAAAATCCATGTCAGTCGGGCCCTATTCAACACCATCATGAATGTAATTATCTCTTAATTATCAGCTTATCAAACATTGCTGTGGGTCAAATCACATCTAGAACATCCCAGTGTCGTCCCATGTGGCCCTTCATGTTGGTCACTGATGAAGGCTTTTGTTTTCAGCCTGGATCTGTTTGTTCTGGTCGTGATCTGCACATGTCACAGGGATGTAAGACCACACTAATATACAGATATGTGTATAATATACACATATCATGTGTATAATATACACATATGTGTATATTATACACATATATTAGTGTGGTCTTACATCCCTGTGATCTGCACATGTCACAGGGATGTAAGACCACACTAATATACAGATATGTGTATAATATACACATATCATGTGTATAATATACACATATGTGTATATTTACACATATATTAGTGTGGTCTTACACATGTCACAGGGATGTAAGACCACACTAATATACAGATATGTGTAAATATACACATATTATGTGTATAATATACACATATGTGTATATTTACACATATATTAGTGTGGTCTTACACATGTCACAGGGATGTAAGACCACACTAAAGCTGATCCATAGTGTTTACTAAAGCACCTGAAGCTTTTCCTTCAGCCTCATTGCCTCCATCGCCACCACAGACATTGTTGATTCATTTCTCCCTGTGGCCCTCAGAGGCAACTGTTGTTGTGATTTTGGGGGGCGTGTATGACTGGAGCCTATCCCAGTGACTTTGGACCTAAGGCACACCCTGGGCAGGGGCCAGCTCGTCGCAGGGTTAAACTTGTGCGTGTGTTCTGGCATGTGACTCAGGGGGTGATGCAGTGATTACTTGGAAGAGTAAAGCTACGGAAATGAGCACACTTTTTGTATTCATGCCAAGGCCATAAATTAATAATAAAAAACAATAAGCACCTTTTTCTCTTGCTTAATATTTTTAAGTTAGACTCTTTGTCCTACACCTGAGGGTGTTTGGTTTTGCTATGCTAATAAACATTATTAATAAGATAAGATAAGATAAGATAATCCTTTATTGTCCCACATGGGGAAATTCCATTGATGCAACGCAGGTAGATACAGAGATAATGACTTGTAGACTTAACGTTAGCCTCATTTCTTATTGTCCAGGTGAATATTTTTAGGATCAGACACAAAGTTTGTGCTTTTGAATGCTCTGAGGGGCATGTCCATACAGAGAGCAGCTGTGGACAAGAACGTTTGGACATAAATGTCCTCAAAAGAGTGTCAGCGACTCGAAGAATAAATAATCAAGTGAAGTATCGCCCCTTTTCCTCTTGAGTGAGATGTGTTCTTTTTATATCATTTCATGACATATCTAACAGTGTGTAAGGCTTTTACACATAGTCACATCCTCAAAATGGCAACAAACAAATCACGTGACAGACCCCCATGAATAAAGTGGAGGACTAAACAGATACGCTGACTATGACGATGAGCTCCAAAAAAGCAGATCACATTGACATTTTTACAGCCACATCACCCAGCCAGGGTTTCTAGCCTGAAACATTTTAATATTGTAATTTCACTGTGTTTATAATTATAAATAAAGCACATTGCGGTACATTTGCAAAGGGGGCTGGTTGCTTGGCTAATTCAGCAGGATTCGCTGACTATGCGCCCTTCTGTCTGTTCTGTGCCGTCACTTATTTGAAGACACATAAAAGTGGTATCACTAAAGATGAGATCCACTATCTACATCCTTACTACTGCCGCGAGTTTCTATTTCCTCAAGACGTCTTAGAGAGCTGCATCAAGTTAGGGGCTAAAGCTACAGGAGAGACTGATGCTTCTGCTGCTGCCGTGGAGATGCAGACACCAGGCTTGTTCCACTGGTTCACTCTGGAGCAGATTGGGAGGGTCTGAAATAGTCTCCAGAACGGTCTAATGTAAACCACATATTCATGTAATCTCTACTCTACTCGCTAAATATTGATTATATCTAATAGAGATATCAGATGTATCCAGTATCTTAACTCTAGATACTGGATAAACATAAAACACATAATGGCAGAATGCATAATAGCATTGCCTTCCGTTCATTTGAAAATGAATTTAAATGATTTTCCTTTTTTTGCTGTGTCATCTTCAAAAGCCCAGGGAATTACATCTGAGCTTGGAATATAATTTAAAGAGGGATAATGCTTTCATTAGTGTGTGAATATGTTCAGGTATTTACAGGGAACATGACTGTATAGATAAGACCGCTGCTGATTGTGGTCTATGTAAATATTGAGTGAATTATGAGGACGGGGGCTCATCAGGCTGCCAAAAAACAGGCCTAAAATGACAAAGCACATCCACCAAAGGAACTCCACAGAGGAACAAAAAGAGAGCATCTTAAGCACAAACTGGGATGCAATCACACAAAAATACAATGTTTTCAAATCCAACATTTACAGCATATACTTGTAGGTAATCGCTTTAAAGGATTACGCATTATTTGTATTGTTATTGGCCTTAAAACAGGCCTTTACGTATGCATCTCTTGTTCCAGTTTTGCAGCTTCTCTTAAACCAGCACCCACCAAAATAATGAAGTCCTCACACCAAAACAAGACATGACTATTGTGTCTGTTTATTTGTTTGTTCTTAAAAACCTCTAGGGACTCCATGTTGGTTTCATTCACACACAAAAACCTCTGTACAGAACCAAAACAGAGTTTTACCGAATCAAGTCAAATATGGGTTTGTAGTCGTACACTGTGAGAGGTCAAGCTTCCTCTTTCTGCTCCTGGGACGCTTCAGAGTGACATGTGAGAACTTGTGTGAATTGCTGAGATCGGCCTCATGATTACACAGTTTAATTCAGGTACTATTTTTAAGGTAAATCTATTTATAAAGAAATTATGACTTATGTTTGGCGACATCGCCTGTCCACATATGAACCCAGCCCCGAGCATGTAAAAGAACCCTGTCAAAGGGTCCTGGGCCAGTCGAAACGTGGCTATGACAAGCCTGATGTCAGCTCTGCCGAGGAGAGAGAGTGTATTTAAATGAATGCCCTGAGAGTTTGGACTTTGCAGTTGACTCTTTTGTACTGTACTGTGGTAGCTTTAGCATTGTGATTGTTCATTTTACTTCCATTAAGCACTCACTGACCACATTAAATGTATTGACCATTGACAGTGCGTAAACAAGACATGAATAGTTTCAATATTTTATGAGGCAACTGGTTCATTCCATTAGAAAACAAATCCACTTCGCTCATCAAAAACAGGCCTGGACTTGTGCTTTGCTCCGTTCATGCTTCTTTCTGCAAAAGGTCATCACCCCCTGAGCCTCAGAAAACACTGTCCTGCTTCTGCTCAGTTTTTAAGTTCCTAAATCCTCACCAGACTTGTTCCGAGCGTTGCTGCACTCTAACTGGTGTGTATTAGCAAACCGCTCGCATTGCTACTTACTGTGTTTACAATGACACAGCTCAAACGTGAAAAGAAAAAAGGCAAGAGAGACACTGCTGACTGATAAACTCATATACATTGAGAATCATCTAAGGTTATTGGGTATTGGCATGTTTCTTTCCACTATTCATTTGTTAAATAAGACGCCAGTCCGCCAACACCAGTCAGTTCCACGAGGCATCACAAAGACAGAAAACCCTCCATCAATGTCCCAAAGGCCACAAGAGACCCCCACAGTGCTCTTGAAACATCATCAAATGTCTATGAGCACCCAGATATTGTACAGTAGCTAAGTGTATAATGCCATACTGAGGAACATTCAGACTTCTTCATGAAACCAAGCAGGACCTTCAACCAAAAATATTACATATGGCACCTAAGAAAACAAAACATATACACTATATTCTTTCACCTCAGACTTTCTAACACAAGCCCCACTGTTGAGACCGCCCATAGTGCTCCACACAGATCAATGTAGAAGCACAGAATGGCCCCGTCAGCCTGTCTGGCCGCTGGGTCACTTACAGGAGTAATGTTGTAATAATGACATATCACAGCTCATGTCTGAGAGGGCAGAACTCTGTAATACTTTTACTTGTGGGTAACGCTCAAATTACTTCTTTAGAGTAACAAGAAATGTACCGCGTTAGTTTTGTGCCCCCAAATAATCTAGCACACCCCAAGTTACTTTTTCAAATCAGTAATGTGTTGGTAAATGGTCACATTTATATAGCGCTTTTCTACCGTCAAGGTACTCAAAGCGCTTCACATCAGGGAACCAGTCACCCATTCACACCCCAGATGTACGCAGACACTGGGGGGAGAGTTGGGTTAAGTGTCTTGCCCAAGGACACAACGGCAGTATTCACATGAGGCAGCTGCGATCGCACCGCCAACCTGGGGGCCAGTGGATCTGACCACTCTGACCGAGCGGGGAGTCGAACCGCCGACCTTTGGATCAGAAGACGAGCACTCTACCCATCTCCTCACCACAATCCCAGAGCTCTGTGTGTTGTGAGCATGTGCGCTGCACAACTAGTGACTGGGAGTCTTGTCCTCACACCAAAGAGAAATACATTTTCAGATGCACATTTTGAAAAACTCCTTCCCCTTCATTATAACCACTACTTTGTATTGAATGAGTACATGTCGGCAAACAATCTCGAGTCTCATTTCCTCGTGGCGTGGACAGCCGATTAGTCCTCCCACATGTCAATCATCCCTTTCGTCCTTCTGCCCACCTGCAGCCTCGTTCAGCCTCGTCTCCAGCATAGAAGCACCTTTCCCTGGCTGATCATGCATGCTTGATATGCCGGAGTGTGTTTAGCGAGTTCCTTCAGTTACAGTACAAAATGACGACAGAGAAAGACTGTGTTTGAGCTCCGGAGAGACGGAAATCTGCAAACGAGAGATGATGCGATCTGTTGCGCTAATAAACAAACGCATGTGTAGCGAGGCTGTTGCGTGCTCACGCACAGGTTTGATGGTAGGTTGTTGGATATAACAAGAGGGTGGGGGGGAGTATGCGCATGCGTATTTTTAAAAAGTTCTCAAATCGGCCAAAAATCCTCTATTATTCTGTAACACTAGTTAAGTCTTCAGGAATTGCAAGTATGCTTTAATAACAAAACAAGTCAGTCAGTGTGGGTCAAACAGCCTTTTATTTACAACAAAAGATTGGTTTGATTGAGAGTTGGTGAGGTTCCACTCTAAGCTGTGGAGGGAGAGGCATGCTACAAGTGACAAACAAACAAGATTAAAGCAAACAAATCCCTTTCCATCACAGAAAACACCCAACAACAAGTGCCACCATAACCAATAACTATAAATAAAATTACCCACTAAAGTGAGCCCCAATCCTCCCCAGCAACCTCAGGACCAACACCAATTACAGAACTATTAAAGGCGCAAATCGGCGATTTGAGAACTCAGGTGGAAGTGCTCATGCCACTCTCCCGTGTGGACTGATACAACACACACGTGCGTTTGTTTATTAGCACGATCACATCATCTCTTGTCTCCCGTAGATTTCCGTCTCTTCTGAGTCAGCTCGAACTGTCTTTCTCCGTCTTCATTTTGTCCCGTACACTGAGGGAACTATATTATGATAGATCAATGCGCATAGACGTGGGGACGAGCCGCATGCGGCTGCAGGTGAATGGTAGGTGCGTTTTATGATTGATATGTGGCAGGACTAATCGGCAGTCCACGCCACGAGGAAATAAGACTCAGATTTGGGCCAAAAAAATCGTCCATTCAACCTTTAAATACAGATTAAAAAGGTTTAAAATAAGCTATGTAAAACAAACTATATAAAAACGGTATAAAAACGGTAACCAGCACTGAGCCTGAAAGCACAATGCAGTGGCATTGCATTCAACAGTTTTATGACATTAATAATACAATCAAATATAAAAGCATACCTTTAAAAACACTGGACTGTTGAGACCCTTTAAAATGCATTATACAACCTTACAAATACGTCTTTTTACAAAAGGTTAAAACATAAAGATCACAATTGTTTGGCTCACCAGAGACCCCCATGTGCTCACGGCTGCTCAGGAAGAGGAAGTGACACACTTGACCTCTGACCTTTATAGTCTCATGTGACTTACTCACATGACTGAGCCAACCCTGCCACAGAACCTTAACACTGGACTGTTAAGTCCCAGAAACCACCATGTGCTCACAGCTGCTCAGGAAGAGGGAGTGAAACACTTGACTTCTGACCTTTACAGTCTGTCATGTGACTTACATGACTGAGACCACCCTGCCACAATTCCTTTAAAATAAACTACAGCGGTAAAACATGCGCGTTCCTTTGTTGTGCGTCGCTGCTTTTGTCAATTCACAAGTTTGTCATTGCTTGAGGACAGACCAACACATGCTTATTGTATGGCATTGTATGGTGGTAATCTGTCATCAGAAAATGTAAATAAAGCTCAGTCGAACCTGTTTACTTTGCTTGTTTATTTGATATTTTAATGATTATGTTGCTGTGTTCAGCGACACAAAGGGTCAGCAAACTATATGGGTTATACAACAATGTTAATTAACGTTAACGCAAGAGTACTCTAACATGTTACTTTTATAACAAAGTAGTGCAGTAACTTAACATGTTATTTCTCTAGGGCAGTAAAGTCATAACGTGTTACTTTTAAAAACAATGACGTAGTCACTAACAAACGGACAGCAGGAAGTCATTGTTCGTGTTTGCATTACTGTTCCATCTTACAACACACTGTTTATGTTTTACATACCAACGATGCCAGCAGATGATGCAAATACCTAGCAGTTAATAAATGTCAGTGTAATCCCTCATTCGTCCAGGAGTGATCCATTGTAGAAAAAGATTCAGTTGTAGTCGTCTGGACTCAACAGCTAATACAATTGTAAAAGTAGCTTGCACTGAAGTTGGTTAGCTGCGTTGTGAATGATCCTGCCTTTCCCTATTTTAACACAACGGTGGAACGAGTACTAAAAATGTAAAAGTCAAGTGGCTAAAATGTACTGCTGCTTACTTAAGTAAAACATGCAAGAAAAATACTGCAGCTTTAGCAGCATTATATTCTAGTCTTTTAATAAATCAGTGGAATGCTGAATTTATTGTTAAGTTGTAAAGCACAATCCACTAATTCTCTGATTTAAAGCTTATCAGAGCAGGCAGTTCTCTTTGTACGATGCCGTGTTTGTGTATAAAAGGCCTTACTATAGGCCTGGAGTATTCAAGGATTTTTAAATGTAACATATTTATTGTCTATTGTTGTGCTCTGGCACATGTTTCCCCCAGTAATCTGTTTTTATATGGACTCCTAATCTTTTATGTTTCTACTAATACTAATTGTACTGTATATCATGTAAATGTGTGGTTTGTATGTTGCTGGCATTCTACACCTTGCCTGGGACGACAGTTGGAAACTAGCTAAACTAAAGCTAATACTGGCACATTTACAGAAATGTCGATTAATGTTACATGTCCCAGTTCAAATAAACGAATAATAAATAAACCAATTACAATTACATGCCATAATTACACTCAATTATAAGTAAGAAAGTACAATTACCCAAAACATCCACTCAAATACAGTATTATGAATGTTTGTTATTAGTTTTTCCACCCGTACTTTTACAATATATCCGTTCCGGGACAAAAACACAAACCCGTGTAGCTGGTAATAGTTGGTGACCTTGCCCCCCCTGCTTTGGATATTCAAACACGAGGCAACGCTGTGATGTGACTCTTTAACTCATGTTCGGATCATTGGAAGAATATCAAGTATGCGCAGTATGTAGTACAGCATACAGCTGAACTTTAGCCTAAAGTATTTGGGTGTGTTTTATTTCAGATCAAACCCAGATGTCCGATTGGCCTTGAACTCATCAAACAGTTTTATCTTATCCTGACACATCAACAGAAATACAGTTCTGAAGACTACCAGTGTTGTAGATGTATGAGTATATGTAAAAATGTAGTATTAGAATGGGTAATATTTTGCTCATATTTTTTGTTAATCAAGTTTTTTCCATTGCAGCATTTCCATTCCCTAATCTTTTTATGATGGATGACCAAACATCTGTGTTTGATGTGCCTACAATAAAAACTTCTTAACACTGACAAGCCTGATTAACGTACGATTAACGTACGGACAACTACGCAAACTCAGAATATACTATGCCATTTTACCTTTTGGCTGTAGCGAGGGCAGGTCACTTTGTTTTTCTTTGCCATCGGAGAAAGTTGGTCTAAAGCAGGCGTGTGAAAACTAGTGAGGCGTTGTGATAACTAGTGAGGCGTGTAAATACTAGTGAGGCGTGTGAAAACTAGTGAGGCGGGTGAAAACTAGTGAGGCATGTGAAAACTAGAGAGGCGTGTAAATACTAGTGAGGCGTGTGAAAACTAGTGAGGTGTGTGAAAACTAGTGAGGCGTGTGAAAACTAGTGAGGCGTGTGAAAACTAGTGAGGCGTTGTGATAACTAGTGAGGCGTGTAAATACTAGTGAGGCGTGTGAAAACTAGTGAGGCGTGTGAAAACTAGTGAGGCATGTGAAAACTAGAGAGGCGTGTAAATACTAGTGAGGCGTGTGAAAACTAGTGAGGCGTGTGAAAACTAGTGAGGCGTGTGAAAACTAGTGAGGCGTTGTGATAACTAGTGAGGCGTATAAATACTAGTGAGGCGTGTGAAAACTAGTGAGGCGTGTGAAAACTAGTGAGGCATGTGTAAACTAGAGAGGCGTGTAAATACTAGTGAGGCGTGTGAAAACTAGTGAGGTGTGTGAAAACTAGTGAGGCGTGTGAAAACTAGTGAGGCGTGTGAAAACTAGTGAGGCGTGTAAATACTAGTGAAGCGTGTGAAAACTAGTGAGGCGTGTAAATACTAGTGAGGCTTGTAAATACTAGTGAGGCGTGTGAAAACTAGTAAGGCGTGTGAAAACTAGTGAGGCGTGTGAAAACTAGTGAGGCGTTGTGATAACTAGTGAGGCGTGTAAATACTAGTGAGGCGTGTGAAAACTAGTGAGGCGGGTGAAAACTAGTGAGGCATGTGAAAACTAGAGAGGCGTGTAAATACTAGTGAGGCGTGTGAAAACTAGTGAGGTGTGTGAAAACTAGTGAGGCGTGTGAAAACTAGTGAGGCGTGTGAAAACTAGTGAGGCGTTGTGATAACTAGTGAGGCGTGTAAATACTAGTGAGGCGTGTGAAAACTAGTGAGGCGTGTGAAAACTAGTGAGGCATGTGAAAACTAGAGAGGCGTGTAAATACTAGTGAGGCGTGTGAAAACTAGTGAGGTGTGTGAAAACTAGTGAGGCGTGTGAAAACTAGTGAGGCGTGTAAATACTAGTGAGGCGTGTGAAAACTAGTGAGGCGTGTAAATACTAGTGAGGCGTGTGAATACTAGTGAGCCGTGTGAAAACTAGTGAGGCGTGTGAAAACTAGTGAGGCGTTTGAAAACTAGTGAGGCGTGTAAATACTAGTGAAGCGTGTGAAAACTAGTGAGGCGTGTAAATACTAGTGAGGCGTGTAAATACTAGTGAGGCGTGTGAAAACTAGTGAGGCGTGTGAAAACTAGTGAGGCGTGTGAAAACTAGTGAGGCGTGTGAAAACTAGTGAGGCGTTGTGATAACTAGTGAGGCGTGTAAATACTAGTGAGGCGTGTAAATACTAGTGAGGCGTGTGAAAACTAGTGAGGCGTGTGAAAACTAGTGAGGCATGTGAAAACTAGAGAGGCGTGTAAATACTAGTGAGGCGTGTGAAAACTAGTGAGGTGTGTGAAAACTAGTGAGGCGTGTGAAAACTAGTGAGGCGTGTAAATACTAGTGAGGCGTGTGAAAACTAGTGAGGCGTGTAAATACTAGTGAGGCGTGTGAATACTAGTGAGCCGTGTGAAAACTAGTGAGGCGTGTGAAAACTAGTGAGGCGTTTGAAAACTAGTGAGGCGTGTAAATACTAGTGAAGCGTGTGAAAACTAGTGAGGCGTGTAAATACTAGTGAGGCGTGTAAATACTAGTGAGGCGTGTGAAAACTAGTGAGGCGTGTGAAAACTAGTGAGGCGTGTGAAAACTAGTGAGGCGTTGTGATAACTAGTGAGGCGTATAAATACTAGTGAGGCGTGTGAAAACTAGTGAGGCGTGTGAAAACTAGTGAGGCATGTGTAAACTAGAGAGGCGTGTAAATACTAGTGAGGCGTGTGAAAACTAGTGAGGTGTGTGAAAACTAGTGAGGCGTGTGAAAACTAGTGAGGCGTGTGAAAACTAGTGAGGCGTGTAAATACTAGTGAAGCGTGTGAAAACTAGTGAGGCGTGTAAATACTAGTGAGGCTTGTAAATACTAGTGAGGCGTGTGAAAACTAGTAAGGCGTGTGAAAACTAGTGAGGCGTGTGAAAACTAGTGAGGCGTTGTGATAACTAGTGAGGCGTGTAAATACTAGTGAGGCGTGTGAAAACTAGTGAGGCGGGTGAAAACTAGTGAGGCATGTGAAAACTAGAGAGGCGTGTAAATACTAGTGAGGCGTGTGAAAACTAGTGAGGTGTGTGAAAACTAGTGAGGCGTGTGAAAACTAGTGAGGCGTGTAAATACTAGTGAGGCGTGTGAAAACTAGTGAGGCGTGTAAAAACTAGTGAGATGTGTGAAAACTAGTGAGGCGTGTAAAAACTAGTGAGGCGTGTGAAAACTAGAGAGGCGTGTAAATACTAGTGAGGCGTGTGAAAACTTGTGAGGTGTGTGAAAACTAGTGAGGCGTGTGAAAACTAGTGAGGCGTGTAAATACTAGTGAGGCGTGTGAAAACTAGTGAGGCGTGTAAAAACTAGTGAGGCGTGTAAATACTAGTGAGGCGTGTGAAAACTAGTGAGGCGTGTGAATACTAGTGAGCCGTGTGAAAACTAGTGAAGCGTGTGAAAACTAGTGAGGCGTGTGAAAACTAGTGAGGCGTGTAAATACTAGTGAGGCGTGTGAAAACTTGTGAGGTGTGTGAAAACTAGTGAGGCGTGTGAAAACTAGTGAGGCGTGTAAATACTAGTGAGGCGTGTGAAAACTAGTGAGGTGTGTGAAAACTAGTGAGGCGTGTGAAAACTAGTGAGGCGTGTAAATACTAGTGAGGCGTGTGAAAACTAGTGAGGCGTGTAAATACTAGTGAGGCGTGTGAATACTAGTGAGCCGTGTGAAAACTAGTGAGGCGTGTGAAAACTAGTGAGGCGTTTGAAAACTAGTGAGGCGTGTAAATACTAGTGAAGCGTGTGAAAACTAGTGAGGCGTGTAAATACTAGTGAGGCGTGTAAATACTAGTGAGGCGTGTGAAAACTAGTGAGGCGTGTGAAAACTAGTGAGGCGTGTGAAAACTAGTGAGGCGTTGTGATAACTAGTGAGGCGTGTGAAAACTAGTGAGGCGTGTGAAAACTAGTGAGGCGTGTGAAAACTAGTGAGGCGTGTAAATACTAGTGAAGCGTGTGAAAACTAGTGAGGCGTGTAAATACTAGTGAGGCTTGTAAATACTAGTGAGGCGTGTGAAAACTAGTAAGGCGTGTGAAAACTAGTGAGGCGTGTGAAAACTAGTGAGGCGTTGTGATAACTAGTGAGGCGTGTAAATACTAGTGAGGCGTGTGAAAACTAGTGAGGCGGGTGAAAACTAGTGAGGCATGTGAAAACTAGAGAGGCGTGTAAATACTAGTGAGGCGTGTGAAAACTAGTGAGGTGTGTGAAAACTAGTGAGGCGTGTGAAAACTAGTGAGGCGTGTAAATACTAGTGAGGCATGTGAAAACTAGTGAGGCGTGTAAAAACTAGTGAGATGTGTGAAAACTAGTGAGGCGTGTAAAAACTAGTGAGGCGTGTGAAAACTAGAGAGGCGTGTAAATACTAGTGAGGCGTGTGAAAACTTGTGAGGTGTGTGAAAACTAGTGAGGCGTGTGAAAACTAGTGAGGCGTGTAAATACTAGTGAGGCGTGTGAAAACTAGTGAGGCGTGTAAAAACTAGTGAGGCGTGTAAATACTAGTGAGGCGTGTGAAAACTAGTGAGGCGTGTGAATACTAGTGAGCCGTGTGAAAACTAGTGAAGCGTGTGAAAACTAGTGAGGCGTGTGAAAACTAGTGAGGCGTGTAAATACTAGTGAGGCGTGTGAAAACTTGTGAGGTGTGTGAAAACTAGTGAGGCGTGTGAAAACTAGTGAGGCGTGTAAATACTAGTGAGGCGTGTGAAAACTAGTGAGGCGTGTAAAAACTAGTGAGGCGTGTAAATACTAGTGAGGCGTGTGAAAACTAGTGAGGCGTGTGAATACTAGTGAGCCGTGTGAAAACTAGTGAAGCGTGTGAAAACTAGTGAGGCGTGTGAAAACTAGTGAGGCGTGTAAATACTAGTGAGGCGTGTGAAAACTAGTGAGGCGTGTGAAAACTAGTGAGGCGTGTGAAAACTAGTGAGGCCTGTGAAAACTAGTGAGGCGTGTGAGAACTAGTGAGGCGTGTGAAAACTAGTGAGGCGTGTAAATACTAGTGAGGCGTGTAAATACTAGTGAGGCGTGTGAAAACTAGTGAGGCGTGTGAAAACTAGTGAGGCGTTGTGATACCTAGTGAGGCGTGTAAAAACTAGTGAGGCGTGTGAAAACTAGTGAGGCGTGTGAAAACTAGTGAGGCGTGTAAATACTAGTGAGGCGTATAAATACTAGTGAGGCGTGTGAAAACTAGTGAGGCGTGTGAAAACTAGTGAGGCATGTGTAAACTAGAGAGGCGTGTAAATACTAGTGAGGCGTGTGAAAACTAGTGAGGTGTTTGAAAACTAGTGAGGCGTATGAAAACTAGTGAGGCGTGTGAAAACTAGTGAGGCGTGTGAAAATTAGTGAGGCGTGTGAAAACTAGTGAGGCGTGTGAAAACTAGTGAGGCGCGTAAATACTAGTGTGGCGTGTGAAAACTAGTGAGGCGTGTGAAAACTAGTGAGGCGTGTGAAAACTAGTGAGGCCTGTGAAAACTAGTGAGGCGTGTGAGAACTAGTGAGGCGTGTGAAAACTAGTGAGGCGTGTAAATACTAGTGAGGCGTGTAAATACTAGTGAGGCGTGTGAAAACTAGTGAGGCGTGTGAAAACTAGTGAGGCGTTGTGATACCTAGTGAGGCGTGTAAAAACTAGTGAGGCGTGTGAAAACTAGTGAGGCGTGTGAAAACTAGTGAGGCGTGTAAATACTAGTGAGGCGTATAAATACTAGTGAGGCGTGTGAAAACTAGTGAGGCGTGTGAAAACTAGTGAGGCATGTGTAAACTAGAGAGGCGTGTAAATACTAGTGAGGCGTGTGAAAACTAGTGAGGTGTTTGAAAACTAGTGAGGCGTATGAAAACTAGTGAGGCGTGTGAAAACTAGTGAGGCGTGTGAAAATTAGTGAGGCGTGTGAAAACTAGTGAGGCGTGTGAAAACTAGTGAGGCGTGTGAAAACTAGTGAGGCGTTGTGATAACTAGTGAGGCGTGTAAATACTAGTGAGGCGTGTGAAAACTAGTGAGGCGTGTGAAAACTAGTGAGGCATGTGAAAACTAGAGAGGCGTGTAAATACTAGTGAGGCGTGTGAAAACTAGTGAGGTGTGTGAAAACTAGTGAGGCGTGTGAAAACTAGTGAGGCGTGTAAATACTAGTGAGGCGTGTGAATACTAGTGAGCCGTGTGAAAACTAGTGAGGCGTGTAAATACTAGTGAGGCGTGTAAATACTAGTGAGGCGTGTGAAAACTAGTGAGGCGTGTGAAAACTAGTGAGGCGTGTGAAAACTAGTGAGGCATTGTTATAACTAGTGAGGCGTATAAATACTAGTGAGGCGTGTGAAAACTAGTGAGCCGTGTGAAAACTAGTGAGGCGTGTGAAAACTAGTGAGGCGTGTAAATACTAGTGAAGCGTGTGAAAGCTAGTGAGGCGTGTAAATACTAGTGAGGCGTGTAAATACTAGTGAGGCGTGTGAAAACTAGTGAGGCGTGTGAAAACTAGTGAGGCGTGTGAAAACTAGTGAGGCGTTGTGATAACTAGTGAGGCGTATAAATACTAGTGAGGCGTGTGAAAACTAGTGAGGCGTGTGAAAACTAGTGAGCCATGTGTAAACTAGAGAGGCGTGTAAATACTAGTGAGGCGTGTGAAAACTAGTGAGGCGTGTGAAAACTAGTGAGGCGTGTGAAAACTAGTGAGGCGTTGTGATAACTAGTGAGTCGTATAAATACTAGTGAGGCGTGTGAAAACTAGTGAGGCGTGTGAAAACTAGTGAGCCATGTGTAAACTAGAGAGGCGTGTAAATACTAGTGAGGCGTGTGAAAACTAGTGAGGTGTGTGAAAACTAGTGAGGCGTGTGAAAACTAGTGAGGCGTGTGAAAACTAGTGAGGCGTGTAAATACTAGTGAGGCGTGTAAATACTAGTGAGGCGTGTGAAAACTAGTGAGGCGTGTGAAAACTAGTGAGGCGTGTGAAAACTAGTGAGGCGTTGTGATAACTAGTGAGGCGTATATATACTAGTGAGGCGTGTGAAAACTAGTGAGGCGTGTGAAAACTAGTGAGGCATGTGTAAACTAGAGAGGCATGTAAATACTAGTGAGGCGTGTGAAAACTTGTGAGGTGTGTGAAAACTAGTGAGGCGTGTGAAAACTAGTGAGGCGTGTGAAAACTAGTGAGGCGTGTAAATACTAGTGAAGCGTGTGAAAACTAGTGAGGCGTGTAAATACTAGTGAGGCGTGTAAATACTAGTGAGGCGTGTGAAAACTAGTAAGGCGTGTGAAAACTAGTGAGGCGTGTGAAAACTAGTGAGGCGTTGTGATAACTAGTGAGGCGTGTAAATACTAGTGAGGCGTGTGAAAACTAGTGAGGCGGGTGAAAACTAGTGAGGCATGTGAAAACTAGAGAGGAGTGTAAATACTAGTGAGGCGTGTGAAAACTAGTGAGGTGTGTGAAAACTAGTGAGGCGTGTGAAAACTAGTGAGGCGTGTAAATACTAGTGAGGCGTGTGAAAACTAGTGAAGCGTGTAAAAACTAGTGAGGCGTGTGAAAACTAGTGAGGCGTGTGAAAACTAGTGAGGCGTGTAAATACTAGTGAGGCGTGTGAAAACTAGTGAGGCGTGTGAAAACTAGTGAGGCGTGTGAAAACTAGTGAGGCGTGTGAAAACTAGTGAGGCGTGTGAAAACTAGTGAGGCGTGTAAATACTAGTGAAGCGTGTGAAAACTAGTGAGGCGTGTAAATACTAGTGAGGCGTGTAAATACTAGTGAGGCGTGTGAAAACTAGTAAGGCGTGTGAAAACTAGTGAGGCGTGTGAAAACTAGTGAGGCGTTGTGATAACTAGTGAGGCGTGTAAATACTAGTGAGGCGTGTGAAAACTAGTGAGGCGGGTGAAAACTAGTGAGGCATGTGAAAACTAGTGAGGCGTGTAAATACTAGTGAGGCGTGTGAAAACTAGTGAGGCGTGTGAAAACTAGTGAGGCGTGTGAAAACTAGTGAGGCATGTAAATACTAGTGAGGCGTATAAATACTAGTGAGGCGTGTGAAAACTAGTGAGGTGAGGCGTGTGAAAACTAGTGAGGCGTGTAAATACTAGTGAGGCGTGTGAAAACTAGTGAGGCGTGTGAAAACTAGTGAGGCATGTAAATACTAGTGAGGCGTATAAATACTAGTGAGGCGTGTGAAAACTAGTGAGGTGAGGCGTGTGAAAACTAGTGAGGCGTGTAAATACTAGTGAGGCGTGTGAAAACTAGTGAGGCGTGTGAAAACTAGTGAGGCGTGTAAATACTAGTGAGGCGTGTGAAAACTAGTGAGGCGTGTGAAAATTAGTGAGGCGTGTGAAAACTAGTGAGGCGTGTGAAAACTAGTGAGGCGTGTAAATACTAGTGAGGCGTGTGAAAACTAGTGAGGCGTGTGAAAACTAGTGAGGCGTGTGAAAACTAGTGAGGCGTGTAAATACTAGTGAGCCGTGTGAAAACTAGTGAGGCGTGTGAAAACTAGTGAGGCGTGTGAAAATTAGTGAGGCGTGTGAAAACTAGTGAGGCGTGTGAAAACTAGAGAGGAGTGTAAATACTAGTGAGGCGTGTGAAAACTAGTGAGGCGTGTGAAAACTAGTGAGGCGTGTGAAAACTAGTGAGGCGTGTGAAAACTAGTGAGGCGTTGTGATAACTAGTGAGGCGTATAAATACTAGTGAGGCGTGTGAAAACTAGTGAGGCGTGTGAAAACTAGTGAGGCATGTGTAAACTAGAGAGGCGTGTAAATACTAGTGAGGCGTGTGAAAACTAGTGAGGTGTGTGAAAACTAGTGAGGCGTGTGAAAACTAGTGAGGCGTGTGAAAACTAGTGAGGCGTGTAAATACTAGTGAAGCGTGTGAAAACTAGTGAGGCGTGTAAATACTAGTGAGGCGTGTAAATACTAGTGAGGCGTGTGAAAACTAGTAAGGCGTGTGAAAACTAGTGAGGCGTGTGAAAACTAGTGAGGCGTTGTGATAACTAGTGAGGCGTGTAAATACTAGTGAGGCGTGTGAAAACTAGTGAGGCGGGTGAAAACTAGTGAGGCATGTGAAAACTAGAGAGGAGTGTAAATACTAGTGAGGCGTGTGAAAACTAGTGAGGTGTGTGAAAACTAGTGAGGCGTGTGAAAACTAGTGAGGCGTGTAAATACTAGTGAGGCGTGTGAAAACTAGTGAAGCGTGTAAAAACTAGTGAGGCGTGTGAAAACTAGTGAGGCGTGTGAAAACTAGTGAGGCGTGTAAATACTAGTGAGGCGTGTGAAAACTAGTGAGGCGTGTGAAAACTAGTGAGGCGTGTGAAAACTAGTGAGGCGTGTGAAAACTAGTGAGGCGTGTGAAAACTAGTGAGGCGTGTAAATACTAGTGAAGCGTGTGAAAACTAGTGAGGCGTGTAAATACTAGTGAGGCGTGTAAATACTAGTGAGGCGTGTGAAAACTAGTAAGGCGTGTGAAAACTAGTGAGGCGTGTGAAAACTAGTGAGGCGTTGTGATAACTAGTGAGGCGTGTAAATACTAGTGAGGCGTGTGAAAACTAGTGAGGCGGGTGAAAACTAGTGAGGCATGTGAAAACTAGTGAGGCGTGTAAATACTAGTGAGGCGTGTGAAAACTAGTGAGGCGTGTGAAAACTAGTGAGGCGTGTGAAAACTAGTGAGGCATGTAAATACTAGTGAGGCGTATAAATACTAGTGAGGCGTGTGAAAACTAGTGAGGTGAGGCGTGTGAAAACTAGTGAGGCGTGTAAATACTAGTGAGGCGTGTGAAAACTAGTGAGGCGTGTGAAAACTAGTGAGGCATGTAAATACTAGTGAGGCGTATAAATACTAGTGAGGCGTGTGAAAACTAGTGAGGTGAGGCGTGTGAAAACTAGTGAGGCGTGTAAATACTAGTGAGGCGTGTGAAAACTAGTGAGGCGTGTGAAAACTAGTGAGGCGTGTAAATACTAGTGAGGCGTGTGAAAACTAGTGAGGCGTGTGAAAATTAGTGAGGCGTGTGAAAACTAGTGAGGCGTGTGAAAACTAGTGAGGCGTGTAAATACTAGTGAGGCGTGTGAAAACTAGTGAGGCGTGTGAAAACTAGTGAGGCGTGTGAAAACTAGTGAGGCGTGTAAATACTAGTGAGCCGTGTGAAAACTAGTGAGGCGTGTGAAAACTAGTGAGGCGTGTGAAAATTAGTGAGGCGTGTGAAAACTAGTGAGGCGTGTGAAAACTAGAGAGGAGTGTAAATACTAGTGAGGCGTGTGAAAACTAGTGAGGCGTGTGAAAACTAGTGAGGCGTGTGAAAACTAGTGAGGCGTGTGAAAACTAGTGAGGCGTTGTGATAACTAGTGAGGCGTATAAATACTAGTGAGGCGTGTGAAAACTAGTGAGGCGTGTGAAAACTAGTGAGGCATGTGTAAACTAGAGAGGCGTGTAAATACTAGTGAGGCGTGTGAAAACTAGTGAGGTGTGTGAAAACTAGTGAGGCGTGTGAAAACTAGTGAGGCGTGTGAAAACTAGTGAGGCGTGTAAATACTAGTGAAGCGTGTGAAAACTAGTGAGGCGTGTAAATACTAGTGAGGCTTGTAAATACTAGTGAGGCGTGTGAAAACTAGTAAGGCGTGTGAAAACTAGTGAGGCGTGTGAAAACTAGTGAGGCGTTGTGATAACTAGTGAGGCGTGTAAATACTAGTGAGGCGTGTGAAAACTAGTGAGGCGGGTGAAAACTAGTGAGGCATGTGAAAACTAGAGAGGCGTGTAAATACTAGTGAGGCGTGTGAAAACTAGTGAGGTGTGTGAAAACTAGTGAGGCGTGTGAAAACTAGTGAGGCGTGTAAATACTAGTGAGGCATGTGAAAACTAGTGAGGCGTGTAAAAACTAGTGAGATGTGTGAAAACTAGTGAGGCGTGTAAAAACTAGTGAGGCGTGTGAAAACTAGAGAGGCGTGTAAATACTAGTGAGGCGTGTGAAAACTTGTGAGGTGTGTGAAAACTAGTGAGGCGTGTGAAAACTAGTGAGGCGTGTAAATACTAGTGAGGCGTGTGAAAACTAGTGAGGCGTGTAAAAACTAGTGAGGCGTGTAAATACTAGTGAGGCGTGTGAAAACTAGTGAGGCGTGTGAATACTAGTGAGCCGTGTGAAAACTAGTGAAGCGTGTGAAAACTAGTGAGGCGTGTGAAAACTAGTGAGGCGTGTAAATACTAGTGAGGCGTGTGAAAACTTGTGAGGTGTGTGAAAACTAGTGAGGCGTGTGAAAACTAGTGAGGCGTGTAAATACTAGTGAGGCGTGTGAAAACTAGTGAGGCGTGTAAAAACTAGTGAGGCGTGTAAATACTAGTGAGGCGTGTGAAAACTAGTGAGGCGTGTGAATACTAGTGAGCCGTGTGAAAACTAGTGAAGCGTGTGAAAACTAGTGAGGCGTGTGAAAACTAGTGAGGCGTGTAAATACTAGTGAGGCGTGTGAAAACTAGTGAGGCGTGTGAAAACTAGTGAGGCGTGTGAAAACTAGTGAGGCCTGTGAAAACTAGTGAGGCGTGTGAGAACTAGTGAGGCGTGTGAAAACTAGTGAGGCGTGTAAATACTAGTGAGGCGTGTAAATACTAGTGAGGCGTGTGAAAACTAGTGAGGCGTGTGAAAACTAGTGAGGCGTTGTGATACCTAGTGAGGCGTGTAAAAACTAGTGAGGCGTGTGAAAACTAGTGAGGCGTGTGAAAACTAGTGAGGCGTGTAAATACTAGTGAGGCGTATAAATACTAGTGAGGCGTGTGAAAACTAGTGAGGCGTGTGAAAACTAGTGAGGCATGTGTAAACTAGAGAGGCGTGTAAATACTAGTGAGGCGTGTGAAAACTAGTGAGGTGTTTGAAAACTAGTGAGGTGTATGAAAACTAGTGAGGCGTGTGAAAACTAGTGAGGCGTGTGAAAATTAGTGAGGCGTGTGAAAACTAGTGAGGCGTGTGAAAACTAGTGAGGCGCGTAAATACTAGTGTGGCGTGTGAAAACTAGTGAGGCGTGTGAAAACTAGTGAGGCGTGTGAAAACTAGTGAGGCCTGTGAAAACTAGTGAGGCGTGTGAGAACTAGTGAGGCGTGTGAAAACTAGTGAGGCGTGTAAATACTAGTGAGGCGTGTAAATACTAGTGAGGCGTGTGAAAACTAGTGAGGCGTGTGAAAACTAGTGAGGCGTTGTGATACCTAGTGAGGCGTGTAAAAACTAGTGAGGCGTGTGAAAACTAGTGAGGCGTGTGAAAACTAGTGAGGCGTGTAAATACTAGTGAGGCGTATAAATACTAGTGAGGCGTGTGAAAACTAGTGAGGCGTGTGAAAACTAGTGAGGCATGTGTAAACTAGAGAGGCGTGTAAATACTAGTGAGGCGTGTGAAAACTAGTGAGGTGTTTGAAAACTAGTGAGGCGTATGAAAACTAGTGAGGCGTGTGAAAACTAGTGAGGCGTGTGAAAATTAGTGAGGCGTGTGAAAACTAGTGAGGCGTGTGAAAACTAGTGAGGCGTGTGAAAACTAGTGAGGCGTTGTGATAACTAGTGAGGCGTGTAAATACTAGTGAGGCGTGTGAAAACTAGTGAGGCGTGTGAAAACTAGTGAGGCATGTGAAAACTAGAGAGGCGTGTAAATACTAGTGAGGCGTGTGAAAACTAGTGAGGTGTGTGAAAACTAGTGAGGCGTGTGAAAACTAGTGAGGCGTGTAAATACTAGTGAGGCGTGTGAATACTAGTGAGCCGTGTGAAAACTAGTGAGGCGTGTAAATACTAGTGAGGCGTGTAAATACTAGTGAGGCGTGTAAATACTAGTGAGGCGTGTAAATACTAGTGAGGCGTGTGAAAACTAGTGAGGCGTGTGAAAACTAGTGAGGCGTGTGAAAACTAGTGAGGCGTTGTGATAACTAGTGAGGCGTATAAATACTAGTGAGGCGTGTGAAAACTAGTGAGGCGTGTGAAAACTAGTGAGCCATGTGTAAACTAGAGAGGCGTGTAAATACTAGTGAGGCGTGTGAAAACTAGTGAGGCGTGTGAAAACTAGTGAGGCGTGTGAAAACTAGTGAGGCGTTGTGATAACTAGTGAGTCGTATAAATACTAGTGAGGCGTGTGAAAACTAGTGAGGCGTGTGAAAACTAGTGAGCCATGTGTAAACTAGAGAGGCGTGTAAATACTAGTGAGGCGTGTGAAAACTAGTGAGGTGTGTGAAAACTAGTGAGGCGTGTGAAAACTAGTGAGGCGTGTGAAAACTAGTGAGGCGTGTAAATACTAGTGAGGCGTGTAAATACTAGTGAGGCGTGTGAAAACTAGTGAGGCGTGTGAAAACTAGTGAGGCGTGTGAAAACTAGTGAGGCGTTGTGATAACTAGTGAGGCGTATAAATACTAGTGAGGCGTGTGAAAACTAGTGAGGCGTGTGAAAACTAGTGAGGCATGTGTAAACTAGAGAGGCATGTAAATACTAGTGAGGCGTGTGAAAACTTGTGAGGTGTGTGAAAACTAGTGAGGCGTGTGAAAACTAGTGAGGCGTGTGAAAACTAGTGAGGCGTGTAAATACTAGTGAAGCGTGTGAAAACTAGTGAGGCGTGTAAATACTAGTGAGGCGTGTAAATACTAGTGAGGCGTGTGAAAACTAGTAAGGCGTGTGAAAACTAGTGAGGCGTGTGAAAACTAGTGAGGCGTTGTGATAACTAGTGAGGCGTGTAAATACTAGTGAGGCGTGTGAAAACTAGTGAGGCGGGTGAAAACTAGTGAGGCATGTGAAAACTAGAGAGGAGTGTAAATACTAGTGAGGCGTGTGAAAACTAGTGAGGTGTGTGAAAACTAGTGAGGCGTGTGAAAACTAGTGAGGCGTGTAAATACTAGTGAGGCGTGTGAAAACTAGTGAAGCGTGTAAAAACTAGTGAGGCGTGTGAAAACTAGTGAGGCGTGTGAAAACTAGTGAGGCGTGTAAATACTAGTGAGGCGTGTGAAAACTAGTGAGGCGTGTGAAAACTAGTGAGGCGTGTGAAAACTAGTGAGGCGTGTGAAAACTAGTGAGGCCTGTGAAAACTAGTGAGGCGTGTGAGAACTAGTGAGGCGTGTGAAAACTAGTGAGGCGTGTAAATACTAGTGAGGCGTGTAAATACTAGTGAGGCGTGTGAAAACTAGTGAGGCGTGTGAAAACTAGTGAGGCGTTGTGATACCTAGTGAGGCGTGTAAAAACTAGTGAGGCGTGTGAAAACTAGTGAGGCGTGTGAAAACTAGTGAGGCGTGTAAATACTAGTGAGGCGTATAAATACTAGTGAGGCGTGTGAAAACTAGTGAGGCGTGTGAAAACTAGTGAGGCATGTGTAAACTAGAGAGGCGTGTAAATACTAGTGAGGCGTGTGAAAACTAGTGAGGTGTTTGAAAACTAGTGAGGCGTATGAAAACTAGTGAGGCGTGTGAAAACTAGTGAGGCGTGTGAAAATTAGTGAGGCGTGTGAAAACTAGTGAGGCGTGTGAAAACTAGTGAGGCGTGTGAAAACTAGTGAGGCGTTGTGATAACTAGTGAGGCGTGTAAATACTAGTGAGGCGTGTGAAAACTAGTGAGGCGTGTGAAAACTAGTGAGGCATGTGAAAACTAGAGAGGCGTGTAAATACTAGTGAGGCGTGTGAAAACTAGTGAGGTGTGTGAAAACTAGTGAGGCGTGTAAAAACTAGTGAGGCGTGTAAATACTAGTGAGGCGTGTGAATACTAGTGAGCCGTGTGAAAACTAGTGAGGCGTGTAAATACTAGTGAGGCGTGTAAATACTAGTGAGGCGTGTAAATACTAGTGAGGCGTGTAAATACTAGTGAGGCGTGTGAAAACTAGTGAGGCGTGTGAAAACTAGTGAGGCGTGTGAAAACTAGTGAGGCGTTGTGATAACTAGTGAGGCGTATAAATACTAGTGAGGCGTGTGAAAACTAGTGAGGCGTGTGAAAACTAGTGAGCCATGTGTAAACTAGAGAGGCGTGTAAATACTAGTGAGGCGTGTGAAAACTAGTGAGGCGTGTGAAAACTAGTGAGGCGTGTGAAAACTAGTGAGGCGTTGTGATAACTAGTGAGTCGTATAAATACTAGTGAGGCGTGTGAAAACTAGTGAGGCGTGTGAAAACTAGTGAGCCATGTGTAAACTAGAGAGGCGTGTAAATACTAGTGAGGCGTGTGAAAACTAGTGAGGTGTGTGAAAACTAGTGAGGCGTGTGAAAACTAGTGAGGCGTGTGAAAACTAGTGAGGCGTGTAAATACTAGTGAGGCGTGTAAATACTAGTGAGGCGTGTGAAAACTAGTGAGGCGTGTGAAAACTAGTGAGGCGTGTGAAAACTAGTGAGGCGTTGTGATAACTAGTGAGGCGTATAAATACTAGTGAGGCGTGTGAAAACTAGTGAGGCGTGTGAAAACTAGTGAGGCATGTGTAAACTAGAGAGGCATGTAAATACTAGTGAGGCGTGTGAAAACTTGTGAGGTGTGTGAAAACTAGTGAGGCGTGTGAAAACTAGTGAGGCGTGTGAAAACTAGTGAGGCGTGTAAATACTAGTGAAGCGTGTGAAAACTAGTGAGGCGTGTAAATACTAGTGAGGCGTGTAAATACTAGTGAGGCGTGTGAAAACTAGTAAGGCGTGTGAAAACTAGTGAGGCGTGTGAAAACTAGTGAGGCGTTGTGATAACTAGTGAGGCGTGTAAATACTAGTGAGGCGTGTGAAAACTAGTGAGGCGGGTGAAAACTAGTGAGGCATGTGAAAACTAGAGAGGAGTGTAAATACTAGTGAGGCGTGTGAAAACTAGTGAGGTGTGTGAAAACTAGTGAGGCGTGTGAAAACTAGTGAGGCGTGTAAATACTAGTGAGGCGTGTGAAAACTAGTGAAGCGTGTAAAAACTAGTGAGGCGTGTGAAAACTAGTGAGGCGTGTGAAAACTAGTGAGGCGTGTAAATACTAGTGAGGCGTGTGAAAACTAGTGAGGCGTGTGAAAACTAGTGAGGCGTGTGAAAACTAGTGAGGCGTGTGAAAACTAGTGAGGCGTGTGAAAACTAGTGAGGTGTGTAAATACTAGTGAAGCGTGTGAAAACTAGTGAGGCGTGTAAATACTAGTGAGGCGTGTAAATACTAGTGAGGCGTGTGAAAACTAGTAAGGCGTGTGAAAACTAGTGAGGCGTGTGAAAACTAGTGAGGCGTTGTGATAACTAGTGAGGCGTGTAAATACTAGTGAGGCGTGTGAAAACTAGTGAGGCGGGTGAAAACTAGTGAGGCATGTGAAAACTAGTGAGGCGTGTAAATACTAGTGAGGCGTGTGAAAACTAGTGAGGCGTGTGAAAACTAGTGAGGCGTGTGAAAACTAGTGAGGCATGTAAATACTAGTGAGGCGTATAAATACTAGTGAGGCGTGTGAAAACTAGTGAGGTGAGGCGTGTGAAAACTAGTGAGGCGTGTAAATACTAGTGAGGCGTGTGAAAACTAGTGAGGCGTGTGAAAACTAGTGAGGCATGTAAATACTAGTGAGGCGTATAAATACTAGTGAGGCGTGTGAAAACTAGTGAGGTGAGGCGTGTGAAAACTAGTGAGGCGTGTAAATACTAGTGAGGCGTGTGAAAACTAGTGAGGCGTGTGAAAACTAGTGAGGCGTGTAAATACTAGTGAGGCGTGTGAAAACTAGTGAGGCGTGTGAAAATTAGTGAGGCGTGTGAAAACTAGTGAGGCGTGTGAAAACTAGTGAGGCGTGTAAATACTAGTGAGGCGTGTGAAAACTAGTGAGGCGTGTGAAAACTAGTGAGGCGTGTGAAAACTAGTGAGGCGTGTAAATACTAGTGAGCCGTGTGAAAACTAGTGAGGCGTGTGAAAACTAGTGAGGCGTGTGAAAATTAGTGAGGCGTGTGAAAACTAGTGAGGCGTGTGAAAACTAGAGAGGAGTGTAAATACTAGTGAGGCGTGTGAAAACTAGTGAGGTGTGTGAAAACTAGTGAGGCGTGTAAATACTAGTGAGGCGTGTGAAAACTAGTGAGGCGTGTGAAAACTAGTGAGGCGTGTAAATACTAGTGAAGCGTGTGAAAACTAGTGAGGCGTGTAAATACTAGTGAGGCGTGTAAATAATAGTGAGGCGTGTGAAAACTAGTAAGGCGTGTGAAAACTAGTGAGGCGTGTGAAAACTAGTGAGGCGTTGTGATAACTAGTGAGGCGTGTAAATACTAGTGAGGCGTGTGAAAACTAGTGAGGCGGGTGAAAACTAGTGAGGCATGTGAAAACTAGAGAGGAGTGTAAATACTAGTGAGGCGTGTGAAAACTAGTGAGGTGTGTGAAAACTAGTGAGGCGTGTGAAAACTAGTGAGGCGTGTAAATACTAGTGAGGCGTGTGAAAACTAGTGAGGCGTGTAAAAACTAGTGAGGCGTGTGAAAACTAGTGAGGCGTGTGAAAACTAGTGAGGCGTGTAAATACTAGTGAGGCGTGTGAAAACTAGTGAGGCGTGTGAAAACTAGTGAGGCGTGTAAATACTAGTGAGGCGTGTGAAAACTAGTGAGGCGTGTGAAAACTAGTGAGGCGTGTAAATACTAGTGAGGCGTGTGAAAACTAGTGAGGCGTGTGAAAACTATTGAGGCGTGTAAATACTAGTGAGGCGTGTGAAAACTAGTGAGGCGTGTGAAAATTAGTGAGGCGTGTGAAAACTAGTGAGGCGTGTGAAAACTAGTGAGGCGCGTAAATACTAGTGAGGCGTGTGAAAACTAGTGAGGCGTGTGAAAACTAGTGAGGCGTGTAAATACTAGTGAGCCGTGTGAAAACTAGTGAGGCGTGTGAAAACTAGTGAGGCGTGTGAAAACTAGTGAGGCGTGTAAATACTAGTGAGCCGTGTGAAAACTAGTGAGGCGTGTGAAAACTAGTGAGGCGTGTAAATACTAGTGAAGCGTGTGAAAACTAGTGAGGCGTGTAAATACTAGTGAGGCGTGTAAATACTAGTGAGGCGTGTGAAAACTAGTGAGGCGTGTGAAAACTAGTGAGGCGTGTGAAAACTAGTGAGGCGTTGTGATAACTAGTGAGGCGTGTAAATACTAGTGAGGCGTGTGAAAACTAGTGAGGCGTGTGAAAACTAGTGAGGGGTGTGAAAACTAGTGAGGCTTGTAAATACTAGTGAGGTGTGTGAATACTAGTGAGCCGTGTGAAAACTAGTGAGGCGTGTAAATACTAGTGAGCCGTGTGAAAACTAGTGAGGCATGTGAAAACTAGAGAGGCGTGTAAATACTAGTGAGGCGTGTGAAAACTAGTGAGGCGTGTGAAAACTAGTGAGGCGTGTAAATACTAGTGAGGCGTGTGAATACTAGTGAGCCGTGTGAAAACTAGTGAGGCGTGTGAAAACTAGTGAGGCGTGTGAAAACTAGTGACGCGTGTAAATAGTAGTGAAGCGTGTGAAAACTAGTGAGGCGTGTAAATACTAGTGAGGCGTGTAAATACTAGTGAGGCGTGTGAAAACTAGTGAGGCGTGTGAAAACTAGTGAGGCGTGTGAAAACTAGTGAGGCGTTGTGATAACTAATGAGGCGTATAAATACTAGTGAGGCGTGTGAAAACTAGTGAGGCGTGTGAAAACTAGTGAGGCGTTTGAAAACTAGTGAGGCGTGTAAATACTAGTGAAGCGTGTGAAAACTAGTGAGGCGTGTAAATACTAGTGAGGCGTGTAAATACTAGTGAGGCGTGTGAAAACTAGTGAGGCGTGTGAAAACTAGTGAGGCGTGTGAAAACTAGTGAGGCGTTGTGATAACTAGTGAGGCGTATAAATACTAGTGAGGCGTGTGAAAACTAGTGAGGCGTGTGAAAACTAGTGAGGCATGTGTAAACTAGAGAGGCGTGTAAATACTAGTGAGGTGTGTGAAAACTAGTGAGGTGTGTGAAAACTAGTGAGGCGTGTGAAAACTAGTGAGGCGTGTGAAAACTAGTGAGGCGTGTAAATACTAGTGAGGCGTGTAAATACTAGTGAGGCGTGTGAAAACTAGTGAGGCGTGTGAAAACTAGTGAGGCGTGTGAAAACTAGTGAGGCATGTGTAAACTAGAGAGGCGTGTAAATACTAGTGAGGCGTGTGAAAACTAGTGAGGCGTGTGAAAACTAGTGAGGTGAGGCGTGTGAAAACTAGTGAGGCGTGTAAATACTAGTGAGGCGTGTGAAAACTAGTGAGGCGTGTGAAAACTAGTGAGGCGTGTAAATACTAGTGAGGCGTGTGAAAACTAGTGAGGCGTGTGAAAATTAGTGAGGCGTGTGAAAACTAGTGAGGCGTGTGAAAACTAGTGAGGCGTGTAAATACTAGTGAGGCGTGTGAAAACTAGTGAGGCGTGTGAAAACTAGTGAGGCGTGTGAAAACTAGTGAGGCGTGTAAATACTAGTGAGCCGTGTGAAAACTAGTGAGGCGTATAAATACTAGTGAGGCGTGTGAAAATTAGTGAGGCGTGTGAAAACTAGTGAGGCATGTGTAAACTAGAGAGGCGTGTAAATACTAGTGAGGCGTGTGAAAACTAGTGAGGTGTGTGAAAACTAGTGAGGCGTGTGAAAACTAGTGAGGCGTGTGAAAACTAGTGAGGCGTGTAAATACTAGTGAAGCGTGTGAAAACTAGTGAGGCGTGTAAATACTAGTGAGGCTTGTAAATACTAGTGAGGCGTGTGAAAACTAGTAAGGCGTGTGAAAACTAGTGAGGCGTGTGAAAACTAGTGAGGCGTTGTGATAACTAGTGAGGCGTGTAAATACTAGTGAGGCGTGTGAAAACTAGTGAGGCGGGTGAAAATAGTGAGGCTCGTGAAAACTAGAGAGGCGTGTAAATACTAGTGAGGCGTGTGAAAACTAGTGAGGTGTGTGAAAACTAGTGAGGCGTGTGAAAACTAGTGAGGCGTGTGAAAACTAGTGAGGCGTTATGATAACTAGTGAGGCGTGTAAATACTAGTGAGGCGTGTGAAAACTAGTGAGGCGTGTGAAAACTAGTGAGGCATGTGAAAACTAGAGAGGCGTGTAAATACTAGTGAGGCGTGTGAAAACTAGTGAGGTGTGTGAAAACTAGTGAGGCGTGTGAAAACTAGTGAGGCGTGTAAATACTAGTGAGGCGTGTGAAAACTAGTGAGGCGTGTAAATACTAGTGAGGCGTGTGAATACTAGTGAGCCGTGTGAAAACTAGTGAGGCGTGTGAAAACTAGTGAGGCGTTTGAAAACTAGTGAGGCGTGTAAATACTAGTGAAGCGTGTGAAAACTAGTGAGGCGTGTAAATACTAGTGAGGCGTGTAAATACTAGTGAGGTGTGTGAAAACTAGTGAGGCGTGTGAAAACTAGTGAGGCGTGTGAAAACTAATGAGGCGTTGTGATAACTAGTGAGGCGTATAAATACTAGTGAGGCGTGTGAAAACTAGTGAGGCGTGTGAAAACTAGTGAGGTGTGTGAAAACTAGTGAGGCGTGTGAAAACTAGTGAGGCGTGTGAAAACTAGTGAGGCGTGTGAAAACTAGTGAGGCGTGTGAAAACTAGTGAGGCGTGTAAATACTAGTGAAGCGTGTGAAAACTAGTGAGGCGTGTAAATACTAGTGAGGCTTGTAAATACTAGTGAGGCGTGTGAAAACTAGTAAGGCGTGTGAAAACTAGTGAGGCGTGTGAAAACTAGTGAGGCGTTGTGATAACTAGTGAGGCGTGTAAATACTAGTGAGGCGTGTGAAAACTAGTGAGGCGGGTGAAAACTAGTGAGGCATGTGAAAACTAGAGAGGCGTGTAAATACTAGTGAGGCGTGTGAAAACTAGTGAGGTGTGTGAAAACTAGTGAGGCGTGTGAAAACTAGTGAGGCGTGTAAATACTAGTGAGGCATGTGAAAACTAGTGAGGCGTGTAAAAACTAGTGAGATGTGTGAAAACTAGTGAGGCGTGTAAAAACTAGTGAGGCGTGTGAAAACTAGAGAGGCGTGTAAATACTAGTGAGGCGTGTGAAAACTTGTGAGGTGTGTGAAAACTAGTGAGGCGTGTGAAAACTAGTGAGGCGTGTAAATACTAGTGAGGCGTGTGAAAACTAGTGAGGCGTGTAAAAACTAGTGAGGCGTGTAAATACTAGTGAGGCGTGTGAAAACTAGTGAGGCGTGTGAATACTAGTGAGCCGTGTGAAAACTAGTGAAGCGTGTGAAAACTAGTGAGGCGTGTGAAAACTAGTGAGGCGTGTAAATACTAGTGAGGCGTGTGAAAACTTGTGAGGTGTGTGAAAACTAGTGAGGCGTGTGAAAACTAGTGAGGCGTGTTAATACTAGTGAGGCGTGTGAAAACTAGTGAGGCGTGTAAAAACTAGTGAGGCGTGTAAATACTAGTGAGGCGTGTGAAAACTAGTGAGGCGTGTGAATACTAGTGAGCCGTGTGAAAACTAGTGAAGCGTGTGAAAACTAGTGAGGCGTGTGAAAACTAGTGAGGCGTGTAAATACTAGTGAGGCGTGTGAAAACTAGTGAGGCGTGTGAAAACTAGTGAGGCGTGTGAAAACTAGTGAGGCCTGTGAAAACTAGTGAGGCGTGTGAGAACTAGTGAGGCGTGTGAAAACTAGTGAGGCGTGTAAATACTAGTGAGGCGTGTAAATACTAGTGAGGCGTGTGAAAACTAGTGAGGCGTGTGAAAACTAGTGAGGCGTTGTGATACCTAGTGAGGCGTGTAAAAACTAGTGAGGCGTGTGAAAACTAGTGAGGCGTGTGAAAACTAGTGAGGCGTGTAAATACTAGTGAGGCGTATAAATACTAGTGAGGCGTGTGAAAACTAGTGAGGCGTGTGAAAACTAGTGAGGCATGTGTAAACTAGAGAGGCGTGTAAATACTAGTGAGGCGTGTGAAAACTAGTGAGGCGTGTGAAAACTAGTGAGGCGTGTGAAAACTAGTGAGGCGTTGTGATAACTAGTGAGGCGTATAAATACTAGTGAGGCGTGTGAAAACTAGTGAGGCGTGTGAAAACTAGTGAGGCATGTGTAAACTAGAGAGGCGTGTAAATACTAGTGAGGCGTGTGAAAACTAGTGAGGTGTGTGAAAACTAGTGAGGCGTGTGAAAACTAGTGAGGCGTGTGAAAACTAGTGAGGCGTGTAAATACTAGTGAAGCGTGTGAAAACTAGTGAGGCGTGTAAATACTAGTGAGGCTTGTAAATACTAGTGAGGCGTGTGAAAACTAGTAAGGCGTGTGAAAACTAGTGAGGCGTGTGAAAACTAGTGAGGCGTTGTGATAACTAGTGAGGCGTGTAAATACTAGTGAGGCGTGTGAAAACTAGTGAGGCGGGTGAAAACTAGTGAGGCATGTGAAAACTAGAGAGGCGTGTAAATACTAGTGAGGCGTGTGAAAACTAGTGAGGTGTGTGAAAACTAGTGAGGCGTGTGAAAACTAGTGAGGCGTGTGAAAACTAGTGAGGCGTTGTGATAACTAGTGAGGCGTGTAAATACTAGTGAGGCGTGTGAAAACTAGTGAGGCGTGTGAAAACTAGTGAGGCATGTGAAAACTAGAGAGGCGTGTAAATACTAGTGAGGCGTGTGAAAACTAGTGAGGTGTGTGAAAACTAGTGAGGCGTGTGAAAACTAGTGAGGCGTGTAAATACTAGTGAGGCGTGTGAAAACTAGTGAGGCGTGTAAATACTAGTGAGGCGTGTGAAAACTAGAGAGGCGTGTAAATACTAGTGAGGCGTGTGAAAACCTGTGAGGTGTGTGAAAACTAGTGAGGCGTGTGAAAACTAGTGAGGCGTGTAAATACTAGTGAGGCGTGTGAAAACTAGTGAGGCGTGTAAAAACTAGTGAGGCGTGTAAATACTAGTGAGGCGTGTGAAAACTAGTGAGGCGTGTGAATACTAGTGAGCCGTGTGAAAACTAGTGAAGCGTGTGAAAACTAGTGAGGCGTGTGAAAACTAGTGAGGCGTGTAAATACTAGTGAGGCGTGTGAAAACTTGTGAGGTGTGTGAAAACTAGTGAGGCGTGTGAAAACTAGTGAGGCGTGTAAATACTAGTGAGGCGTGTGAAAACTAGTGAGGCGTGTAAAAACTAGTGAGGCGTGTAAATACTAGTGAGGCGTGTGAAAACTAGTGAGGCGTGTGAATACTAGTGAGCCGTGTGAAAACTAGTGAAGCGTGTGAAAACTAGTGAGGCGTGTGAAAACTAGTGAGGCGTGTAAATACTAGTGAGGCGTGTGAAAACTAGTGAGGCGTGTGAAAACTAGTGAGGCGTGTGAAAACTAGTGAGGCCTGTGAAAACTAGTGAGGCGTGTGAGAACTAGTGAGGCGTGTGAAAACTAGTGAGGCGTGTAAATACTAGTGAGGCGTGTAAATACTAGTGAGGCGTGTGAAAACTAGTGAGGCGTGTGAAAACTAGTGAGGCGTGATACCTAGTGAGGCGTGTAAAAACTAGTGAGGCGTGTGAAAACTAGTGAGGCGTGTGAAAACTAGAGAGGCGTGTAAATACTAGTGAGGCGTATAAATACTAGTGAGGCGTGTGAAAACTAGTGAGGCGTGTGAAAACTAGTGAGGCATGTGTAAACTAGAGAGGCGTGTAAATACTAGTGAGGCGTGTGAAAACTAGTGAGGTGTTTGAAAACTAGTGAGGCGTATGAAAACTAGTGAGGCGTGTGAAAACTAGTGAGGCGTGTAAATACTAGTGAAGCGTGTGAAAACTAGTGAGGCGTGTAAATACTAGTGAGGCGTGTAAATACTAGTGAGGCGTGTAAATACTAGTGAGGCGTGTGAAAACTAGTGAGGCGTGTGAAAACTAGTGAGGCGTGTAAATACTAGTGAGGCGTGTGAAAACGAGTGAGGCGTGTGAAAACTAGTGAGGCGTGTGAAAACTAGTGAGGCGTGTAAATACTAGTGAGGCGTGTGAAAACTAGTGAGGCGTGTGAAAATTAGTGAGGCGTGTGAAAACTAGTGAGGCGTGTGAAAACTAGTGAGGCGCGTAAATACTAGTGTGGCGTGTGAAAACTAGTGAGGCGTGTGAAAACTAGTGAGGCGTGTAAATACTAGTGAGCCGTGTGAAAACTAGTGAGGCGTGTGAAAACTAGTGAGGCGTGTGAAAACTAGTGAGGCGTGTAAATACTAGTGAGCCGTGTGAAAACTAGTGAGGCGTGTGAAAACTAGTGAGGCGTGTAAATACTAGTGAAGCGTGTGAAAACTAGTGAGGCGTGTAAATACTAGTGAGGCGTGTAAATACTAGTGAGGCGTGTGAAAACTAGTGAGGCGTGTGAAAACTAGTGAGGCGTGTGAAAACTAGTGAGGCGTTGTGATAACTAGTGAGGCGTGTAAATACTAGTGAGGCGTGTGAAAACTAGTGAGGCGTGTGAAAACTAGTGAGGCATGTGAAAACTAGAGAGGCGTGTAAATACTAGTGAGGCGTGTGAAAACTAGTGAGGTGTGTGAAAACTAGTGAGGCGTGTGAAAACTAGTGAGGCGTGTAAATACTAGTGAGGCGTGTGAATACTAGTGAGCCGTGTGAAAACTAGTGAGGCGTGTAAATACTAGTGAGGCGTGTAAATACTAGTGAGGCGTGTGAAAACTAGTGAGGCGTGTGAAAACTAGTGAGGCGTGTGAAAACTAGTGAGGCATTGTTATAACTAGTGAGGCGTATAAATACTAGTGAGGCGTGTGAAAACTAGTGAGCCGTGTGAAAACTAGTGAGGCGTGTGAAAACTAGTGAGGCGTGTGAAAACTAGTGAGGCGTGTAAATACTAGTGAGGCGTGTAAATACTAGTGAGGCGTGTGAAAACTAGTGAGGCGTGTGAAAACTAGTGAGGCGTGTGAAAACTAGTGAGGCGTGTAAATACTAGTGAGGCGTGTGAAAACTAGTGAGGCGTGTGAAAACTAGTGAGGCGTGTGAAAACTAGTGAGGCGTTGTGATAACTAGTGAGGCGTATAAATACTAGTGAGGCGTGTGAAAACTAGTGAGGCGTGTGAAAACTAGTGAGCCATGTGTAAACTAGAGAGGCGTGTAAATACTAGTGAGGCGTGTGAAAACTAGTGAGGTGTGTGAAAACTAGTGAGGCGTGTGAAAACTAGTGAGGCGTGTGAAAACTAGTGAGGCGTGTAAATACTAGTGAGGCGTGTAAATACTAGTGAGGCGTGTGAAAACTAGTGAGGCGTGTGAAAACTAGTGAGGCGTGTGAAAACTAGTGAGGCGTTGTGATAACTAGTGAGGCGTATAAATACTAGTGAGGCGTGTGAAAACTAGTGAGGCGTGTGAAAACTAGTGAGGCATGTGTAAACTAGAGAGGCATGTAAATACTAGTGAGGCGTGTGAAAACTTGTGAGGTGTGTGAAAACTAGTGAGGCGTGTGAAAACTAGTGAGGCGTGTGAAAACTAGTGAGGCGTGTAAATACTAGTGAAGCGTGTGAAAACTAGTGAGGCGTGTAAATACTAGTGAGGCGTGTAAATACTAGTGAGGCGTGTGAAAACTAGTAAGGCGTGTGAAAACTAGTGAGGCGTGTGAAAACTAGTGAGGCGTTGTGATAACTAGTGAGGCGTGTAAATACTAGTGAGGCGTGTGAAAACTAGTGAGGCGGGTGAAAACTAGTGAGGCATGTGAAAACTAGAGAGGAGTGTAAATACTAGTGAGGCGTGTGAAAACTAGTGAGGTGTGTGAAAACTAGTGAGGCGTGTGAAAACTAGTGAGGCGTGTAAATACTAGTGAGGCGTGTGAAAACTAGTGAAGCGTGTAAAAACTAGTGAGGCGTGTGAAAACTAGTGAGGCGTGTGCAAACTAGTGAGGCGTGTAAATACTAGTGAGGCTTGTAAATACTAGTGAGGCGTGTGAAAACTAGTAAGGCGTGTGAAAACTAGTGAGGCGTGTGAAAACTAGTGAGGCGTTGTGATAACTAGTGAGGCGTGTAAATACTAGTGAGGCGTGTGAAAACTAGTGAGGCGGGTGAAAACTAGTGAGGCATGTGAAAACTAGAGAGGCGTGTAAATACTAGTGAGGCGTGTGAAAACTAGTGAGGTGTGTGAAAACTAGTGAGGCGTGTGAAAACTAGTGAGGCGTGTGAAAACTAGTGAGGCGTTGTGATAACTAGTGAGGCGTGTAAATACTAGTGAGGCGTGTGAAAACTAGTGAGGCGTGTGAAAACTAGTGAGGCATGTGAAAACTAGAGAGGCGTGTAAATACTAGTGAGGCGTGTGAAAACTAGTGAGGTGTGTGAAAACTAGTGAGGCGTGTGAAAACTAGTGAGGCGTGTAAATACTAGTGAGGCGTGTGAAAACTAGTGAGGCGTGTAAATACTAGTGAGGCGTGTGAAAACTAGAGAGGCGTGTAAATACTAGTGAGGCGTGTGAAAACCTGTGAGGTGTGTGAAAACTAGTGAGGCGTGTGAAAACTAGTGAGGCGTGTAAATACTAGTGAGGCGTGTGAAAACTAGTGAGGCGTGTAAAAACTAGTGAGGCGTGTAAATACTAGTGAGGCGTGTGAAAACTAGTGAGGCGTGTGAATACTAGTGAGCCGTGTGAAAACTAGTGAAGCGTGTGAAAACTAGTGAGGCGTGTGAAAACTAGTGAGGCGTGTAAATACTAGTGAGGCGTGTGAAAACTTGTGAGGTGTGTGAAAACTAGTGAGGCGTGTGAAAACTAGTGAGGCGTGTAAATACTAGTGAGGCGTGTGAAAACTAGTGAGGCGTGTAAAAACTAGTGAGGCGTGTAAATACTAGTGAGGCGTGTGAAAACTAGTGAGGCGTGTGAATACTAGTGAGCCGTGTGAAAACTAGTGAAGCGTGTGAAAACTAGTGAGGCGTGTGAAAACTAGTGAGGCGTGTAAATACTAGTGAGGCGTGTGAAAACTAGTGAGGCGTGTGAAAACTAGTGAGGCGTGTGAAAACTAGTGAGGCCTGTGAAAACTAGTGAGGCGTGTGAGAACTAGTGAGGCGTGTGAAAACTAGTGAGGCGTGTAAATACTAGTGAGGCGTGTAAATACTAGTGAGGCGTGTGAAAACTAGTGAGGCGTGTGAAAACTAGTGAGGCGTTGTGATACCTAGTGAGGCGTGTAAAAACTAGTGAGGCGTGTGAAAACTAGTGAGGCGTGTGAAAACTAGAGAGGCGTGTAAATACTAGTGAGGCGTATAAATACTAGTGAGGCGTGTGAAAACTAGTGAGGCGTGTGAAAACTAGTGAGGCATGTGTAAACTAGAGAGGCGTGTAAATACTAGTGAGGCGTGTGAAAACTAGTGAGGTGTTTGAAAACTAGTGAGGCGTATGAAAACTAGTGAGGCGTGTGAAAACTAGTGAGGCGTGTAAATACTAGTGAAGCGTGTGAAAACTAGTGAGGCGTGTAAATACTAGTGAGGCGTGTAAATACTAGTGAGGCGTGTAAATACTAGTGAGGCGTGTGAAAACTAGTGAGGCGTGTGAAAACTAGTGAGGCGTGTAAATACTAGTGAGGCGTGTGAAAACGAGTGAGGCGTGTGAAAACTAGTGAGGCGTGTGAAAACTAGTGAGGCGTGTAAATACTAGTGAGGCGTGTGAAAACTAGTGAGGCGTGTGAAAATTAGTGAGGCGTGTGAAAACTAGTGAGGCGTGTGAAAACTAGTGAGGCGCGTAAATACTAGTGTGGCGTGTGAAAACTAGTGAGGCGTGTGAAAACTAGTGAGGCGTGTAAATACTAGTGAGCCGTGTGAAAACTAGTGAGGCGTGTGAAAACTAGTGAGGCGTGTGAAAACTAGTGAGGCGTGTAAATACTAGTGAGCCGTGTGAAAACTAGTGAGGCGTGTGAAAACTAGTGAGGCGTGTAAATACTAGTGAAGCGTGTGAAAACTAGTGAGGCGTGTAAATACTAGTGAGGCGTGTAAATACTAGTGAGGCGTGTGAAAACTAGTGAGGCGTGTGAAAACTAGTGAGGCGTGTGAAAACTAGTGAGGCGTTGTGATAACTAGTGAGGCGTGTAAATACTAGTGAGGCGTGTGAAAACTAGTGAGGCGTGTGAAAACTAGTGAGGCATGTGAAAACTAGAGAGGCGTGTAAATACTAGTGAGGCGTGTGAAAACTAGTGAGGTGTGTGAAAACTAGTGAGGCGTGTGAAAACTAGTGAGGCGTGTAAATACTAGTGAGGCGTGTGAATACTAGTGAGCCGTGTGAAAACTAGTGAGGCGTGTAAATACTAGTGAGGCGTGTAAATACTAGTGAGGCGTGTGAAAACTAGTGAGGCGTGTGAAAACTAGTGAGGCGTGTGAAAACTAGTGAGGCATTGTTATAACTAGTGAGGCGTATAAATACTAGTGAGGCGTGTGAAAACTAGTGAGCCGTGTGAAAACTAGTGAGGCGTGTGAAAACTAGTGAGGCGTGTGAAAACTAGTGAGGCGTGTAAATACTAGTGAGGCGTGTAAATACTAGTGAGGCGTGTGAAAACTAGTGAGGCGTGTGAAAACTAGTGAGGCGTGTGAAAACTAGTGAGGCGTGTAAATACTAGTGAGGCGTGTGAAAACTAGTGAGGCGTGTGAAAACTAGTGAGGCGTGTGAAAACTAGTGAGGCGTTGTGATAACTAGTGAGGCGTATAAATACTAGTGAGGCGTGTGAAAACTAGTGAGGCGTGTGAAAACTAGTGAGCCATGTGTAAACTAGAGAGGCGTGTAAATACTAGTGAGGCGTGTGAAAACTAGTGAGGTGTGTGAAAACTAGTGAGGCGTGTGAAAACTAGTGAGGCGTGTGAAAACTAGTGAGGCGTGTAAATACTAGTGAGGCGTGTAAATACTAGTGAGGCGTGTGAAAACTAGTGAGGCGTGTGAAAACTAGTGAGGCGTGTGAAAACTAGTGAGGCGTTGTGATAACTAGTGAGGCGTATAAATACTAGTGAGGCGTGTGAAAACTAGTGAGGCGTGTGAAAACTAGTGAGGCATGTGTAAATACTAGTGAGGCGTGTGAAAACTAGTGAGGCGTGTAAAAACTAGTGAGGCGTGTAAATACTAGTGAGGCGTGTGAAAACTAGTGAGGCGTGTGAATACTAGTGAGCCGTGTGAAAACTAGTGAAGCGTGTGAAAACTAGTGAGGCGTGTGAAAACTAGTGAGGCGTGTAAATACTAGTGAGGCGTGTGAAAACTAGTGAGGCGTGTGAAAACTAGTGAGGCGTGTGAAAACTAGTGAGGCCTGTGAAAACTAGTGAGGCGTGTGAGAACTAGTGAGGCGTGTGAAAACTAGTGAGGCGTGTAAATACTAGTGAGGCGTGTAAATACTAGTGAGGCGTGTGAAAACTAGTGAGGCGTGTGAAAACTAGTGAGGCGTGATACCTAGTGAGGCGTGTAAAAACTAGTGAGGCGTGTGAAAACTAGTGAGGCGTGTGAAAACTAGAGAGGCGTGTAAATACTAGTGAGGCGTATAAATACTAGTGAGGCGTGTGAAAACTAGTGAGGCGTGTGAAAACTAGTGAGGCATGTGTAAACTAGAGAGGCGTGTAAATACTAGTGAGGCGTGTGAAAACTAGTGAGGTGTTTGAAAACTAGTGAGGCGTATGAAAACTAGTGAGGCGTGTGAAAACTAGTGAGGCGTGTAAATACTAGTGAAGCGTGTGAAAACTAGTGAGGCGTGTAAATACTAGTGAGGCGTGTAAATACTAGTGAGGCGTGTAAATACTAGTGAGGCGTGTGAAAACTAGTGAGGCGTGTGAAAACTAGTGAGGCGTGTAAATACTAGTGAGGCGTGTGAAAACGAGTGAGGCGTGTGAAAACTAGTGAGGCGTGTGAAAACTAGTGAGGCGTGTAAATACTAGTGAGGCGTGTGAAAACTAGTGAGGCGTGTGAAAATTAGTGAGGCGTGTGAAAACTAGTGAGGCGTGTGAAAACTAGTGAGGCGCGTAAATACTAGTGTGGCGTGTGAAAACTAGTGAGGCGTGTGAAAACTAGTGAGGCGTGTAAATACTAGTGAGCCGTGTGAAAACTAGTGAGGCGTGTGAAAACTAGTGAGGCGTGTGAAAACTAGTGAGGCGTGTAAATACTAGTGAGCCGTGTGAAAACTAGTGAGGCGTGTGAAAACTAGTGAGGCGTGTAAATACTAGTGAAGCGTGTGAAAACTAGTGAGGCGTGTAAATACTAGTGAGGCGTGTAAATACTAGTGAGGCGTGTGAAAACTAGTGAGGCGTGTGAAAACTAGTGAGGCGTGTGAAAACTAGTGAGGCGTTGTGATAACTAGTGAGGCGTGTAAATACTAGTGAGGCGTGTGAAAACTAGTGAGGCGTGTGAAAACTAGTGAGGCATGTGAAAACTAGAGAGGCGTGTAAATACTAGTGAGGCGTGTGAAAACTAGTGAGGTGTGTGAAAACTAGTGAGGCGTGTGAAAACTAGTGAGGCGTGTAAATACTAGTGAGGCGTGTGAATACTAGTGAGCCGTGTGAAAACTAGTGAGGCGTGTAAATACTAGTGAGGCGTGTAAATACTAGTGAGGCGTGTGAAAACTAGTGAGGCGTGTGAAAACTAGTGAGGCGTGTGAAAACTAGTGAGGCATTGTTATAACTAGTGAGGCGTATAAATACTAGTGAGGCGTGTGAAAACTAGTGAGCCGTGTGAAAACTAGTGAGGCGTGTGAAAACTAGTGAGGCGTGTGAAAACTAGTGAGGCGTGTAAATACTAGTGAGGCGTGTAAATACTAGTGAGGCGTGTGAAAACTAGTGAGGCGTGTGAAAACTAGTGAGGCGTGTGAAAACTAGTGAGGCGTGTAAATACTAGTGAGGCGTGTGAAAACTAGTGAGGCGTGTGAAAACTAGTGAGGCGTGTGAAAACTAGTGAGGCGTTGTGATAACTAGTGAGGCGTATAAATACTAGTGAGGCGTGTGAAAACTAGTGAGGCGTGTGAAAACTAGTGAGCCATGTGTAAACTAGAGAGGCGTGTAAATACTAGTGAGGCGTGTGAAAACTAGTGAGGTGTGTGAAAACTAGTGAGGCGTGTGAAAACTAGTGAGGCGTGTGAAAACTAGTGAGGCGTGTAAATACTAGTGAGGCGTGTAAATACTAGTGAGGCGTGTGAAAACTAGTGAGGCGTGTGAAAACTAGTGAGGCGTGTGAAAACTAGTGAGGCGTTGTGATAACTAGTGAGGCGTATAAATACTAGTGAGGCGTGTGAAAACTAGTGAGGCGTGTGAAAACTAGTGAGGCATGTGTAAACTAGAGAGGCATGTAAATACTAGTGAGGCGTGTGAAAACTTGTGAGGTGTGTGAAAACTAGTGAGGCGTGTGAAAACTAGTGAGGCGTGTGAAAACTAGTGAGGCGTGTAAATACTAGTGAAGCGTGTGAAAACTAGTGAGGCGTGTAAATACTAGTGAGGCGTGTAAATACTAGTGAGGCGTGTGAAAACTAGTAAGGCGTGTGAAAACTAGTGAGGCGTGTGAAAACTAGTGAGGCGTTGTGATAACTAGTGAGGCGTGTAAATACTAGTGAGGCGTGTGAAAACTAGTGAGGCGGGTGAAAACTAGTGAGGCATGTGAAAACTAGAGAGGAGTGTAAATACTAGTGAGGCGTGTGAAAACTAGTGAGGTGTGTGAAAACTAGTGAGGCGTGTGAAAACTAGTGAGGCGTGTAAATACTAGTGAGGCGTGTGAAAACTAGTGAAGCGTGTAAAAACTAGTGAGGCGTGTGAAAACTAGTGAGGCGTGTGCAAACTAGTGAGGCGTGTAAATACTAGTGAGGCTTGTAAATACTAGTGAGGCGTGTGAAAACTAGTAAGGCGTGTGAAAACTAGTGAGGCGTGTGAAAACTAGTGAGGCGTTGTGATAACTAGTGAGGCGTGTAAATACTAGTGAGGCGTGTGAAAACTAGTGAGGCGGGTGAAAACTAGTGAGGCATGTGAAAACTAGAGAGGCGTGTAAATACTAGTGAGGCGTGTGAAAACTAGTGAGGTGTGTGAAAACTAGTGAGGCGTGTGAAAACTAGTGAGGCGTGTGAAAACTAGTGAGGCGTTGTGATAACTAGTGAGGCGTGTAAATACTAGTGAGGCGTGTGAAAACTAGTGAGGCGTGTGAAAACTAGTGAGGCATGTGAAAACTAGAGAGGCGTGTAAATACTAGTGAGGCGTGTGAAAACTAGTGAGGTGTGTGAAAACTAGTGAGGCGTGTGAAAACTAGTGAGGCGTGTAAATACTAGTGAGGCGTGTGAAAACTAGTGAGGCGTGTAAATACTAGTGAGGCGTGTGAAAACTAGAGAGGCGTGTAAATACTAGTGAGGCGTGTGAAAACCTGTGAGGTGTGTGAAAACTAGTGAGGCGTGTGAAAACTAGTGAGGCGTGTAAATACTAGTGAGGCGTGTGAAAACTAGTGAGGCGTGTAAAAACTAGTGAGGCGTGTAAATACTAGTGAGGCGTGTGAAAACTAGTGAGGCGTGTGAATACTAGTGAGCCGTGTGAAAACTAGTGAAGCGTGTGAAAACTAGTGAGGCGTGTGAAAACTAGTGAGGCGTGTAAATACTAGTGAGGCGTGTGAAAACTTGTGAGGTGTGTGAAAACTAGTGAGGCGTGTGAAAACTAGTGAGGCGTGTAAATACTAGTGAGGCGTGTGAAAACTAGTGAGGCGTGTAAAAACTAGTGAGGCGTGTAAATACTAGTGAGGCGTGTGAAAACTAGTGAGGCGTGTGAATACTAGTGAGCCGTGTGAAAACTAGTGAAGCGTGTGAAAACTAGTGAGGCGTGTGAAAACTAGTGAGGCGTGTAAATACTAGTGAGGCGTGTGAAAACTAGTGAGGCGTGTGAAAACTAGTGAGGCGTGTGAAAACTAGTGAGGCCTGTGAAAACTAGTGAGGCGTGTGAGAACTAGTGAGGCGTGTGAAAACTAGTGAGGCGTGTAAATACTAGTGAGGCGTGTAAATACTAGTGAGGCGTGTGAAAACTAGTGAGGCGTGTGAAAACTAGTGAGGCGTTGTGATACCTAGTGAGGCGTGTAAAAACTAGTGAGGCGTGTGAAAACTAGTGAGGCGTGTGAAAACTAGAGAGGCGTGTAAATACTAGTGAGGCGTATAAATACTAGTGAGGCGTGTGAAAACTAGTGAGGCGTGTGAAAACTAGTGAGGCATGTGTAAACTGGAGAGGCGTGTAAATACTAGTGAGGCGTGTGAAAACTAGTGAGGTGTTTGAAAACTAGTGAGGCGTATGAAAACTAGTGAGGCGTGTGAAAACTAGTGAGGCGTGTAAATACTAGTGAAGCGTGTGAAAACTAGTGAGGCGTGTAAATACTAGTGAGGCGTGTAAATACTAGTGAGGCGTGTAAATACTAGTGAGGCGTGTGAAAACTAGTGAGGCGTGTGAAAACTAGTGAGGCGTGTAAATACTAGTGAGGCGTGTGAAAACGAGTGAGGCGTGTGAAAACTAGTGAGGCGTGTGAAAACTAGTGAGGCGTGTAAATACTAGTGAGGCGTGTGAAAACTAGTGAGGCGTGTGAAAATTAGTGAGGCGTGTGAAAACTAGTGAGGCGTGTGAAAACTAGTGAGGCGCGTAAATACTAGTGTGGCGTGTGAAAACTAGTGAGGCGTGTGAAAACTAGTGAGGCGTGTAAATACTAGTGAGCCGTGTGAAAACTAGTGAGGCGTGTGAAAACTAGTGAGGCGTGTGAAAACTAGTGAGGCGTGTAAATACTAGTGAGCCGTGTGAAAACTAGTGAGGCGTGTGAAAACTAGTGAGGCGTGTAAATACTAGTGAAGCGTGTGAAAACTAGTGAGGCGTGTAAATACTAGTGAGGCGTGTAAATACTAGTGAGGCGTGTGAAAACTAGTGAGGCGTGTGAAAACTAGTGAGGCGTGTGAAAACTAGTGAGGCGTTGTGATAACTAGTGAGGCGTGTAAATACTAGTGAGGCGTGTGAAAACTAGTGAGGCGTGTGAAAACTAGTGAGGCATGTGAAAACTAGAGAGGCGTGTAAATACTAGTGAGGCGTGTGAAAACTAGTGAGGTGTGTGAAAACTAGTGAGGCGTGTGAAAACTAGTGAGGCGTGTAAATACTAGTGAGGCGTGTGAATACTAGTGAGCCGTGTGAAAACTAGTGAGGCGTGTAAATACTAGTGAGGCGTGTAAATACTAGTGAGGCGTGTGAAAACTAGTGAGGCGTGTGAAAACTAGTGAGGCGTGTGAAAACTAGTGAGGCATTGTTATAACTAGTGAGGCGTATAAATACTAGTGAGGCGTGTGAAAACTAGTGAGCCGTGTGAAAACTAGTGAGGCGTGTGAAAACTAGTGAGGCGTGTGAAAACTAGTGAGGCGTGTAAATACTAGTGAGGCGTGTAAATACTAGTGAGGCGTGTGAAAACTAGTGAGGCGTGTGAAAACTAGTGAGGCGTGTGAAAACTAGTGAGGCGTGTAAATACTAGTGAGGCGTGTGAAAACTAGTGAGGCGTGTGAAAACTAGTGAGGCGTGTGAAAACTAGTGAGGCGTTGTGATAACTAGTGAGGCGTATAAATACTAGTGAGGCGTGTGAAAACTAGTGAGGCGTGTGAAAACTAGTGAGCCATGTGTAAACTAGAGAGGCGTGTAAATACTAGTGAGGCGTGTGAAAACTAGTGAGGTGTGTGAAAACTAGTGAGGCGTGTGAAAACTAGTGAGGCGTGTGAAAACTAGTGAGGCGTGTAAATACTAGTGAGGCGTGTAAATACTAGTGAGGCGTGTGAAAACTAGTGAGGCGTGTGAAAACTAGTGAGGCGTGTGAAAACTAGTGAGGCGTTGTGATAACTAGTGAGGCGTATAAATACTAGTGAGGCGTGTGAAAACTAGTGAGGCGTGTGAAAACTAGTGAGGCATGTGTAAACTAGAGAGGCATGTAAATACTAGTGAGGCGTGTGAAAACTTGTGAGGTGTGTGAAAACTAGTGAGGCGTGTGAAAACTAGTGAGGCGTGTGAAAACTAGTGAGGCGTGTAAATACTAGTGAAGCGTGTGAAAACTAGTGAGGCGTGTAAATACTAGTGAGGCGTGTAAATACTAGTGAGGCGTGTGAAAACTAGTAAGGCGTGTGAAAACTAGTGAGGCGTGTGAAAACTAGTGAGGCGTTGTGATAACTAGTGAGGCGTGTAAATACTAGTGAGGCGTGTGAAAACTAGTGAGGCGGGTGAAAACTAGTGAGGCATGTGAAAACTAGAGAGGAGTGTAAATACTAGTGAGGCGTGTGAAAACTAGTGAGGTGTGTGAAAACTAGTGAGGCGTGTGAAAACTAGTGAGGCGTGTAAATACTAGTGAGGCGTGTGAAAACTAGTGAAGCGTGTAAAAACTAGTGAGGCGTGTGAAAACTAGTGAGGCGTGTGCAAACTAGTGAGGCGTGTAAATACTAGTGAGGCGTGTGAAAACTAGTGAGGCGTGTGAAAACTAGTGAGGCGTGTGAAAACTAGTGAGGCGTGTGAAAACTAGTGAGGCGTGTGAAAACTAGTGAGGCGTGTAAATACTAGTGAAGCGTGTGAAAACTAGTGAGGCGTGTAAATACTAGTGAGGCGTGTAAATACTAGTGAGGCGTGTGAAAACTAGTAAGGCGTGTGAAAACTAGTGAGGCGTGTGAAAACTAGTGAGGCGTTGTGATAACTAGTGAGGCGTGTAAATACTAGTGAGGCGTGTGAAAACTAGTGAGGCGGGTGAAAACTAGTGAGGCATGTGAAAACTAGTGAGGCGTGTAAATACTAGTGAGGCGTGTGAAAACTAGTGAGGCGTGTGAAAACTAGTGAGGCGTGTGAAAACTAGTGAGGCATGTAAATACTAGTGAGGCGTATAAATACTAGTGAGGCGTGTGAAAACTAGTGAGGTGAGGCGTGTGAAAACTAGTGAGGCGTGTAAATACTAGTGAGGCGTGTGAAAACTAGTGAGGACTGTGAAAACTAGTGAGGCGTGTAAATACTAGTGAGGCGTGTGAAAACTAGTGAGGCGTGTGAAAATTAGTGAGGCGTGTGAAAACTAGTGAGGCGTGTGAAAACTAGTGAGGCGTGTGAAAACTAGTGAGGCGTGTAAATACTAGTGAGCCGTGTGAAAACTAGTGAGGCGTGTGAAAACTAGTGAGGCGTGTGAAAATTAGTGAGGCGTGTGAAAACTAGTGAGGCGTGTGAAAACTAGAGAGGAGTGTAAATACTAGTGAGGCGTGTGAAAACTAGTGAGGTGTGTGAAAACTAGTGAGGCGTGTAAATACTAGTGAGGCGTGTGAAAACTAGTGAGGCGTGTGAAAACTAGTGAGGCGTGTAAATACTAGTGAAGCGTGTGAAAACTAGTGAGGCGTGTAAATACTAGTGAGGCGTGTAAATACTAGTGAGGCGTGTGAAAACTAGTGAGGCGTGTGAAAACTAGTGAGGCGTGTGAAAACTAGTGAGGCGTTGTGATAACTAGTGAGGCGTGTAAATACTAGTGAGGCGTGTGAAAACTAGTGAGGCGTGTGAAAACTAGTGAGGCATTGTTATAACTAGTGAGGCGTATAAATACTAGTGAGGCGTGTGAAAACTAGTGAGCCGTGTGAAAACTAGTGAGGCGTGTGAAAACTAGTGAGGCGTGTGAAAACTAGTGAGGCGTGTAAATACTAGTGAAGCGTGTGAAAACTAGTGAGGCGTGTAAATACTAGTGAGGCGTGTAAATACTAGTGAGGCGTGTGAAAACTAGTGAGGCGTGTGAAAACTAGTGAGGCGTGTGAAAACTAGTGAGGCGTTGTGATAACTAGTGAGGCGTATAAATACTAGTGAGGCGTGTGAAAACTAGTGAGGCGTGTGAAAACTAGTGAGCCATGTGTAAACTAGAGAGGCGTGTAAATACTAGTGAGGCGTGTGAAAACTAGTGAGGTGTGTGAAAACTAGTGAGGCGTGTGAAAACTAGTGAGGCGTGTGAAAACTAGTGAGGCGTGTAAATACTAGTGAGGCGTGTAAATACTAGTGAGGCGTGTGAAAACTAGTGAGGCGTGTGAAAACTAGTGAGGCGTGTGAAAACTAGTGAGGCGTTGTGATAACTAGTGAGGCGTATAAATACTAGTGAGGCGTGTGAAAACTAGTGAGGCGTGTGAAAACTAGTGAGGCATGTGTAAACTAGAGAGGCATGTAAATACTAGTGAGGCGTGTGAAAACTTGTGAGGTGTGTGAAAACTAGTGAGGCGTGTGAAAACTAGTGAGGCGTGTGAAAACTAGTGAGGCGTGTAAATACTAGTGAAGCGTGTGAAAACTAGTGAGGCGTGTAAATACTAGTGAGGCGTGTAAATACTAGTGAGGCGTGTGAAAACTAGTAAGGCGTGTGAAAACTAGTGAGGCGTGTGAAAACTAGTGAGGCGTTGTGATAACTAGTGAGGCGTGTAAATACTAGTGAGGCGTGTGAAAACTAGTGAGGCGGGTGAAAACTAGTGAGGCATGTGAAAACTAGAGAGGAGTGTAAATACTAGTGAGGCGTGTGAAAACTAGTGAGGTGTGTGAAAACTAGTGAGGCGTGTGAAAACTAGTGAGGCGTGTAAATACTAGTGAGGCGTGTGAAAACTAGTGAAGCGTGTAAAAACTAGTGAGGCGTGTGAAAACTAGTGAGGCGTGTGCAAACTAGTGAGGCGTGTAAATACTAGTGAGGCGTGTGAAAACTAGTGAGGCGTGTGAAAACTAGTGAGGCGTGTGAAAACTAGTGAGGCGTGTGAAAACTAGTGAGGCGTGTGAAAACTAGTGAGGCGTGTAAATACTAGTGAAGCGTGTGAAAACTAGTGAGGCGTGTAAATACTAGTGAGGCGTGTAAATACTAGTGAGGCGTGTGAAAACTAGTAAGGCGTGTGAAAACTAGTGAGGCGTGTGAAAACTAGTGAGGCGTGTGAAAACTAGTGAGGCGGGTGAAAACTAGTGAGGCATGTGAAAACTAGTGAGGCGTGTAAATACTAGTGAGGCGTGTGAAAACTAGTGAGGCGTGTTAAAACTAGTGAGGCGTGTGAAAACTAGTGAGGCATGTAAATACTAGTGAGGCGTATAAATACTAGTGAGGCGTGTGAAAACTAGTGAGGTGAGGCGTGTGAAAACTAGTGAGGCGTGTAAATACTAGTGAGGCGTGTGAAAACTAGTGAGGACTGTGAAAACTAGTGAGGCGTGTAAATACTAGTGAGGCGTGTGAAAACTAGTGAGGCGTGTGAAATTTAGTGAGGCGTGTGAAAACTAGTGAGGCGTGTGAAAACTAGTGAGGCGTGTGAAAACTAGTGAGGTGAGGCGTGTGAAAACTAGTGAGGCGTGTAAATACTAGTGAGGCGTGTGAAAACTAGTGAGGCGTGTGAAAACTAGTGAGGCGTGTAAATACTAGTGAGGCGTGTGAAAACTAGTGAGGCGTGTGAAAATTAGTGAGGCGTGTGAAAACTAGTGAGGCGTGTGAAAACTAGTGAGGCGTGTAAATACTAGTGAGGCGTGTGAAAACTAGTGAGGCGTGTGAAAACTAGTGAGGCGTGTGAAAACTAGTGAGGCGTGTAAATACTAGTGAGCCGTGTGAAAACTAGTGAGGCGTGTGAAAACTAGTGAGGCGTGTGAAAATTAGTGAGGCGTGTGAAAACTAGTGAGGCGTGTGAAAACTAGAGAGGAGTGTAAATACTAGTGAGGCGTGTGAAAACTAGTGAGGTGTGTGAAAACTAGTGAGGCGTGTAAATACTAGTGAGGCGTGTGAAAACTAGTGAGGCGTGTGAAAACTAGTGAGGCGTGTAAATACTAGTGAAGCGTGTGAAAACTAGTGAGGCGTGTAAATACTAGTGAGGCGTGTAAATAATAGTGAGGCGTGTGAAAACTAGTAAGGCGTGTGAAAACTAGTGAGGCGTGTGAAAACTAGTGAGGCGTGTAAATACTAGTGAGGCGTATAAATACTAGTGAGGCGTGTGAAAACTAGTGAGGCGTGTGAAAACTAGTGAGGCATGTGTAAACTAGAGAGGCGTGTAAATACTAGTGAGGCGTGTGAAAACTAGTGAGGCGTGTGAAAACTAGTGAGGCGTGTGAAAACTAGTGAGGCGTTGTGATAACTAGTGAGGCGTATAAATACTAGTGAGGCGTGTGAAAACTAGTGAGGCGTGTGAAAACTAGTGAGGCATGTGTAAACTAGAGAGGCGTGTAAATACTAGTGAGGCGTGTGAAAACTAGTGAGGTGTGTGAAAACTAGTGAGGCGTGTGAAAACTAGTGAGGCGTGTGAAAACTAGTGAGGCGTGTAAATACTAGTGAAGCGTGTGAAAACTAGTGAGGCGTGTAAATACTAGTGAGGCTTGTAAATACTAGTGAGGCGTGTGAAAACTAGTAAGGCGTGTGAAAACTAGTGAGGCGTGTGAAAACTAGTGAGGCGTTGTGATAACTAGTGAGGCGTGTAAATACTAGTGAGGCGTGTGAAAACTAGTGAGGCGGGTGAAAACTAGTGAGGCATGTGAAAACTAGAGAGGCGTGTAAATACTAGTGAGGCGTGTGAAAACTAGTGAGGTGTGTGAAAACTAGTGAGGCGTGTGAAAACTAGTGAGGCGTGTGAAAACTAGTGAGGCGTTGTGATAACTAGTGAGGCGTGTAAATACTAGTGAGGCGTGTGAAAACTAGTGAGGCGTGTGAAAACTAGTGAGGCATGTGAAAACTAGAGAGGCGTGTAAATACTAGTGAGGCGTGTGAAAACTAGTGAGGTGTGTGAAAACTAGTGAGGCGTGTGAAAACTAGTGAGGCGTGTAAATACTAGTGAGGCGTGTGAAAACTAGTGAGGCGTGTAAATACTAGTGAGGCGTGTGAAAACTAGAGAGGCGTGTAAATACTAGTGAGGCGTGTGAAAACCTGTGAGGTGTGTGAAAACTAGTGAGGCGTGTGAAAACTAGTGAGGCGTGTAAATACTAGTGAGGCGTGTGAAAACTAGTGAGGCGTGTAAAAACTAGTGAGGCGTGTAAATACTAGTGAGGCGTGTGAAAACTAGTGAGGCGTGTGAATACTAGTGAGCCGTGTGAAAACTAGTGAAGCGTGTGAAAACTAGTGAGGCGTGTGAAAACTAGTGAGGCGTGTAAATACTAGTGAGGCGTGTGAAAACTTGTGAGGTGTGTGAAAACTAGTGAGGCGTGTGAAAACTAGTGAGGCGTGTAAATACTAGTGAGGCGTGTGAAAACTAGTGAGGCGTGTAAAAACTAGTGAGGCGTGTAAATACTAGTGAGGCGTGTGAAAACTAGTGAGGCGTGTGAATACTAGTGAGCCGTGTGAAAACTAGTGAAGCGTGTGAAAACTAGTGAGGCGTGTGAAAACTAGTGAGGCGTGTAAATACTAGTGAGGCGTGTGAAAACTAGTGAGGCGTGTGAAAACTAGTGAGGCGTGTGAAAACTAGTGAGGCCTGTGAAAACTAGTGAGGCGTGTGAGAACTAGTGAGGCGTGTGAAAACTAGTGAGGCGTGTAAATACTAGTGAGGCGTGTAAATACTAGTGAGGCGTGTGAAAACTAGTGAGGCGTGTGAAAACTAGTGAGGCGTGATACCTAGTGAGGCGTGTAAAAACTAGTGAGGCGTGTGAAAACTAGTGAGGCGTGTGAAAACTAGAGAGGCGTGTAAATACTAGTGAGGCGTATAAATACTAGTGAGGCGTGTGAAAACTAGTGAGGCGTGTGAAAACTAGTGAGGCATGTGTAAACTAGAGAGGCGTGTAAATACTAGTGAGGCGTGTGAAAACTAGTGAGGTGTTTGAAAACTAGTGAGGCGTATGAAAACTAGTGAGGCGTGTGAAAACTAGTGAGGCGTGTAAATACTAGTGAAGCGTGTGAAAACTAGTGAGGCGTGTAAATACTAGTGAGGCGTGTAAATACTAGTGAGGCGTGTAAATACTAGTGAGGCGTGTGAAAACTAGTGAGGCGTGTGAAAACTAGTGAGGCGTGTAAATACTAGTGAGGCGTGTGAAAACGAGTGAGGCGTGTGAAAACTAGTGAGGCGTGTGAAAACTAGTGAGGCGTGTAAATACTAGTGAGGCGTGTGAAAACTAGTGAGGCGTGTGAAAATTAGTGAGGCGTGTGAAAACTAGTGAGGCGTGTGAAAACTAGTGAGGCGCGTAAATACTAGTGTGGCGTGTGAAAACTAGTGAGGCGTGTGAAAACTAGTGAGGCGTGTAAATACTAGTGAGCCGTGTGAAAACTAGTGAGGCGTGTGAAAACTAGTGAGGCGTGTGAAAACTAGTGAGGCGTGTAAATACTAGTGAGCCGTGTGAAAACTAGTGAGGCGTGTGAAAACTAGTGAGGCGTGTAAATACTAGTGAAGCGTGTGAAAACTAGTGAGGCGTGTAAATACTAGTGAGGCGTGTAAATACTAGTGAGGCGTGTGAAAACTAGTGAGGCGTGTGAAAACTAGTGAGGCGTGTGAAAACTAGTGAGGCGTTGTGATAACTAGTGAGGCGTGTAAATACTAGTGAGGCGTGTGAAAACTAGTGAGGCGTGTGAAAACTAGTGAGGCATGTGAAAACTAGAGAGGCGTGTAAATACTAGTGAGGCGTGTGAAAACTAGTGAGGTGTGTGAAAACTAGTGAGGCGTGTGAAAACTAGTGAGGCGTGTAAATACTAGTGAGGCGTGTGAATACTAGTGAGCCGTGTGAAAACTAGTGAGGCGTGTAAATACTAGTGAGGCGTGTAAATACTAGTGAGGCGTGTGAAAACTAGTGAGGCGTGTGAAAACTAGTGAGGCGTGTGAAAACTAGTGAGGCATTGTTATAACTAGTGAGGCGTATAAATACTAGTGAGGCGTGTGAAAACTAGTGAGCCGTGTGAAAACTAGTGAGGCGTGTGAAAACTAGTGAGGCGTGTGAAAACTAGTGAGGCGTGTAAATACTAGTGAGGCGTGTAAATACTAGTGAGGCGTGTGAAAACTAGTGAGGCGTGTGAAAACTAGTGAGGCGTGTGAAAACTAGTGAGGCGTGTAAATACTAGTGAGGCGTGTGAAAACTAGTGAGGCGTGTGAAAACTAGTGAGGCGTGTGAAAACTAGTGAGGCGTTGTGATAACTAGTGAGGCGTATAAATACTAGTGAGGCGTGTGAAAACTAGTGAGGCGTGTGAAAACTAGTGAGCCATGTGTAAACTAGAGAGGCGTGTAAATACTAGTGAGGCGTGTGAAAACTAGTGAGGTGTGTGAAAACTAGTGAGGCGTGTGAAAACTAGTGAGGCGTGTGAAAACTAGTGAGGCGTGTAAATACTAGTGAGGCGTGTAAATACTAGTGAGGCGTGTGAAAACTAGTGAGGCGTGTGAAAACTAGTGAGGCGTGTGAAAACTAGTGAGGCGTTGTGATAACTAGTGAGGCGTATAAATACTAGTGAGGCGTGTGAAAACTAGTGAGGCGTGTGAAAACTAGTGAGGCATGTGTAAACTAGAGAGGCATGTAAATACTAGTGAGGCGTGTGAAAACTTGTGAGGTGTGTGAAAACTAGTGAGGCGTGTGAAAACTAGTGAGGCGTGTGAAAACTAGTGAGGCGTGTAAATACTAGTGAAGCGTGTGAAAACTAGTGAGGCGTGTAAATACTAGTGAGGCGTGTAAATACTAGTGAGGCGTGTGAAAACTAGTAAGGCGTGTGAAAACTAGTGAGGCGTGTGAAAACTAGTGAGGCGTTGTGATAACTAGTGAGGCGTGTAAATACTAGTGAGGCGTGTGAAAACTAGTGAGGCGGGTGAAAACTAGTGAGGCATGTGAAAACTAGAGAGGAGTGTAAATACTAGTGAGGCGTGTGAAAACTAGTGAGGTGTGTGAAAACTAGTGAGGCGTGTGAAAACTAGTGAGGCGTGTAAATACTAGTGAGGCGTGTGAAAACTAGTGAAGCGTGTAAAAACTAGTGAGGCGTGTGAAAACTAGTGAGGCGTGTGCAAACTAGTGAGGCGTGTAAATACTAGTGAGGCTTGTAAATACTAGTGAGGCGTGTGAAAACTAGTAAGGCGTGTGAAAACTAGTGAGGCGTGTGAAAACTAGTGAGGCGTTGTGATAACTAGTGAGGCGTGTAAATACTAGTGAGGCGTGTGAAAACTAGTGAGGCGGGTGAAAACTAGTGAGGCATGTGAAAACTAGAGAGGCGTGTAAATACTAGTGAGGCGTGTGAAAACTAGTGAGGTGTGTGAAAACTAGTGAGGCGTGTGAAAACTAGTGAGGCGTGTGAAAACTAGTGAGGCGTTGTGATAACTAGTGAGGCGTGTAAATACTAGTGAGGCGTGTGAAAACTAGTGAGGCGTGTGAAAACTAGTGAGGCATGTGAAAACTAGAGAGGCGTGTAAATACTAGTGAGGCGTGTGAAAACTAGTGAGGTGTGTGAAAACTAGTGAGGCGTGTGAAAACTAGTGAGGCGTGTAAATACTAGTGAGGCGTGTGAAAACTAGTGAGGCGTGTAAATACTAGTGAGGCGTGTGAAAACTAGAGAGGCGTGTAAATACTAGTGAGGCGTGTGAAAACCTGTGAGGTGTGTGAAAACTAGTGAGGCGTGTGAAAACTAGTGAGGCGTGTAAATACTAGTGAGGCGTGTGAAAACTAGTGAGGCGTGTAAAAACTAGTGAGGCGTGTAAATACTAGTGAGGCGTGTGAAAACTAGTGAGGCGTGTGAATACTAGTGAGCCGTGTGAAAACTAGTGAAGCGTGTGAAAACTAGTGAGGCGTGTGAAAACTAGTGAGGCGTGTAAATACTAGTGAGGCGTGTGAAAACTTGTGAGGTGTGTGAAAACTAGTGAGGCGTGTGAAAACTAGTGAGGCGTGTAAATACTAGTGAGGCGTGTGAAAACTAGTGAGGCGTGTAAAAACTAGTGAGGCGTGTAAATACTAGTGAGGCGTGTGAAAACTAGTGAGGCGTGTGAATACTAGTGAGCCGTGTGAAAACTAGTGAAGCGTGTGAAAACTAGTGAGGCGTGTGAAAACTAGTGAGGCGTGTAAATACTAGTGAGGCGTGTGAAAACTAGTGAGGCGTGTGAAAACTAGTGAGGCGTGTGAAAACTAGTGAGGCCTGTGAAAACTAGTGAGGCGTGTGAGAACTAGTGAGGCGTGTGAAAACTAGTGAGGCGTGTAAATACTAGTGAGGCGTGTAAATACTAGTGAGGCGTGTGAAAACTAGTGAGGCGTGTGAAAACTAGTGAGGCGTTGTGATACCTAGTGAGGCGTGTAAAAACTAGTGAGGCGTGTGAAAACTAGTGAGGCGTGTGAAAACTAGAGAGGCGTGTAAATACTAGTGAGGCGTATAAATACTAGTGAGGCGTGTGAAAACTAGTGAGGCGTGTGAAAACTAGTGAGGCATGTGTAAACTAGAGAGGCGTGTAAATACTAGTGAGGCGTGTGAAAACTAGTGAGGTGTTTGAAAACTAGTGAGGCGTATGAAAACTAGTGAGGCGTGTGAAAACTAGTGAGGCGTGTAAATACTAGTGAAGCGTGTGAAAACTAGTGAGGCGTGTAAATACTAGTGAGGCGTGTAAATACTAGTGAGGCGTGTAAATACTAGTGAGGCGTGTGAAAACTAGTGAGGCGTGTAAATACTAGTGAGGCGTGTGAAAACGAGTGAGGCGTGTGAAAACTAGTGAGGCGTGTGAAAACTAGTGAGGCGTGTAAATACTAGTGAGGCGTGTGAAAACTAGTGAGGCGTGTGAAAATTAGTGAGGCGTGTGAAAACTAGTGAGGCGTGTGAAAACTAGTGAGGCGCGTAAATACTAGTGTGGCGTGTGAAAACTAGTGAGGCGTGTGAAAACTAGTGAGGCGTGTAAATACTAGTGAGCCGTGTGAAAACTAGTGAGGCGTGTGAAAACTAGTGAGGCGTGTGAAAACTAGTGAGGCGTGTAAATACTAGTGAGCCGTGTGAAAACTAGTGAGGCGTGTGAAAACTAGTGAGGCGTGTAAATACTAGTGAAGCGTGTGAAAACTAGTGAGGCGTGTAAATACTAGTGAGGCGTGTAAATACTAGTGAGGCGTGTGAAAACTAGTGAGGCGTGTGAAAACTAGTGAGGCGTGTGAAAACTAGTGAGGCGTTGTGATAACTAGTGAGGCGTGTAAATACTAGTGAGGCGTGTGAAAACTAGTGAGGCGTGTGAAAACTAGTGAGGCATGTGAAAACTAGAGAGGCGTGTAAATACTAGTGAGGCGTGTGAAAACTAGTGAGGTGTGTGAAAACTAGTGAGGCGTGTGAAAACTAGTGAGGCGTGTAAATACTAGTGAGGCGTGTGAATACTAGTGAGCCGTGTGAAAACTAGTGAGGCGTGTAAATACTAGTGAGGCGTGTAAATACTAGTGAGGCGTGTGAAAACTAGTGAGGCGTGTGAAAACTAGTGAGGCGTGTGAAAACTAGTGAGGCATTGTTATAACTAGTGAGGCGTATAAATACTAGTGAGGCGTGTGAAAACTAGTGAGCCGTGTGAAAACTAGTGAGGCGTGTGAAAACTAGTGAGGCGTGTGAAAACTAGTGAGGCGTGTAAATACTAGTGAGGCGTGTAAATACTAGTGAGGCGTGTGAAAACTAGTGAGGCGTGTGAAAACTAGTGAGGCGTGTGAAAACTAGTGAGGCGTGTAAATACTAGTGAGGCGTGTGAAAACTAGTGAGGCGTGTGAAAACTAGTGAGGCGTGTGAAAACTAGTGAGGCGTTGTGATAACTAGTGAGGCGTATAAATACTAGTGAGGCGTGTGAAAACTAGTGAGGCGTGTGAAAACTAGTGAGCCATGTGTAAACTAGAGAGGCGTGTAAATACTAGTGAGGCGTGTGAAAACTAGTGAGGTGTGTGAAAACTAGTGAGGCGTGTGAAAACTAGTGAGGCGTGTGAAAACTAGTGAGGCGTGTAAATACTAGTGAGGCGTGTAAATACTAGTGAGGCGTGTGAAAACTAGTGAGGCGTGTGAAAACTAGTGAGGCGTGTGAAAACTAGTGAGGCGTTGTGATAACTAGTGAGGCGTATAAATACTAGTGAGGCGTGTGAAAACTAGTGAGGCGTGTGAAAACTAGTGAGGCATGTGTAAACTAGAGAGGCATGTAAATACTAGTGAGGCGTGTGAAAACTTGTGAGGTGTGTGAAAACTAGTGAGGCGTGTGAAAACTAGTGAGGCGTGTGAAAACTAGTGAGGCGTGTAAATACTAGTGAAGCGTGTGAAAACTAGTGAGGCGTGTAAATACTAGTGAGGCGTGTAAATACTAGTGAGGCGTGTGAAAACTAGTAAGGCGTGTGAAAACTAGTGAGGCGTGTGAAAACTAGTGAGGCGTTGTGATAACTAGTGAGGCGTGTAAATACTAGTGAGGCGTGTGAAAACTAGTGAGGCGGGTGAAAACTAGTGAGGCATGTGAAAACTAGAGAGGAGTGTAAATACTAGTGAGGCGTGTGAAAACTAGTGAGGTGTGTGAAAACTAGTGAGGCGTGTGAAAACTAGTGAGGCGTGTAAATACTAGTGAGGCGTGTGAAAACTAGTGAAGCGTGTAAAAACTAGTGAGGCGTGTGAAAACTAGTGAGGCGTGTGCAAACTAGTGAGGCGTGTAAATACTAGTGAGGCGTGTGAAAACTAGTGAGGCGTGTGAAAACTAGTGAGGCGTGTGAAAACTAGTGAGGCGTGTGAAAACTAGTGAGGCGTGTGAAAACTAGTGAGGCGTGTAAATACTAGTGAAGCGTGTGAAAACTAGTGAGGCGTGTAAATACTAGTGAGGCGTGTAAATACTAGTGAGGCGTGTGAAAACTAGTAAGGCGTGTGAAAACTAGTGAGGCGTGTGAAAACTAGTGAGGCGTTGTGATAACTAGTGAGGCGTGTAAATACTAGTGAGGCGTGTGAAAACTAGTGAGGCGGGTGAAAACTAGTGAGGCATGTGAAAACTAGTGAGGCGTGTAAATACTAGTGAGGCGTGTGAAAACTAGTGAGGCGTGTGAAAACTAGTGAGGCGTGTGAAAACTAGTGAGGCATGTAAATACTAGTGAGGCGTATAAATACTAGTGAGGCGTGTGAAAACTAGTGAGGTGAGGCGTGTGAAAACTAGTGAGGCGTGTAAATACTAGTGAGGCGTGTGAAAACTAGTGAGGACTGTGAAAACTAGTGAGGCGTGTAAATACTAGTGAGGCGTGTGAAAACTAGTGAGGCGTGTGAAAATTAGTGAGGCGTGTGAAAACTAGTGAGGCGTGTGAAAACTAGTGAGGCGTGTGAAAACTAGTGAGGCGTGTAAATACTAGTGAGCCGTGTGAAAACTAGTGAGGCGTGTGAAAACTAGTGAGGCGTGTGAAAATTAGTGAGGCGTGTGAAAACTAGTGAGGCGTGTGAAAACTAGAGAGGAGTGTAAATACTAGTGAGGCGTGTGAAAACTAGTGAGGTGTGTGAAAACTAGTGAGGCGTGTAAATACTAGTGAGGCGTGTGAAAACTAGTGAGGCGTGTGAAAACTAGTGAGGCGTGTAAATACTAGTGAAGCGTGTGAAAACTAGTGAGGCGTGTAAATACTAGTGAGGCGTGTAAATACTAGTGAGGCGTGTGAAAACTAGTGAGGCGTGTGAAAACTAGTGAGGCGTGTGAAAACTAGTGAGGCGTTGTGATAACTAGTGAGGCGTGTAAATACTAGTGAGGCGTGTGAAAACTAGTGAGGCGTGTGAAAACTAGTGAGGCATTGTTATAACTAGTGAGGCGTATAAATACTAGTGAGGCGTGTGAAAACTAGTGAGCCGTGTGAAAACTAGTGAGGCGTGTGAAAACTAGTGAGGCGTGTGAAAACTAGTGAGGCGTGTAAATACTAGTGAAGCGTGTGAAAACTAGTGAGGCGTGTAAATACTAGTGAGGCGTGTAAATACTAGTGAGGCGTGTGAAAACTAGTGAGGCGTGTGAAAACTAGTGAGGCGTGTGAAAACTAGTGAGGCGTTGTGATAACTAGTGAGGCGTATAAATACTAGTGAGGCGTGTGAAAACTAGTGAGGCGTGTGAAAACTAGTGAGCCATGTGTAAACTAGAGAGGCGTGTAAATACTAGTGAGGCGTGTGAAAACTAGTGAGGTGTGTGAAAACTAGTGAGGCGTGTGAAAACTAGTGAGGCGTGTGAAAACTAGTGAGGCGTGTAAATACTAGTGAGGCGTGTAAATACTAGTGAGGCGTGTGAAAACTAGTGAGGCGTGTGAAAACTAGTGAGGCGTGTGAAAACTAGTGAGGCGTTGTGATAACTAGTGAGGCGTATAAATACTAGTGAGGCGTGTGAAAACTAGTGAGGCGTGTGAAAACTAGTGAGGCATGTGTAAACTAGAGAGGCATGTAAATACTAGTGAGGCGTGTGAAAACTTGTGAGGTGTGTGAAAACTAGTGAGGCGTGTGAAAACTAGTGAGGCGTGTGAAAACTAGTGAGGCGTGTAAATACTAGTGAAGCGTGTGAAAACTAGTGAGGCGTGTAAATACTAGTGAGGCGTGTAAATACTAGTGAGGCGTGTGAAAACTAGTAAGGCGTGTGAAAACTAGTGAGGCGTGTGAAAACTAGTGAGGCGTTGTGATAACTAGTGAGGCGTGTAAATACTAGTGAGGCGTGTGAAAACTAGTGAGGCGGGTGAAAACTAGTGAGGCATGTGAAAACTAGAGAGGAGTGTAAATACTAGTGAGGCGTGTGAAAACTAGTGAGGTGTGTGAAAACTAGTGAGGCGTGTGAAAACTAGTGAGGCGTGTAAATACTAGTGAGGCGTGTGAAAACTAGTGAAGCGTGTAAAAACTAGTGAGGCGTGTGAAAACTAGTGAGGCGTGTGCAAACTAGTGAGGCGTGTAAATACTAGTGAGGCGTGTGAAAACTAGTGAGGCGTGTGAAAACTAGTGAGGCGTGTGAAAACTAGTGAGGCGTGTGAAAACTAGTGAGGCGTGTGAAAACTAGTGAGGCGTGTAAATACTAGTGAAGCGTGTGAAAACTAGTGAGGCGTGTAAATACTAGTGAGGCGTGTAAATACTAGTGAGGCGTGTGAAAACTAGTAAGGCGTGTGAAAACTAGTGAGGCGTGTGAAAACTAGTGAGGCGTGTGAAAACTAGTGAGGCGGGTGAAAACTAGTGAGGCATGTGAAAACTAGTGAGGCGTGTAAATACTAGTGAGGCGTGTGAAAACTAGTGAGGCGTGTGAAAACTAGTGAGGCGTGTGAAAACTAGTGAGGCATGTAAATACTAGTGAGGCGTATAAATACTAGTGAGGCGTGTGAAAACTAGTGAGGTGAGGCGTGTGAAAACTAGTGAGGCGTGTAAATACTAGTGAGGCGTGTGAAAACTAGTGAGGACTGTGAAAACTAGTGAGGCGTGTAAATACTAGTGAGGCGTGTGAAAACTAGTGAGGCGTGTGAAATTTAGTGAGGCGTGTGAAAACTAGTGAGGCGTGTGAAAACTAGTGAGGCGTGTGAAAACTAGTGAGGTGAGGCGTGTGAAAACTAGTGAGGCGTGTAAATACTAGTGAGGCGTGTGAAAACTAGTGAGGCGTGTGAAAACTAGTGAGGCGTGTAAATACTAGTGAGGCGTGTGAAAACTAGTGAGGCGTGTGAAAATTAGTGAGGCGTGTGAAAACTAGTGAGGCGTGTGAAAACTAGTGAGGCGTGTAAATACTAGTGAGGCGTGTGAAAACTAGTGAGGCGTGTGAAAACTAGTGAGGCGTGTGAAAACTAGTGAGGCGTGTAAATACTAGTGAGCCGTGTGAAAACTAGTGAGGCGTGTGAAAACTAGTGAGGCGTGTGAAAATTAGTGAGGCGTGTGAAAACTAGTGAGGCGTGTGAAAACTAGAGAGGAGTGTAAATACTAGTGAGGCGTGTGAAAACTAGTGAGGTGTGTGAAAACTAGTGAGGCGTGTAAATACTAGTGAGGCGTGTGAAAACTAGTGAGGCGTGTGAAAACTAGTGAGGCGTGTAAATACTAGTGAAGCGTGTGAAAACTAGTGAGGCGTGTAAATACTAGTGAGGCGTGTAAATAATAGTGAGGCGTGTGAAAACTAGTAAGGCGTGTGAAAACTAGTGAGGCGTGTGAAAACTAGTGAGGCGTTGTGATAACTAGTGAGGCGTGTAAATACTAGTGAGGCGTGTGAAAACTAGTGAGGCGGGTGAAAACTAGTGAGGCATGTGAAAACTAGAGAGGAGTGTAAATACTAGTGAGGCGTGTGAAAACTAGTGAGGTGTGTGAAAACTAGTGAGGCGTGTGAAAACTAGTGAGGCGTGTAAATACTAGTGAGGCGTGTGAAAACTAGTGAGGCGTGTAAAAACTAGTGAGGCGTGTGAAAACTAGTGAGGCGTGTGAAAACTAGTGAGGCGTGTAAATACTAGTGAGGTGTGTGAAAACTAGTGAGGCGTGTGAAAACTAGTGAGGCGTGTAAATACTAGTGAGGCGTGTGAAAACTAGTGAGGCGTGTGAAAACTAGTGAGGCGTGTAAATACTAGTGAGGCGTGTGAAAACTAGTGAGGCGTGTGAAAACTATTGAGGCGTGTAAATACTAGTGAGGCGTGTGAAAACTAGTGAGGCGTGTGAAAATTAGTGAGGCGTGTGAAAACTAGTGAGGCGTGTGAAAACTAGTGAGGCGCGTAAATACTAGTGAGGCGTGTGAAAACTAGTGAGGCGTGTGAAAACTAGTGAGGCGTGTAAATACTAGTGAGCCGTGTGAAAACTAGTGAGGCGTGTGAAAACTAGTGAGGCGTGTGAAAACTAGTGAGGCGTGTAAATACTAGTGAGCCGTGTGAAAACTAGTGAGGCGTGTGAAAACTAGTGAGGCGTGTAAATACTAGTGAAGCGTGTGAAAACTAGTGAGGCGTGTAAATACTAGTGAGGCGTGTAAATACTAGTGAGGCGTGTGAAAACTAGTGAGGCGTGTGAAAACTAGTGAGGCGTGTGAAAACTAGTGAGGCGTTGTGATAACTAGTGAGGCGTGTAAATACTAGTGAGGCGTGTGAAAACTAGTGAGGCGTGTGAAAACTAGTGAGGCGTGTGAAAACTAGTGAGGCTTGTAAATACTAGTGAGGCGTGTGAATACTAGTGAGCCGTGTGAAAACTAGTGAGGCGTGTAAATACTAGTGAGCCGTGTGAAAACTAGTGAGGCATGTGAAAACTAGAGAGGCGTGTAAATACTAGTGAGGCGTGTGAAAACTAGTGAGGCGTGTGAAAACTAGTGAGGCGTGTAAATACTAGTGAGGCGTGTGAATACTAGTGAGCCGTGTGAAAACTAGTGAGGCGTGTGAAAACTAGTGAGGCGTGTGAAAACTAGTGACGCGTGTAAATACTAGTGAAGCCTGTGAAAACTAGTGAGGCGTGTAAATACTATTGAGGCGTGTAAATACTAGTGAGGCGTGTGAAAACTAGTGAGGCGTGTGAAAACTAGTGAGGCGTGTGAAAACTAGTGAGGCGTTGTGATAACTAATGAGGCGTATAAATACTAGTGAGGCGTGTGAAAACTAGTGAGGCGTGTGAAAACTAGTGAGGCGTTTGAAAACTAGTGAGGCGTGTAAATACTAGTGAAGCGTGTGAAAACTAGTGAGGCGTGTAAATACTAGTGAGGCGTGTAAATACTAGTGAGTTGTGTGAAAACTAGTGAGGCGTGTGAAAACTAGTGAGGCGTGTAAATACTAGTGAGGCGTGTGAAAACTAGTGAGGCGTGTAAAAACTAGTGAGGCGTGTGAAAACTAGTGAGGCGTGTGAAAACTAGTGAGGCATGTGTAAACTAGAGAGGCGTGTAAATACTAGTGAGGTGTGTGAAAACTAGTGAGGTGTGTGAAAACTAGTGAGGCGTGTGAAAACTAGTGAGGCGTGTGAAAACTAGTGAGGCGTGTAAATACTAGTGAGGCGTGTAAATACTAGTGAGGCGTGTGAAAACTAGTGAGGCGTGTGAAAACTAGTGAGGCGTGTGAAAACTAGTGAGGCGTTGTGATAACTAGTGAGGCGTATAAATACTAGTGAGGCGTGTGAAAACTAGTGAGGCGTGTGAAAACTAGTGAGGCATGTGTAAACTAGAGAGGCATGTAAATACTAGTGAGGCGTGTGAAAACTTGTGAGGTGTGTGAAAACTAGTGAGGCGTGTGAAAACTAGTGAGGCGTGTGAAAACTAGTGAGGCGTGTAAATACTAGTGAAGCGTGTGAAAACTAGTGAGGCGTGTAAATACTAGTGAGGCGTGTAAATACTAGTGAGGCGTGTGAAAACTAGTAAGGCGTGTGAAAACTAGTGAGGCGTGTGAAAACTAGTGAGGCGTTGTGATAACTAGTGAGGCGTGTAAATACTAGTGAGGCGTGTGAAAACTAGTGAGGCGGGTGAAAACTAGTGAGGCATGTGAAAACTAGAGAGGAGTGTAAATACTAGTGAGGCGTGTGAAAACTAGTGAGGTGTGTGAAAACTAGTGAGGCGTGTGAAAACTAGTGAGGCGTGTAAATACTAGTGAGGCGTGTGAAAACTAGTGAAGCGTGTAAAAACTAGTGAGGCGTGTGAAAACTAGTGAGGCGTGTGCAAACTAGTGAGGCGTGTAAATACTAGTGAGGCGTGTGAAAACTAGTGAGGCGTGTGAAAACTAGTGAGGCGTGTGAAAACTAGTGAGGCGTGTGAAAACTAGTGAGGCGTGTGAAAACTAGTGAGGCGTGTAAATACTAGTGAAGCGTGTGAAAACTAGTGAGGCGTGTAAATACTAGTGAGGCGTGTAAATACTAGTGAGGCGTGTGAAAACTAGTAAGGCGTGTGAAAACTAGTGAGGCGTGTGAAAACTAGTGAGGCGTTGTGATAACTAGTGAGGCGTGTAAATACTAGTGAGGCGTGTGAAAACTAGTGAGGCGGGTGAAAACTAGTGAGGCATGTGAAAACTAGTGAGGCGTGTAAATACTAGTGAGGCGTGTGAAAACTAGTGAGGCGTGTGAAAACTAGTGAGGCGTGTGAAAACTAGTGAGGCATGTAAATACTAGTGAGGCGTATAAATACTAGTGAGGCGTGTGAAAACTAGTGAGGTGAGGCGTGTGAAAACTAGTGAGGCGTGTAAATACTAGTGAGGCGTGTGAAAACTAGTGAGGACTGTGAAAACTAGTGAGGCGTGTAAATACTAGTGAGGCGTGTAAATACTAGTGAGGCGTGTGAAAACTAGTGAGGCGTGTGAAAACTAGTGAGGCGTGTGAAAACTAGTGAGGCGTTGTGATAACTAGTGAGGCGTGTAAATACTAGTGAGGCGTGTGAAAACTAGTGAGGCGTGTGAAAACTAGTGAGGCATGTGAAAACTAGAGAGGCGTGTAAATACTAGTGAGGCGTGTGAAAACTAGTGAGGTGTGTGAAAACTAGTGAGGCGTGTGAAAACTAGTGAGGCGTGTAAATACTAGTGAGGCGTGTGAATACTAGTGAGCCGTGTGAAAACTAGTGAGGCGTGTAAATACTAGTGAGGCGTGTAAATACTAGTGAGGCGTGTGAAAACTAGTGAGGCGTGTGAAAACTAGTGAGGCGTGTGAAAACTAGTGAGGCATTGTTATAACTAGTGAGGCGTATAAATACTAGTGAGGCGTGTGAAAACTAGTGAGCCGTGTGAAAACTAGTGAGGCGTGTGAAAACTAGTGAGGCGTGTGAAAACTAGTGGGGCGTGTAAATACTAGTGAAGCGTGTGAAAACTAGTGAGGCGTGTAAATACTAGTGAGGCGTGTAAATACTAGTGAGGCGTGTGAAAACTAGTGAGGCGTGTGAAAACTAGTGAGGCGTGTGAAAACTAGTGAGGCGTTGTGATAACTAGTGAGGCGTATAAATACTAGTGAGGCGTGTGAAAACTAGTGAGGCGTGTGAAAACTAGTGAGCCATGTGTAAACTAGAGAGGCGTGTAAATACTAGTGAGGCGTGTGAAAACTAGTGAGGTGTGTGAAAACTAGTGAGGCGTGTGAAAACTAGTGAGGCGTGTGAAAACTAGTGAGGCGTGTAAATACTAGTGAGGCGTGTAAATACTAGTGAGGCGTGTGAAAACTAGTGAGGCGTGTGAAAACTAGTGAGGCGTGTGAAAACTAGTGAGGCGTTGTGATAACTAGTGAGGCGTATAAATACTAGTGAGGCGTGTGAAAACTAGTGAGGCGTGTGAAAACTAGTGAGGCATGTGTAAACTAGAGAGGCATGTAAATACTAGTGAGGCGTGTGAAAACTTGTGAGGTGTGTGAAAACTAGTGAGGCGTGTGAAAACTAGTGAGGCGTGTGAAAACTAGTGAGGCGTGTAAATACTAGTGAAGCGTGTGAAAACTAGTGAGGCGTGTAAATACTAGTGAGGCGTGTAAATACTAGTGAGGCGTGTGAAAACTAGTAAGGCGTGTGAAAACTAGTGAGGCGTGTGAAAACTAGTGAGGCGTTGTGATAACTAGTGAGGCGTGTAAATACTAGTGAGGCGTGTGAAAACTAGTGAGGCGTGTAAATACTAGTGAGGCGTGTGAAAACTAGTGAGGCGGGTGAAAACTAGTGAGGCATGTGAAAACTAGAGAGGAGTGTAAATACTAGTGAGGCGTGTGAAAACTAGTGAGGTGTGTGAAAACTAGTGAGGCGTGTGAAAACTAGTGAGGCGTGTAAATACTAGTGAGGCGTGTGAAAACTAGTGAAGCGTGTAAAAACTAGTGAGGCGTGTGAAAACTAGTGAGGCGTGTGCAAACTAGTGAGGCGTGTAAATACTAGTGAGGCGTGTGAAAACTAGTGAGGCGTGTGAAAACTAGTGAGGCGTGTGAAAACTAGTGAGGCGTGTGAAAACTAGTGAGGCGTGTGAAAACTAGTGAGGCGTGTAAATACTAGTGAAGCGTGTGAAAACTAGTGAGGCGTGTAAATACTAGTGAGGCGTGTAAATACTAGTGAGGCGTGTGAAAACTAGTAAGGCGTGTGAAAACTAGTGAGGCGTGTGAAAACTAGTGAGGCGTTGTGATAACTAGTGAGGCGTGTAAATACTAGTGAGGCGTGTGAAAACTAGTGAGGCGGGTGAAAACTAGTGAGGCATGTGAAAACTAGTGAGGCGTGTAAATACTAGTGAGGCGTGTGAAAACTAGTGAGGCGTGTGAAAACTAGTGAGGCGTGTGAAAACTAGTGAGGCATGTAAATACTAGTGAGGCGTATAAATACTAGTGAGGCGTGTGAAAACTAGTGAGGTGAGGCGTGTGAAAACTAGTGAGGCGTGTAAATACTAGTGAGGCGTGTGAAAACTAGTGAGGACTGTGAAAACTAGTGAGGCGTGTAAATACTAGTGAGGCGTGTAAATACTAGTGAGGCGTGTGAAAACTAGTGAGGCGTGTGAAAACTAGTGAGGCGTGTGAAAACTAGTGAGGCGTTGTGATAACTAGTGAGGCGTGTAAATACTAGTGAGGCGTGTGAAAACTAGTGAGGCGTGTGAAAACTAGTGAGGCATGTGAAAACTAGAGAGGCGTGTAAATACTAGTGAGGCGTGTGAAAACTAGTGAGGTGTGTGAAAACTAGTGAGGCGTGTGAAAACTAGTGAGGCGTGTAAATACTAGTGAGGCGTGTGAATACTAGTGAGCCGTGTGAAAACTAGTGAGGCGTGTAAATACTAGTGAGGCGTGTAAATACTAGTGAGGCGTGTGAAAACTAGTGAGGCGTGTGAAAACTAGTGAGGCGTGTGAAAACTAGTGAGGCATTGTTATAACTAGTGAGGCGTATAAATACTAGTGAGGCGTGTGAAAACTAGTGAGCCGTGTGAAAACTAGTGAGGCGTGTGAAAACTAGTGAGGCGTGTGAAAACTAGTGGGGCGTGTAAATACTAGTGAAGCGTGTGAAAACTAGTGAGGCGTGTAAATACTAGTGAGGCGTGTAAATACTAGTGAGGCGTGTGAAAACTAGTGAGGCGTGTGAAAACTAGTGAGGCGTGTGAAAACTAGTGAGGCGTTGTGATAACTAGTGAGGCGTATAAATACTAGTGAGGCGTGTGAAAACTAGTGAGGCGTGTGAAAACTAGTGAGCCATGTGTAAACTAGAGAGGCGTGTAAATACTAGTGAGGCGTGTGAAAACTAGTGAGGTGTGTGAAAACTAGTGAGGCGTGTGAAAACTAGTGAGGCGTGTGAAAACTAGTGAGGCGTGTAAATACTAGTGAGGCGTGTAAATACTAGTGAGGCGTGTGAAAACTAGTGAGGCGTGTGAAAACTAGTGAGGCGTGTGAAAACTAGTGAGGCGTTGTGATAACTAGTGAGGCGTATAAATACTAGTGAGGCGTGTGAAAACTAGTGAGGCGTGTGAAAACTAGTGAGGCATGTGTAAACTAGAGAGGCATGTAAATACTAGTGAGGCGTGTGAAAACTTGTGAGGTGTGTGAAAACTAGTGAGGCGTGTGAAAACTAGTGAGGCGTGTGAAAACTAGTGAGGCGTGTAAATACTAGTGAAGCGTGTGAAAACTAGTGAGGCGTGTAAATACTAGTGAGGCGTGTAAATACTAGTGAGGCGTGTGAAAACTAGTAAGGCGTGTGAAAACTAGTGAGGCGTGTGAAAACTAGTGAGGCGTTGTGATAACTAGTGAGGCGTGTAAATACTAGTGAGGCGTGTGAAAACTAGTGAGGCGGGTGAAAACTAGTGAGGCATGTGAAAACTAGAGAGGAGTGTAAATACTAGTGAGGCGTGTGAAAACTAGTGAGGTGTGTGAAAACTAGTGAGGCGTGTGAAAACTAGTGAGGCGTGTAAATACTAGTGAGGCGTGTGAAAACTAGTGAAGCGTGTAAAAACTAGTGAGGCGTGTGAAAACTAGTGAGGCGTGTGCAAACTAGTGAGGCGTGTAAATACTAGTGAGGCGTGTGAAAACTAGTGAGGCGTGTGAAAACTAGTGAGGCGTGTGAAAACTAGTGAGGCGTGTGAAAACTAGTGAGGCGTGTGAAAACTAGTGAGGCGTGTAAATACTAGTGAAGCGTGTGAAAACTAGTGAGGCGTGTAAATACTAGTGAGGCGTGTAAATACTAGTGAGGCGTGTGAAAACTAGTAAGGCGTGTGAAAACTAGTGAGGCGTGTGAAAACTAGTGAGGCGTGTGAAAACTAGTGAGGCGGGTGAAAACTAGTGAGGCATGTGAAAACTAGTGAGGCGTGTAAATACTAGTGAGGCGTGTGAAAACTAGTGAGGCGTGTGAAAACTAGTGAGGCGTGTGAAAACTAGTGAGGCATGTAAATACTAGTGAGGCGTATAAATACTAGTGAGGCGTGTGAAAACTAGTGAGGTGAGGCGTGTGAAAACTAGTGAGGCGTGTAAATACTAGTGAGGCGTGTGAAAACTAGTGAGGACTGTGAAAACTAGTGAGGCGTGTAAATACTAGTGAGGCGTGTGAAAACTAGTGAGGCGTGTGAAAATTAGTGAGGCGTGTGAAAACTAGTGAGGCGTGTGAAAACTAGTGAGGCGTGTGAAAACTAGTGAGGTGAGGCGTGTGAAAACTAGTGAGGCGTGTAAATACTAGTGAGGCGTGTGAAAACTAGTGAGGCGTGTGAAAACTAGTGAGGCGTGTAAATACTAGTGAGGCGTGTGAAAACTAGTGAGGCGTGTGAAAATTAGTGAGGCGTGTGAAAACTAGTGAGGCGTGTGAAAACTAGTGAGGCGTGTAAATACTAGTGAGGCGTGTGAAAACTAGTGAGGCGTGTGAAAACTAGTGAGGCGTGTGAAAACTAGTGAGGCGTGTAAATACTAGTGAGCCGTGTGAAAACTAGTGAGGCGTGTGAAAACTAGTGAGGCGTGTGAAAATTAGTGAGGCGTGTGAAAACTAGTGAGGCGTGTGAAAACTAGAGAGGAGTGTAAATACTAGTGAGGCGTGTGAAAACTAGTGAGGTGTGTGAAAACTAGTGAGGCGTGTAAATACTAGTGAGGCGTGTGAAAACTAGTGAGGCGTGTGAAAACTAGTGAGGCGTGTAAATACTAGTGAAGCGTGTGAAAACTAGTGAGGCGTGTAAATACTAGTGAGGCGTGTAAATAATAGTGAGGCGTGTGAAAACTAGTAAGGCGTGTGAAAACTAGTGAGGCGTGTGAAAACTAGTGAGGCGTTGTGATAACTAGTGAGGCGTGTAAATACTAGTGAGGCGTGTGAAAACTAGTGAGGCGGGTGAAAACTAGTGAGGCATGTGAAAACTAGAGAGGAGTGTAAATACTAGTGAGGCGTGTGAAAACTAGTGAGGTGTGTGAAAACTAGTGAGGCGTGTGAAAACTAGTGAGGCGTGTAAATACTAGTGAGGCGTGTGAAAACTAGTGAGGCGTGTAAAAACTAGTGAGGCGTGTGAAAACTAGTGAGGCGTGTGAAAACTAGTGAGGCGTGTAAATACTAGTGAGGTGTGTGAAAACTAGTGAGGCGTGTGAAAACTAGTGAGGCGTGTAAATACTAGTGAGGCGTGTGAAAACTAGTGAGGCGTGTGAAAACTAGTGAGGCGTGTAAATACTAGTGAGGCGTGTGAAAACTAGTGAGGCGTGTGAAAACTATTGAGGCGTGTAAATACTAGTGAGGCGTGTGAAAACTAGTGAGGCGTGTGAAAATTAGTGAGGCGTGTGAAAACTAGTGAGGCGTGTGAAAACTAGTGAGGCGCGTAAATACTAGTGAGGCGTGTGAAAACTAGTGAGGCGTGTGAAAACTAGTGAGGCGTGTAAATACTAGTGAGCCGTGTGAAAACTAGTGAGGCGTGTGAAAACTAGTGAGGCGTGTGAAAACTAGTGAGGCGTGTAAATACTAGTGAGCCGTGTGAAAACTAGTGAGGCGTGTGAAAACTAGTGAGGCGTGTAAATACTAGTGAAGCGTGTGAAAACTAGTGAGGCGTGTAAATACTAGTGAGGCGTGTAAATACTAGTGAGGCGTGTGAAAACTAGTGAGGCGTGTGAAAACTAGTGAGGCGTGTGAAAACTAGTGAGGCGTTGTGATAACTAGTGAGGCGTGTAAATACTAGTGAGGCGTGTGAAAACTAGTGAGGCGTGTGAAAACTAGTGAGGCGTGTGAAAACTAGTGAGGCTTGTAAATACTAGTGAGGCGTGTGAATACTAGTGAGCCGTGTGAAAACTAGTGAGGCGTGTAAATACTAGTGAGCCGTGTGAAAACTAGTGAGGCATGTGAAAACTAGAGAGGCGTGTAAATACTAGTGAGGCGTGTGAAAACTAGTGAGGCGTGTGAAAACTAGTGAGGCGTGTAAATACTAGTGAGGCGTGTGAATACTAGTGAGCCGTGTGAAAACTAGTGAGGCGTGTGAAAACTAGTGAGGCGTGTGAAAACTAGTGACGCGTGTAAATACTAGTGAAGCCTGTGAAAACTAGTGAGGCGTGTAAATACTATTGAGGCGTGTAAATACTAGTGAGGCGTGTGAAAACTAGTGAGGCGTGTGAAAACTAGTGAGGCGTGTGAAAACTAGTGAGGCGTTGTGATAACTAATGAGGCGTATAAATACTAGTGAGGCGTGTGAAAACTAGTGAGGCGTGTGAAAACTAGTGAGGCGTTTGAAAACTAGTGAGGCGTGTAAATACTAGTGAAGCGTGTGAAAACTAGTGAGGCGTGTAAATACTAGTGAGGCGTGTAAATACTAGTGAGTTGTGTGAAAACTAGTGAGGCGTGTGAAAACTAGTGAGGCGTGTAAATACTAGTGAGGCGTGTGAAAACTAGTGAGGCGTGTAAAAACTAGTGAGGCGTGTGAAAACTAGTGAGGCGTGTGAAAACTAGTGAGGCATGTGTAAACTAGAGAGGCGTGTAAATACTAGTGAGGTGTGTGAAAACTAGTGAGGTGTGTGAAAACTAGTGAGGCGTGTGAAAACTAGTGAGGCGTGTGAAAACTAGTGAGGCGTGTAAATACTAGTGAGGCGTGTAAATACTAGTGAGGCGTGTGAAAACTAGTGAGGCGTGTGAAAACTAGTGAGGCATGTGAAAACTAGTGAGGCATGTGTAAACTAGAGAGGCGTGTAAATACTAGTGAGGCGTGTGAAAACTAGTGAGGCGTGTGAAAACTAGTGAGGTGAGGCGTGTGAAAACTAGTGAGGCGTGTAAATACTAGTGAGGCGTGTGAAAACTAGTGAGGCGTGTGAAAACTAGTGAGGCGTGTAAATACTAGTGAGGCGTGTGAAAACTAGTGAGGCGTGTGAAAATTAGTGAGGCGTGTGAAAACTAGTGAGGCGTGTGAAAACTAGTGAGGCGTGTAAATACTAGTGAGGCGTGTGAAAACTAGTGAGGTGTGTGAAAACTAGTGAGGCGTGTGAAAACTAGTGAGGCGTGTAAATACTAGTGAGGCGTGTGAAAACTAGTGAGGCATGTAAATACTAGTGAGCCGTGTGAAAACTAGTGAGGCGTGTGAAAACTAGTGAGGCGTGTGAAAATTAGTGAGGCGTGTAAATACTAGTGAGGCGTGTGAAAACTAGTGAGGCGTGTGAAAACTAGTGAGGCGTGTGAAAACTAGTGAGGCGTGTGAAAACTAGTGAGGCGTGTAAATACTAGTGAGCCGTGTGAAAACTAGTGAGGCGTGTGAAAACTAGTGAGGCGTGTGAAAATTAGTGAGGCGTGTGAAAACTAGTGAGGCGTGTGAAAACTAGAGAGGAGTGTAAATACTAGTGAGGCGTGTGAAAACTAGTGAGGTGTGTGAAAACTAGTGAGGCGTGTGAAAACTAGTGAGGCGTGTGAAAACTAGAGAGGAGTGTAAATACTAGTGAGGCGTGTGAAAACTAGTGAGGTGTGTGAAAACTAGTGAGGCGTGTGAAAACTAGTGAGGCGTGTAAATACTAGTGAGGCGTGTGAAAACTAGTGAGGCGTGTAAAAACTAGTGAGGCGTGTGAAAACTAGTGAGGCGTGTAAAAACTAGTGAGGCGTGTGAAAACTAGAGAGGCGTGTAAATACTAGTGAGGCGTGTGAAAACTAGTGAGGTGTGTGAAAACTAGTGAGGCGTGTGAAAACTAGTGAGGCGTGTAAATACTAGTGAGGCATGTGAAAACTAGTGAGGCGTGTAAAAACTAGTGAGGCGTGTAAATACTAGTGAGGCGTGTGAAAACTAGTGAGGCGTTGTGATAACTAGTGAGGCGTATAAATACTAGTGAGGCGTGTGAAAACTAGTGAGGCGTGTGAAAACTAGTGAGGCATGTGTAAACTAGAGAGGCGTGTAAATACTAGTGAGGTGTGTGAAAACTAGTGAGGTGTGTGAAAACTAGTGAGGCGTGTGAAAACTAGTGAGGCGTGTGAAAACTAGTGAGGCGTGTAAATACTAGTGAGGCGTGTAAATACTAGTGAGGCGTGTGAAAACTAGTGAGGCGTGTGAAAACTAGTGAGGCGTGTGAAAACTAGTGAGGCATGTGTAAACTAGAGAGGCGTGTAAATACTAGTGAGGCGTGTGAAAACTAGTGAGGTGTGTGAAAACTAGTGAGGCGTGTGAAAACTAGTGAGGCGTGTGAAAACTAGTGAGGCGTGTAAATACTAGTGAGGTGTGTGAAAACTAGTGAGGTGTGTGAAAACTAGTGAGGCATGTGAAAACTAGAGAGGCGTGTAAATACTAGTGAGGCGTGTGAAAACTAGTGAGTTGTGTGAAAACTAGTGAGGCGTGTGAAAACTAGTGAGGCGTGTAAATACTAGTGAGGCGTGTGAAAACTAGTGAGGCGTGTAAAAACTAGTGAGGCGTGTGAAAACTAGTGAGGCGTGTAAAAACTAGTGAGGCGTGTGAAAACTAGAGAGGCGTGTAAATACTAGTGAGGCGTGTGAAAACTAGTGAGGTGTGTGAAAACTAGTGAGGCGTGTGAAAACTAGTGAGGCGTGTAAATACTAGTGAGGCGTATAAATACTAGTGAGGCGTGTGAAAACTAGTGAGGCGTGTGAAAACTAGTGAGGCATGTGTAAACTAGAGAGGCGTGTAAATACTAGTGAGGTGTGTGAAAACTAGTGAGGTGTGTGAAAACTAGTGAGGCGTGTGAAAACTAGTGAGGCGTGTGAAAACTAGTGAGGCGTGTAAATACTAGTGAGGCGTGTAAATACTAGTGAGGCGTGTGAAAACTAGTGAGGCGTGTGAAAACTAGTGAGGCGTGTGAAAACTAGTGAGGCATGTGTAAACTAGAGAGGCGTGTAAATACTAGTGAGGCGTGTAAATACTAGTGAGGCGTGTGAAAACTAGTAAGGCGTGTGAAAACTAGTGAGGCGTGTGAAAACTAGTGAGGCGTTGTGATAACTAGTGAGGCGTGTAAATACTAGTGAGGCGTGTGAAAACTAGTGAGGCATGTGAAAACTAGAGAGGCGTGTAAATACTAGTGAGGCGTGTGAAAACTAGTAAGGTTTGTGAAAACTAGTGAGGCGTGTGAAAACTAGTGAGGCGTGTAAATACTAGTGAGGCGTGTGAAAACTAGTGAGGCGTGTGAAAACTAGTGCGGCGTGTAAATGCTAGTGAGGCGTGTAAATACTAGTGAGGCGTTGTGATACCTAGTGAGGCGTGTAAATACTAGTGAGGCGTGTGAAAACTAGTGAGGCGTGTGAAAACTAGTGAGGCGTGTAAATACTAGTGAGGCGTGTGAAAACTAGTGAGGCGTGTAAATACTAGTGAGGCGTGTGAAAACTAGTGAGGCGTGTGAAAACTAGTGAGGTGAGGCGTGTGAAAACTAGTGAGGCGTGTAAATACTAGTGAGGCGTGTGAAAACTAGTGAGGCGTGTGAAAACTAGTGAGGCGTGTAAATACTAGTGAGGCGTGTGAAAACTAGTGAGGCGTGTGAAAATTAGTGAGGCGTGTGAAAACTAGTGAGGCGTGTGAAAACTAGTGAGGCGTGTAAATACTAGTGAGGCGTGTGTAAACTAGTGAGGCGTGTGAAAACTAGTGAGGCGTGTGAAAACTAGTGAGGCGTGTAAATACTAGTGAGCCGTGTGAAAACTAGTGAGGCGTGTGAAAACTAGTGAGGCGTGTAAATACTAGTGAAGCGTGTGAAAACTAGTGAGGCTTGTAAATACTAGTGAGGCGTGTGTAAATACTAGTGAGGCGTGTAAATACTAGTGAGGCGTGTGAATACTAGTGAGGCGTGTGAAAACTAGTGAGGCGTGTAAATACTAGTGAGCCGTGTGAAAACTAGTGAGGCGTGTGAAAACTAGTGAGGCGTGTAAATACTAGTGAAGCGTGTGAAAACTAGTGAGGCATGTGTAAATACTAGTGAGGCGTGTAAATACTAGTGAGGCGTGTGAAAACTAGTAAGGCGTGTGAAAACTAGTGAGGCGTGTGAAAACTAGTGAGGCGTTGTGATAACTAGTGAGGCGTGTAAATACTAGTGAGGCGTGTCAAAACTAGTGAGGCGGGTGAAAACTAGTGAGGCATGTGAAAACTAGAGAGGCGTGTAAATACTAGTGAGGCGTGTGAAAACTAGTGAGTTGTGTGAAAACTAGTGAGGCGTGTGAAAACTAGTGAGGCGTGTAAATACTAGTGAGGCGTGTGAAAACTAGTGAGGTGTGTGAAAACTAGAGAGGCGTGTAAATACTAGTGAGGCATGTGAAAACTAGTGAGGTGTTTGAAAACTAGTGAGGCGTGTGAAAACTAGTGAGGCGTGTAAATACTAGTGAGGCATGTGAAAACTAGTGAGGCGTGTAAAAACTAGTGAGGCGTGTAAATACTAGTGAGGCGTGTGAAAACTAGTGAGGCGTGTGAAAACTAGTGAGGCGTGTGAAAACTAGTGAGGCGTGTAAATACTAGTGAGGCGTGTGAAAACTAGTGAGGCGTGTGAAAACTAGTGAGGCGTGTGAAAACTAGTGAGGCGTGTAAATACTAGTGAGGCGTGTGAATACTAGTGAGCCGTGTGAAAACTAGTGAAGCGTGTGAAAACTAGTGAGGCGTGTGAAAACTAGTGAGGCGTGTAAATACTAGTGAGGCGTGTGAAAACTAGTGAGGCGAATACTAGTGAGGCGTGTAAATACTAGTGAGGCGTGTGAAAACTAGTGAGGCGTGTGAAAACTAGTGAGGCGTTGTGATACCTAGTGAGGCGTGTAAATACTAGTGAGGTGTGTGAAAACTAGTGAGGCGTGTGAAAACTAGTGAGGCGTGTGAAAACTAGTGAGGCATGTAAATACTAGTGAGGCGTATAAATACTAGTGAGGTGTGTGAAAACTAGTGAGGCGTGTGAAAACTAGTGAGGCATGTGTAAACTAGAGAGGCGTGTAAATACTAGTGAGGCGTGTGAAAACTAGTGAGGTGTGTGAAAACTAGAGAGGCGTGTAAATACTAGTGAGGCGTGTGAAAACTAGTGAGGTGTTTGAAAACTAGTGAGGCGTGTGAAAACTAGTGAGGCGTGTAAATACTAGTGAGGCATGTGAAAACTAGTGAGGCGTGTAAAAACTAGTGAGGCGTGTAAATACTAGTGAGGCGTGTGAAAACTAGTGAGGCGAATACTAGTGAGGCGTGTAAATACTAGTGAGGTGTTTGAAAACTAGTGAGGCGTGTGAAAACTAGTGAGGCGTGTGAAAACTAGTGAGGCGTTGTGATAACTAGTGAGGCGTGTAAATACTAGTGAGGCGTGTCAAAACTAGTGAGGCGGGTGAAAACTAGTGAGGCATGTGAAAACTAGAGAGGCGTGTAAATACTAGTGAGGCGTGTGAAAACTAGTGAGTTGTGTGAAAACTAGTGAGGCGTGTGAAAACTAGTGAGGCGTGTAAATACTAGTGAGGCGTGTGAAAACTAGTGAGGCGAATACTAGTGAGGCGTGTAAATACTAGTGAGGCGTGTGAAAACTAGTGAGGCGTGTGAAAACTAGTGAGGCGTTGTGATACCTAGTGAGGCGTGTAAATACTAGTGAGGCGTGTGAAAACTAGTGAGGCGTGTGAAAACTAGTGAGGCATGTGTAAACTAGAGAGGCGTGTAAATACTAGTGAGGCGTGTGAAAACTAGTGAGGCGTGTGAAAACTAGTGAGGCATGTGTAAACTAGAGAGGCGTGTAAATACTAGTGAGGCGTGTGAAAACTAGTGAGGCGTGTGAAAACTAGTGAGGCGTGTGAAAACTAGTGAGGCGTTGTGATAACTAGTGAGGCGTATAAATACTAGTGAGGCGTGTGAAAACTAGTGAGGCGTGTGAAAACTAGTGAGGCATGTGTAAACTAGAGAGGCGTGTAAATACTAGTGAGGCGTGTGAAAACTAGTGAGGTGTGTGAAAACTAGTGAGGCGTGTGAAAACTAGTGAGGCGTGTGAAAACTAGTGAGGCGTGTAAACACTAGTGAAGCGTGTGAAAACTAGTGAGGCGTGTAAATACTAGTGAGGCTTGTAAATACTAGTGAGGCGTGTGAAAACTAGTAAGGCGTGTGAAAACTAGTGAGGCGTGTGAAAACTAGTGAGGCGTTGTGATAACTAGTGAGGCGTGTAAATACTAGTGAGGCGTGTGAAAACTAGTGAGGCGGGTGAAAACTAGTGAGGCATGTGAAAACTAGAGAGGCGTGTAAATACTAGTGAGGCGTGTGAAAACTAGTGAGGTGTGTGAAAACTAGTGAGGCGTGTGAAAACTAGTGAGGCGTGTGAAAACTAGTGAGGCGTTGTGATAACTAGTGAGGCGTGTAAATACTAGTGAGGCGTGTGAAAACTAGTGAGGCGTGTGAAAACTAGTGAGGCATGTGAAAACTAGAGAGGCGTGTAAATACTAGTGAGGCGTGTGAAAACTAGTGAGGTGTGTGAAAACTAGTGAGGCGTGTGAAAACTAGTGAGGCGTGTAAATACTAGTGAGGCGTGTGAAAACTAGTGAGGCGTGTAAATACTAGTGAGGCGTGTGAAAACTAGAGAGGCGTGTAAATACTAGTGAGGCGTGTGAAAACTTGTGAGGTGTGTGAAAACTAGTGAGGCGTGTGAAAACTAGTGAGGCGTGTAAATACTAGTGAGGCGTGTGAAAACTAGTGAGGCGTGTAAAAACTAGTGAGGCGTGTAAATACTAGTGAGGCGTGTGAAAACTAGTGAGGCGTGTGAATACTAATGAGCCGTGTGAAAACTAGTGAAGCGTGTGAAAACTAGTGAGGCGTGTGAAAATTAGTGAGGCGTGTGAAAACTAGTGAGGCGTGTGAAAACTAGTGAGGCGTGTAAATACTAGTGAGGCGTGTGAAAACTAGTGAGGCGTGTAAATACTAGTGAGGCGTGTGAAAACTAGTGAGGCGTGTGAAAACTAGTGAGGTGAGGCGTGTGAAAACTAGTGAGGCGTGTAAATACTAGTGAGGCGTGTGAAAACTAGTGAGGCGTGTGAAAACTAGTGAGGCGTGTAAATACTAGTGAGGCGTGTGAAAACTAGTGAGGCGTGTGAAAATTAGTGAGGCGTGTGAAAACTAGTGAGGCGTGTGAAAACTAGTGAGGCGTGTAAATACTAGTGAGGCGTGTAAATACTAGTGAGGCGTGTGAATACTAGTGAGGCGTGTGAAAACTAGTGAGGCGTGTAAATACTAGTGAGCCGTGTGAAAACTAGTGAGGCGTGTGAAAACTAGTGAGGCGTGTAAATACTAGTGAAGCGTGTGAAAACTAGTGAGGCATGTGTAAATACTAGTGAGGCGTGTAAATACTAGTGAGGCGTGTGAAAACTAGTAAGGCGTGTGAAAACTAGTGAGGCGTGTGAAAACTAGTGAGGCGTTGTGATAACTAGTGAGGCGTGTAAATACTAGTGAGGCGTGTCAAAACTAGTGAGGCGGGTGAAAACTAGTGAGGCATGTGAAAACTAGAGAGGCGTGTAAATACTAGTGAGGCGTGTGAAAACTAGTGAGTTGTGTGAAAACTAGTGAGGCGTGTGAAAACTAGTGAGGCGTGTAAATACTAGTGAGGCGTGTGAAAACTAGTGAGGTGTGTGAAAACTAGAGAGGCGTGTAAATACTAGTGAGGCATGTGAAAACTAGTGAGGTGTTTGAAAACTAGTGAGGCGTGTGAAAACTAGTGAGGCGTTGTGATACCTAGTGAGGCGTGTAAATACTAGTGAGGTGTGTGAAAACTAGTGAGGCGTGTGAAAACTAGTGAGGCGTGTGAAAACTAGTGAGGCATGTAAATACTAGTGAGGCGTATAAATACTAGTGAGGTGTGTGAAAACTAGTGAGGCGTGTGAAAACTAGTGAGGCATGTGTAAACTAGAGAGACGTGTAAATACTAGTGAGGCGTGTGAAAACTAGTGAGGTGTGTGAAAACTAGAGAGGCGTGTAAATACTAGTGAGGCGTGTGAAAACTAGTGAGGTGTTTGAAAACTAGTGAGGCGTGTGAAAACTAGTGAGGCGTGTAAATACTAGTGAGGCATGTGAAAACTAGTGAGGCGTGTAAAAACTAGTGAGGCGTGTAAATACTAGTGAGGCGTGTGAAAACTAGTGAGGCGTGTAAATACTAGTGAGGCGTGTGAAAACTAGTGAGGCGTTGTGATAACTAGTGAGGCGTGTAAATACTAGTGAGGCGTGTCAAAACTAGTGAGGCGGGTGAAAACTAGTGAGGCATGTGAAAACTAGAGAGGCGTGTAAATACTAGTGAGGCGTGTGAAAACTAGTGAGTTGTGTGAAAACTAGTGAGGCGTGTGAAAACTAGTGAGGCGTGTAAATACTAGTGAGGCGTGTGAAAACTAGTGAGGCGAATACTAGTGAGGCGTGTAAATACTAGTGAGGCGTGTGAAAACTAGTGAGGCGTGTGAAAACTAGTGAGGCGTTGTGATACCTAGTGAGGCGTGTAAATACTAGTGAGGCGTGTGAAAACTAGTTAGGCGTGTGAAAACTAGTGAGGCATGTGTAAACTAGAGAGGCGTGTAAATACTAGTGAGGCGTGTGAAAACTAGTGAGGCGTGTGAAAACTAGTGAGGCATGTGTAAACTAGAGAGGCGTGTAAATACTAGTGAGACGTGTGAAAACTAGTGAGGCGTGTGAAAACTAGTGAGGCGTGTGAAAACTAGTGAGGCGTTGTGATAACTAGTGAGGCGTATAAATACTAGTGAGGCGTGTGAAAACTAGTGAGGCGTGTGAAAACTAGTGAGGCATGTGTAAACTAGAGAGGCGTGTAAATACTAGTGAGGCGTGTGAAAACTAGTGAGGTGTGTGAAAACTAGTGAGGCGTGTGAAAACTAGTGAGGCGTGTGAAAACTAGTGAGGCGTGTAAATACTAGTGAAGCGTGTGAAAACTAGTGAGGCGTGTAAATACTAGTGAGGCTTGTAAATACTAGTGAGGCGTGTGAAAACTAGTAAGGCGTGTGAAAACTAGTGAGGCGTGTGAAAACTAGTGAGGCGTTGTGATAACTAGTGAGGCGTGTAAATACTAGTGAGGCGTGTGAAAACTAGTGAGGCGGGTGAAAACTAGTGAGGCATGTGAAAACTAGAGAGGCGTGTAAATACTAGTGAGGCGTGTGAAAACTAGTGAGGTGTGTGAAAACTAGTGAGGCATGTGAAAACTAGAGAGGCGTGTAAATACTAGTGAGGCGTGTGAAAACTAGTGAGGTGTGTGAAAACTAGTGAGGCGTGTGAAAACTAGTGAGGCGTGTAAATACTAGTGAGGCGTGTGAAAACTAGTGAGGCGTGTAAATACTAGTGAGGCGTGCGAAAACTAGAGAGGCGTGTAAATACTAGTGAGGCGTGTGAAAACTTGTGAGGTGTGTGAAAACTAGTGAGGCGTGTGAAAACTAGTGAGGCGTGTAAATACTAGTGAGGCGTGTGAAAACTAGTGAGGCGTGTAAAAACTAGTGAGGCGTGTAAATACTAGTGAGGCGTGTGAAAACTAGTGAGGCGTGTGAATACTAGTGAGCCGTGTGAAAACTAGTGAAGCGTGTGAAAACTAGTGAGGCGTGTGAAAATTAGTGAGGCGTGTGAAAACTAGTGAGGCGTGTGAAAACTAGTGAGGCGTGTAAATACTAGTGAGGCGTGTGAAAACTAGTGAGGCGTGTAAATACTAGTGAGGCGTGTGAAAACTAGTGAGGCGTGTGAAAACTAGTGAGGCGTGTAAATACTAGTGAGGCGTGTAAATACTAGTGAGGCGTGTGAAAACTAGTGAGGCGTGTGAAAATTAGTGAGGCGTGTGAAAACTAGTGAGGCGTGTGAAAACTAGTGAGGCGTGTAAATACTAGTGAGGCGTGTGTAAACTAGTGAGGCGTGTGAAAACTAGTGAGGCGTGTGAAAACTAGTGAGGCGTGTAAATACTAGTGAGCCGTGTGAAAACTAGTGAGGCGTGTGAAAACTAGTGAGGCGTGTAAATACTAGTGAAGCGTGTGAAAACTAGTGAGGCTTGTAAATACTAGTGAGGCGTGTGTAAATACTAGTGAGGCGTGTAAATACTAGTGAGGCGTGTGAATACTAGTGAGGCGTGTGAAAACTAGTGAGGCGTGTAAATACTAGTGAGCCGTGTGAAAACTAGTGAGGCGTGTGAAAACTAGTGAGGCGTGTAAATACTAGTGAAGCGTGTGAAAACTAGTGAGGCATGTGTAAATACTAGTGAGGCGTGTAAATACTAGTGAGGCGTGTGAAAACTAGTAAGGCGTGTGAAAACTAGTGAGGCGTGTGAAAACTAGTGAGGCGTTGTGATAACTAGTGAGGCGTGTAAATACTAGTGAGGCGTGTCAAAACTAGTGAGGCGGGTGAAAACTAGTGAGGCATGTGAAAACTAGAGAGGCGTGTAAATACTAGTGAGGCGTGTGAAAACTAGTGAGTTGTGTGAAAACTAGTGAGGCGTGTGAAAACTAGTGAGGCGTGTAAATACTAGTGAGGCGTGTGAAAACTAGTGAGGTGTGTGAAAACTAGAGAGGCGTGTAAATACTAGTGAGGCATGTGAAAACTAGTGAGGTGTTTGAAAACTAGTGAGGCGTGTGAAAACTAGTGAGGCGTTGTGATACCTAGTGAGGCGTGTAAATACTAGTGAGGTGTGTGAAAACTAGTGAGGCGTGTGAAAACTAGTGAGGCGTGTGAAAACTAGTGAGGCATGTAAATACTAGTGAGGCGTATAAATACTAGTGAGGTGTGTGAAAACTAGTGAGGCGTGTGAAAACTAGTGAGGCATGTGTAAACTAGAGAGGCGTGTAAATACTAGTGAGGCGTGTGAAAACTAGTGAGGTGTGTGAAAACTAGAGAGGCGTGTAAATACTAGTGAGGCGTGTGAAAACTAGTGAGGTGTTTGAAAACTAGTGAGGCGTGTGAAAACTAGTGAGGCGTGTAAATACTAGTGAGGCATGTGAAAACTAGTGAGGCGTGTAAAAACTAGTGAGGCGTGTAAATACTAGTGAGGCGTGTGAAAACTAGTGAGGCGTGTAAATACTAGTGAGGCGTGTGAAAACTAGTGAGGCGTTGTGATAACTAGTGAGGCGTGTAAATACTAGTGAGGCGTGTCAAAACTAGTGAGGCGGGTGAAAACTAGTGAGGCATGTGAAAACTAGAGAGGCGTGTAAATACTAGTGAGGCGTGTGAAAACTAGTGAGTTGTGTGAAAACTAGTGAGGCGTGTGAAAACTAGTGAGGCGTGTAAATACTAGTGAGGCGTGTGAAAACTAGTGAGGCGAATACTAGTGAGGCGTGTAAATACTAGTGAGGCGTGTGAAAACTAGTGAGGCGTGTGAAAACTAGTGAGGCGTTGTGATACCTAGTGAGGCGTGTAAATACTAGTGAGGCGTGTGAAAACTAGTGAGGCGTGTGAAAACTAGTGAGGCATGTGTAAACTAGAGAGGCGTGTAAATACTAGTGAGGCGTGTGAAAACTAGTGAGGCGTGTGAAAACTAGTGAGGCATGTGTAAACTAGAGAGGCGTGTAAATACTAGTGAGGCGTGTGAAAACTAGTGAGGCGTGTGAAAACTAGTGAGGCGTGTGAAAACTAGTGAGGCGTTGTGATAACTAGTGAGGCGTATAAATACTAGTGAGGCGTGTGAAAACTAGTGAGGCGTGTGAAAACTAGTGAGGCATGTGTAAACTAGAGAGGCGTGTAAATACTAGTGAGGCGTGTGAAAACTAGTGAGGTGTGTGAAAACTAGTGAGGCGTGTGAAAACTAGTGAGGCGTGTGAAAACTAGTGAGGCGTGTAAATACTAGTGAAGCGTGTAAAAACTAGTGAGGCGTGTAAATACTAGTGAGGCTTGTAAATACTAGTGAGGCGTGTGAAAACTAGTAAGGCGTGTGAAAACTAGTGAGGCGTGTGAAAACTAGTGAGGCGTTGTGATAACTAGTGAGGCGTGTAAATACTAGTGAGGCGTGTGAAAACTAGTGAGGCGGGTGAAAACTAGTGAGGCATGTGAAAACTAGAGAGGCGTGTAAATACTAGTGAGGCGTGTGAAAACTAGTGAGGTGTGTGAAAACTAGTGAGGCGTGTGAAAACTAGTGAGGCGTGTGAAAACTAGTGAGGCGTTGTGATAACTAGTGAGGCGTGTAAATACTAGTGAGGCGTGTGAAAACTAGTGAGGCGTGTGAAAACTAGTGAGGCATGTGAAAACTAGAGAGGCGTGTAAATACTAGTGAGGCGTGTGAAAACTAGTGAGGTGTGTGAAAACTAGTGAGGCGTGTGAAAACTAGTGAGGCGTGTAAATACTAGTGAGGCGTGTGAAAACTAGTGAGGCGTGTAAATACTAGTGAGGCGTGTGAAAACTAGAGAGGCGTGTAAATACTAGTGAGGCGTGTGAAAACTTGTGAGGTGTGTGAAAACTAGTGAGGCGTGTGAAAACTAGTGAGGCGTGTAAATACTAGTGAGGCGTGTGAAAACTAGTGAGGCGTGTAAAAACTAGTGAGGCGTGTAAATACTAGTGAGGCGTGTGAAAACTAGTGAGGCGTGTGAATACTAGTGAGCCGTGTGAAAACTAGTGAAGCGTGTGAAAACTAGTGAGGCGTGTGAAAATTAGTGAGGCGTGTGAAAACTAGTGAGGCGTGTGAAAACTAGTGAGGCGTGTAAATACTAGTGAGGCGTGTGAAAACTAGTGAGGCGTGTAAATACTAGTGAGGCGTGTGAAAACTAGTGAGGCGTGTGAAAACTAGTGAGGTGAGGCGTGTGAAAACTAGTGAGGCGTGTAAATACTAGTGAGGCGTGTGAAAACTAGTGAGGCGTGTGAAAACTAGTGAGGCGTGTAAATACTAGTGAGGCGTGTGAAAACTAGTGAGGCGTGTGAAAATTAGTGAGGCGTGTGAAAACTAGTGAGGCGTGTGAAAACTAGTGAGGCGTGTAAATACTAGTGAGGCGTGTGTAAACTAGTGAGGCGTGTGAAAACTAGTGAGGCGTGTGAAAACTAGTGAGGCGTGTAAATACTAGTGAGCCGTGTGAAAACTAGTGAGGTGTGTGAAAACTAGTGAGGCGTGTAAAAACTAGTGAGGCGTGTGAAAACTAGTGAGGCGTGTGAAAACTAGTGAGGCGTGTAAATACTAGTGAGGCGTGTGAAAACTAGTGAGGCGTGTAAAAACTAGTGAGGCGTGTAAATACTAGTGAGGCGTGTAAATACTAGTGAGGCGTGTGAAAACTAGTGAGGCGTGTGAATACTAGTGAGCCGTGTGAAAACTAGTGAAGCGTGTGAAAACTAGTGAGGCGTGTGAAAACTAGTGAGGCGTGTAAATACTAGTGAGGCGTGTGAAAACTTGTGAGGTGTGTGAAAACTAGTGAGGCGTGTAAAAACTAGTGAGGCGTGTAAATACTAGTGAGGCGTGTGAAAACTAGTGAGGCGTGTGAATACTAGTGAGCCGTGTGAAAACTAGTGAAGCGTGTGAAAACTAGTGAGGCGTGTGAAAACTAGTGAGGCGTGTAAATACTAGTGAGGCGTGTGAAAACTTGTGAGGTGTGTGAAAACTAGTGAGGCGTGTGAAAACTAGTGAGGCGTGTAAATACTAGTGAGGCGTGTGAAAACTAGTGAGGCGTGTAAAAACTAGTGAGGCGTGTAAATACTAGTGAGGCGTGTAAATACTAGTGAGGCGTGTGAAAACTAGTGAGGCGTGTGAATACTAGTGAGCCGTGTGAAAACTAGTGAAGCGTGTGAAAACTAGTGAGGCGTGTGAAAACTAGTGAGGCGTGTAAATACTAGTGAGGCGTGTGAAAACTTGTGAGGTGTGTGAAAACTAGTGAGGCGTGTGAAAACTAGTGAGGCGTGTAAATACTAGTGAGGCGTGTGAAAACTAGTGAGGCGTGTAAAAACTAGTGAGGCGTGTAAATACTAGTGAGGCGTGTGAAAACTAGTGAGGCGTGTGAATACTAGTGAGCCGTGTGAAAACTAGTGAAGCGTGTGAAAACTAGTGAGGCGTGTGAAAACTAGTGAGGCGTGTAAATACTAGTGAGGCGTGTGAAAACTAGTGAGGCGTGTGAAAACTAGTGAGGCGTGTGAAAACTAGTGAGGCCTGTGAAAACTAGTGAGGCGTGTGAGAACTAGTGAGGCGTGTGAAAACTAGTGAGGCGTGTAAATACTAGTGAGGCGTGTAAATACTAGTGAGGCGTGTGAAAACTAGTGAGGCGTGTGAAAACTAGTGAGGCGTTGTGATACCTAGTGAGGCGTGTAAAAACTAGTGAGGCGTGTGAAAACTAGTGAGGCGTGTGAAAACTAGTGAGGCGTGTAAATACTAGTGAGGCGTATAAATACTAGTGAGGCGTGTGAAAACTAGTGAGGCGTGTGAAAACTAGTGAGGCATGTGTAAACTAGAGAGGCGTGTAAATACTAGTGAGGCGTGTGAAAACTAGTGAGGTGTTTGAAAACTAGTGAGGCGTATGAAAACTAGTGAGGCGTGTGAAAACTAGTGAGGCGTGTAAATACTAGTGAAGCGTGTGAAAACTAGTGAGGCGTGTAAATACTAGTGAGGCGTGTAAATACTAGTGAGGCGTGTAAATACTAGTGAGGCGTGTGAAAACTAGTGAGGCGTGTGAAAACTAGTGAGGCGTGTAAATACTAGTGAGGCGTGTGAAAACGAGTGAGGCGTGTGAAAACTAGTGAGGCGTGTAAATACTAGTGAGGCGTGTAAATACTAGTGAGGCGTGTGAAAACTAGTGAGGTGTGTGAAAACTAGAGAGGCGTGTAAATACTAGTGAGGCGTGTGAAAACTAGTGAGGTGTTTGAAAACTAGTGAGGCGTGTGAAAACTAGTGAGGCGTGTAAATACTAGTGAGGCATGTGAAAACTAGTGAGGCGTGTAAAAACTAGTGAGGCGTGTAAATACTAGTGAGGCGTGTGAAAACTAGTGAGGCGTGTAAATACTAGTGAGGCGTGTGAAAACTAGTGAGGCGTTGTGATAACTAGTGAGGCGTGTAAATACTAGTGAGGCGTGTCAAAACTAGTGAGGCGGGTGAAAACTAGTGAGGCATGTGAAAACTAGAGAGGCGTGTAAATACTAGTGAGGCGTGTGAAAACTAGTGAGTTGTGTGAAAACTAGTGAGGCGTGTGAAAACTAGTGAGGCGTGTAAATACTAGTGAGGCGTGTGAAAACTAGTGAGGCGAATACTAGTGAGGCGTGTAAATACTAGTGAGGCGTGTGAAAACTAGTGAGGCGTGTGAAAACTAGTGAGGCGTTGTGATACCTAGTGAGGCGTGTAAATACTAGTGAGGCGTGTGAAAACTAGTGAGGCGTGTGAAAACTAGTGAGGCATGTGTAAACTAGAGAGGCGTGTAAATACTAGTGAGGCGTGTGAAAACTAGTGAGGCGTGTGAAAACTAGTGAGGCATGTGTAAACTAGAGAGGCGTGTAAATACTAGTGAGGCGTGTGAAAACTAGTGAGGCGTGTGAAAACTAGTGAGGCGTGTGAAAACTAGTGAGGCGTTGTGATAACTAGTGAGGCGTATAAATACTAGTGAGGCGTGTGAAAACTAGTGAGGCGTGTGAAAACTAGTGAGGCATGTGTAAACTAGAGAGGCGTGTAAATACTAGTGAGGCGTGTGAAAACTAGTGAGGTGTGTGAAAACTAGTGAGGCGTGTGAAAACTAGTGAGGCGTGTGAAAACTAGTGAGGCGTGTAAATACTAGTGAAGCGTGTAAAAACTAGTGAGGCGTGTAAATACTAGTGAGGCTTGTAAATACTAGTGAGGCGTGTGAAAACTAGTAAGGCGTGTGAAAACTAGTGAGGCGTGTGAAAACTAGTGAGGCGTTGTGATAACTAGTGAGGCGTGTAAATACTAGTGAGGCGTGTGAAAACTAGTGAGGCGGGTGAAAACTAGTGAGGCATGTGAAAACTAGAGAGGCGTGTAAATACTAGTGAGGCGTGTGAAAACTAGTGAGGTGTGTGAAAACTAGTGAGGCGTGTGAAAACTAGTGAGGCGTGTGAAAACTAGTGAGGCGTTGTGATAACTAGTGAGGCGTGTAAATACTAGTGAGGCGTGTGAAAACTAGTGAGGCGTGTGAAAACTAGTGAGGCATGTGAAAACTAGAGAGGCGTGTAAATACTAGTGAGGCGTGTGAAAACTAGTGAGGTGTGTGAAAACTAGTGAGGCGTGTGAAAACTAGTGAGGCGTGTAAATACTAGTGAGGCGTGTGAAAACTAGTGAGGCGTGTAAATACTAGTGAGGCGTGTGAAAACTAGAGAGGCGTGTAAATACTAGTGAGGCGTGTGAAAACTTGTGAGGTGTGTGAAAACTAGTGAGGCGTGTGAAAACTAGTGAGGCGTGTAAATACTAGTGAGGCGTGTGAAAACTAGTGAGGCGTGTAAAAACTAGTGAGGCGTGTAAATACTAGTGAGGCGTGTGAAAACTAGTGAGGCGTGTGAATACTAGTGAGCCGTGTGAAAACTAGTGAAGCGTGTGAAAACTAGTGAGGCGTGTGAAAATTAGTGAGGCGTGTGAAAACTAGTGAGGCGTGTGAAAACTAGTGAGGCGTGTAAATACTAGTGAGGCGTGTGAAAACTAGTGAGGCGTGTAAATACTAGTGAGGCGTGTGAAAACTAGTGAGGCGTGTGAAAACTAGTGAGGTGAGGCGTGTGAAAACTAGTGAGGCGTGTAAATACTAGTGAGGCGTGTGAAAACTAGTGAGGCGTGTGAAAACTAGTGAGGCGTGTAAATACTAGTGAGGCGTGTGAAAACTAGTGAGGCGTGTGAAAATTAGTGAGGCGTGTGAAAACTAGTGAGGCGTGTGAAAACTAGTGAGGCGTGTAAATACTAGTGAGGCGTGTGTAAACTAGTGAGGCGTGTGAAAACTAGTGAGGCGTGTGAAAACTAGTGAGGCGTGTAAATACTAGTGAGCCGTGTGAAAACTAGTGAGGTGTGTGAAAACTAGTGAGGCGTGTAAAAACTAGTGAGGCGTGTGAAAACTAGTGAGGCGTGTGAAAACTAGTGAGGCGTGTAAATACTAGTGAGGCGTGTGAAAACTAGTGAGGCGTGTAAAAACTAGTGAGGCGTGTAAATACTAGTGAGGCGTGTAAATACTAGTGAGGCGTGTGAAAACTAGTGAGGCGTGTGAATACTAGTGAGCCGTGTGAAAACTAGTGAAGCGTGTGAAAACTAGTGAGGCGTGTGAAAACTAGTGAGGCGTGTAAATACTAGTGAGGCGTGTGAAAACTTGTGAGGTGTGTGAAAACTAGTGAGGCGTGTAAAAACTAGTGAGGCGTGTAAATACTAGTGAGGCGTGTGAAAACTAGTGAGGCGTGTGAATACTAGTGAGCCGTGTGAAAACTAGTGAAGCGTGTGAAAACTAGTGAGGCGTGTGAAAACTAGTGAGGCGTGTAAATACTAGTGAGGCGTGTGAAAACTTGTGAGGTGTGTGAAAACTAGTGAGGCGTGTGAAAACTAGTGAGGCGTGTAAATACTAGTGAGGCGTGTGAAAACTAGTGAGGCGTGTAAAAACTAGTGAGGCGTGTAAATACTAGTGAGGCGTGTAAATACTAGTGAGGCGTGTGAAAACTAGTGAGGCGTGTGAATACTAGTGAGCCGTGTGAAAACTAGTGAAGCGTGTGAAAACTAGTGAGGCGTGTGAAAACTAGTGAGGCGTGTAAATACTAGTGAGGCGTGTGAAAACTTGTGAGGTGTGTGAAAACTAGTGAGGCGTGTGAAAACTAGTGAGGCGTGTAAATACTAGTGAGGCGTGTGAAAACTAGTGAGGCGTGTAAAAACTAGTGAGGCGTGTAAATACTAGTGAGGCGTGTGAAAACTAGTGAGGCGTGTGAATACTAGTGAGCCGTGTGAAAACTAGTGAAGCGTGTGAAAACTAGTGAGGCGTGTGAAAACTAGTGAGGCGTGTAAATACTAGTGAGGCGTGTGAAAACTAGTGAGGCGTGTGAAAACTAGTGAGGCGTGTGAAAACTAGTGAGGCCTGTGAAAACTAGTGAGGCGTGTGAGAACTAGTGAGGCGTGTGAAAACTAGTGAGGCGTGTAAATACTAGTGAGGCGTGTAAATACTAGTGAGGCGTGTGAAAACTAGTGAGGCGTGTGAAAACTAGTGAGGCGTTGTGATACCTAGTGAGGCGTGTAAAAACTAGTGAGGCGTGTGAAAACTAGTGAGGCGTGTGAAAACTAGTGAGGCGTGTAAATACTAGTGAGGCGTATAAATACTAGTGAGGCGTGTGAAAACTAGTGAGGCGTGTGAAAACTAGTGAGGCATGTGTAAACTAGAGAGGCGTGTAAATACTAGTGAGGCGTGTGAAAACTAGTGAGGTGTTTGAAAACTAGTGAGGCGTATGAAAACTAGTGAGGCGTGTGAAAACTAGTGAGGCGTGTAAATACTAGTGAAGCGTGTGAAAACTAGTGAGGCGTGTAAATACTAGTGAGGCGTGTAAATACTAGTGAGGCGTGTAAATACTAGTGAGGCGTGTGAAAACTAGTGAGGCGTGTGAAAACTAGTGAGGCGTGTAAATACTAGTGAGGCGTGTGAAAACGAGTGAGGCGTGTGAAAACTAGTGAGGCGTGTAAATACTAGTGAGGCGTGTGAAAACTAGTGAGGCGTGTGAAAATTAGTGAGGCGTGTGAAAACTAGTGAGGCGTGTGAAAACTAGTGAGGCGCGTAAATACTAGTGTGGCGTGTGAAAACTAGTGAGGCGTGTGAAAACTAGTGAGGCGTGTAAATACTAGTGAGCCGTGTGAAAACTAGTGAGGCGTGTGAAAACTAGTGAGGCGTGTGAAAACTAGTGAGGCGTGTAAATACTAGTGAGCCGTGTGAAAACTAGTGAGGCGTGTGAAAACTAGTGAGGCGTGTAAATACTAGTGAAGCGTGTGAAAACTAGTGAGGCGTGTAAATACTAGTGAGGCGTGTAAATACTAGTGAGGCGTGTGAAAACTAGTGAGGCGTGTGAAAACTAGTGAGGCGTGTGAAAACTAGTGAGGCGTTGTGATAACTAGTGAGGCGTGTAAATACTAGTGAGGCGTGTGAAAACTAGTGAGGCGTGTGAAAACTAGTGAGGCATGTGAAAACTAGAGAGGCGTGTAAATACTAGTGAGGCGTGTGAAAACTAGTGAGGTGTGTGAAAACTAGTGAGGCGTGTGAAAACTAGTGAGGCGTGTAAATACTAGTGAGGCGTGTGAATACTAGTGAGCCGTGTGAAAACTAGTGAGGCGTGTAAATACTAGTGAGGCGTGTAAATACTAGTGAGGCGTGTGAAAACTAGTGAGGCGTGTGAAAACTAGTGAGGCGTGTGAAAACTAGTGAGGCATTGTTATAACTAGTGAGGCGTATAAATACTAGTGAGGCGTGTGAAAACTAGTGAGCCGTGTGAAAACTAGTGAGGCGTGTGAAAACTAGTGAGGCGTGTGAAAACTAGTGAGGCGTGTAAATACTAGTGAAGCGTGTGAAAACTAGTGAGGCGTGTAAATACTAGTGAGGCGTGTAAATACTAGTGAGGCGTGTGAAAACTAGTGAGGCGTGTGAAAACTAGTGAGGCGTGTGAAAACTAGTGAGGCGTTGTGATAACTAGTGAGGCGTATAAATACTAGTGAGGCGTGTGAAAACTAGTGAGGCGTGTGAAAACTAGTGAGCCATGTGTAAACTAGAGAGGCGTGTAAATACTAGTGAGGCGTGTGAAAACTAGTGAGGTGTGTGAAAACTAGTGAGGCGTGTGAAAACTAGTGAGGCGTGTGAAAACTAGTGAGGCGTGTAAATACTAGTGAGGCGTGTAAATACTAGTGAGGCGTGTGAAAACTAGTGAGGCGTGTGAAAACTAGTGAGGCGTGTGAAAACTAGTGAGGCGTTGTGATAACTAGTGAGGCGTATAAATACTAGTGAGGCGTGTGAAAACTAGTGAGGCGTGTGAAAACTAGTGAGGCATGTGTAAACTAGAGAGGCATGTAAATACTAGTGAGGCGTGTGAAAACTTGTGAGGTGTGTGAAAACTAGTGAGGCGTGTGAAAACTAGTGAGGCGTGTGAAAACTAGTGAGGCGTGTAAATACTAGTGAAGCGTGTGAAAACTAGTGAGGCGTGTAAATACTAGTGAGGCGTGTAAATACTAGTGAGGCGTGTGAAAACTAGTAAGGCGTGTGAAAACTAGTGAGGCGTGTGAAAACTAGTGAGGCGTTGTGATAACTAGTGAGGCGTGTAAATACTAGTGAGGCGTGTGAAAACTAGTGAGGCGGGTGAAAACTAGTGAGGCATGTGAAAACTAGAGAGGAGTGTAAATACTAGTGAGGCGTGTGAAAACTAGTGAGGTGTGTGAAAACTAGTGAGGCGTGTGAAAACTAGTGAGGCGTGTAAATACTAGTGAGGCGTGTGAAAACTAGTGAAGCGTGTAAAAACTAGTGAGGCGTGTGAAAACTAGTGAGGCGTGTGCAAACTAGTGAGGCGTGTAAATACTAGTGAGGCGTGTGAAAACTAGTGAGGCGTGTGAAAACTAGTGAGGCGTGTGAAAACTAGTGAGGCGTGTGAAAACTAGTGAGGCGTGTGAAAACTAGTGAGGCGTGTAAATACTAGTGAAGCGTGTGAAAACTAGTGAGGCGTGTAAATACTAGTGAGGCGTGTAAATACTAGTGAGGCGTGTGAAAACTAGTAAGGCGTGTGAAAACTAGTGAGGCGTGTGAAAACTAGTGAGGCGTTGTGATAACTAGTGAGGCGTGTAAATACTAGTGAGGCGTGTGAAAACTAGTGAGGCGGGTGAAAACTAGTGAGGCATGTGAAAACTAGTGAGGCGTGTAAATACTAGTGAGGCGTGTGAAAACTAGTGAGGCGTGTGAAAACTAGTGAGGCGTGTGAAAACTAGTGAGGCATGTAAATACTAGTGAGGCGTATAAATACTAGTGAGGCGTGTGAAAACTAGTGAGGTGAGGCGTGTGAAAACTAGTGAGGCGTGTAAATACTAGTGAGGCGTGTGAAAACTAGTGAGGACTGTGAAAACTAGTGAGGCGTGTAAATACTAGTGAGGCGTGTGAAAACTAGTGAGGCGTGTGAAAATTAGTGAGGCGTGTGAAAACTAGTGAGGCGTGTGAAAACTAGTGAGGCGTGTGAAAACTAGTGAGGTGAGGCGTGTGAAAACTAGTGAGGCGTGTAAATACTAGTGAGGCGTGTGAAAACTAGTGAGGCGTGTGAAAACTAGTGAGGCGTGTAAATACTAGTGAGGCGTGTGAAAACTAGTGAGGCGTGTGAAAATTAGTGAGGCGTGTGAAAACTAGTGAGGCGTGTGAAAACTAGTGAGGTGTGTGAAAACTAGTGAGGTGTGTGAAAACTAGTGAGGCGTGTAAATACTAGTGAGGCGTGTGAAAACTAGTGAGGCGTGTGAAAACTAGTGAGGCGTGTAAATACTAGTGAAGCGTGTGAAAACTAGTGAGGCGTGTAAAAACTAGTGAGGCGTGTGAAAACTAGTGAGGCGTGTGAAAACTAGTGAGGCGTGTAAATACTAGTGAGGTGTGTGAAAACTAGTGAGGCGTGTGAAAACTAGTGAGGCGTGTAAATACTAGTGAGGCGTGTGAAAACTAGTGAGGCGTGTGAAAACTAGTGAGGCGTGTAAATACTAGTGAGGCGTGTGAAAACTAGTGAGGCGTGTGAAAACTATTGAGGCGTGTAAATACTAGTGAGGCGTGTGAAAACTAGTGAGGCGTGTGAAAATTAGTGAGGCGTGTGAAAACTAGTGAGGCGTGTGAAAACTAGTGAGGCGCGTAAATACTAGTGAGGCGTGTGAAAACTAGTGAGGCGTGTGAAAACCAGTGAGGCGTGTAAATACTAGTGAGCCGTGTGAAAACTAGTGAGGCGTGTGAAAACTAGTGAGGCGTGTGAAAACTAGTGAGGCGTGTAAATACTAGTGAGCCGTGTGAAAACTAGTGAGGCGTGTGAAAACTAGTGAGGCGTGTAAATACTAGTGAAGCGTGTGAAAACTAGTGAGGCGTGTAAATACTAGTGAGGCGTGTAAATACTAGTGAGGCGTGTGAAAACTAGTGAGGCGTGTGAAAACTAGTGAGGCGTGTGAAAACTAGTGAGGCGTTGTGATAACTAGTGAGGCGTGTAAATACTAGTGAGGCGTGTGAAAACTAGTGAGGCGTGTGAAAACTAGTGAGGCGTGTGAAAACTAGTGAGGCTTGTAAATACTAGTGAGGCGTGTGAATACTAGTGAGCCGTGTGAAAACTAGTGAGGCGTGTAAATACTAGTGAGCCGTGTGAAAACTAGTGAGGCATGTGAAAACTAGAGAGGCGTGTAAATACTAGTGAGGCGTGTGAAAACTAGTGAGGCGTGTGAAAACTAGTGAGGCGTGTAAATACTAGTGAGGCGTGTGAATACTAGTGAGCCGTGTGAAAACTAGTGAGGCGTGTGAAAACTAGTGAGGCGTGTGAAAACTAGTGACGCGTGTAAATACTAGTGAAGCGTGTGAAAACTAGTGAGGCGTGTAAATACTAGTGAGGCGTGTAAATACTAGTGAGGCGTGTGAAAACTAGTGAGGCGTGTGAAAACTAGTGAGGCGTGTGAAAACTAGTGAGGCGTTGTGATAACTAATGAGGCGTATAAATACTAGTGAGGCGTGTGAAAACTAGTGAGGCGTGTGAAAACTAGTGAGGCGTTTGAAAACTAGTGAGGCGTGTAAATACTAGTGAAGCGTGTGAAAACTAGTGAGGCGTGTAAATACTAGTGAGGCGTGTAAATACTAGTGAGTTGTGTGAAAACTAGTGAGGCGTGTGAAAACTAGTGAGGCGTGTAAATACTAGTGAGGCGTGTGAAAACTAGTGAGGCGTGTAAAAACTAGTGAGGCGTGTGAAAACTAGTGAGGCGTGTGAAAACTAGTGAGGCGTGTAAATACTAGTGAGGCGTATAAATACTAGTGAGGTGTGTGAAAACTAGTGAGGCGTGTGAAAACTAGTGAGGCATGTGTAAACTAGAGAGGCGTGTAAATACTAGTGAGGCGTGTGAAAACTAGTGAGGTGTGTGAAAACTAGTGAGGCGTGTGAAAACTAGTGAGGCGTGTGAAAACTAGTGAGGCGTGTAAATACTAGTGAAGCGTGTGAAAACTAGTGAGGCGTGTAAATACTAGTGAGGCGTGTAAATACTAGTGAGGCGTGTGAAAACTAGTAAGGCGTGTGAAAACTAGTGAGGCGTGTGAAAACTAGTGAGGCGTTGTGATAACTAGTGAGGCGTGTAAATACTAGTGAGGCGTGTGAAAACTAGTGAGGCATGTGAAAACTAGAGAGGCGTGTAAATACTAGTGAGGCGTGTGAAAACTAGTAAGGTTTGTGAAAACTAGTGAGGCGTGTGAAAACTAGTGAGGCGTGTAAATACTAGTGAAGCGTGTGAAAACTAGTGAGGCGTGTGAAAACTAGTGAGGCGTGTGAAAACTAGTGAGGCGTTGTGATAACTAGTGAGGCGTATAAATACTAGTGAGGCGTGTGAAAACTAGTGAGGCGTGTGAAAACTAGTGAGCCATGTGTAAACTAGAGAGGCGTGTAAATACTAGTGAGGCGTGTGAAAACTAGTGAGGTGTGTGAAAACTAGTGAGGCGTGTGAAAACTAGTGAGGCGTGTGAAAACTAGTGAGGCGTGTAAATACTAGTGAGGCGTGTAAATACTAGTGAGGCGTGTGAAAACTAGTGAGGCGTGTGAAAACTAGTGAGGCGTGTGAAAACTAGTGAGGCGTTGTGATAACTAGTGAGGCGTATAAATACTAGTGAGGCGTGTGAAAACTAGTGAGGCGTGTGAAAACTAGTGAGGCATGTGTAAACTAGAGAGGCATGTAAATACTAGTGAGGCGTGTGAAAACTTGTGAGGTGTGTGAAAACTAGTGAGGCGTGTGAAAACTAGTGAGGCGTGTGAAAACTAGTGAGGCGTGTAAATACTAGTGAAGCGTGTGAAAACTAGTGAGGCGTGTAAATACTAGTGAGGCGTGTAAATACTAGTGAGGCGTGTGAAAACTAGTAAGGCGTGTGAAAACTAGTGAGGCGTGTGAAAACTAGTGAGGCGTTGTGATAACTAGTGAGGCGTGTAAATACTAGTGAGGCGTGTGAAAACTAGTGAGGCGGGTGAAAACTAGTGAGGCATGTGAAAACTAGAGAGGAGTGTAAATACTAGTGAGGCGTGTGAAAACTAGTGAGGTGTGTGAAAACTAGTGAGGCGTGTGAAAACTAGTGAGGCGTGTAAATACTAGTGAGGCGTGTGAAAACTAGTGAAGCGTGTAAAAACTAGTGAGGCGTGTGAAAACTAGTGAGGCGTGTGCAAACTAGTGAGGCGTGTAAATACTAGTGAGGCGTGTGAAAACTAGTGAGGCGTGTGAAAACTAGTGAGGCGTGTGAAAACTAGTGAGGCGTGTGAAAACTAGTGAGGCGTGTGAAAACTAGTGAGGCGTGTAAATACTAGTGAAGCGTGTGAAAACTAGTGAGGCGTGTAAATACTAGTGAGGCGTGTAAATACTAGTGAGGCGTGTGAAAACTAGTAAGGCGTGTGAAAACTAGTGAGGCGTGTGAAAACTAGTGAGGCGTTGTGATAACTAGTGAGGCGTGTAAATACTAGTGAGGCGTGTGAAAACTAGTGAGGCGGGTGAAAACTAGTGAGGCATGTGAAAACTAGTGAGGCGTGTAAATACTAGTGAGGCGTGTGAAAACTAGTGAGGCGTGTGAAAACTAGTGAGGCGTGTGAAAACTAGTGAGGCATGTAAATACTAGTGAGGCGTATAAATACTAGTGAGGCGTGTGAAAACTAGTGAGGTGAGGCGTGTGAAAACTAGTGAGGCGTGTAAATACTAGTGAGGCGTGTGAAAACTAGTGAGGACTGTGAAAACTAGTGAGGCGTGTAAATACTAGTGAGGCGTGTGAAAACTAGTGAGGCGTGTGAAAATTAGTGAGGCGTGTGAAAACTAGTGAGGCGTGTGAAAACTAGTGAGGCGTGTGAAAACTAGTGAGGTGAGGCGTGTGAAAACTAGTGAGGCGTGTAAATACTAGTGAGGCGTGTGAAAACTAGTGAGGCGTGTGAAAACTAGTGAGGCGTGTAAATACTAGTGAGGCGTGTGAAAACTAGTGAGGCGTGTGAAAATTAGTGAGGCGTGTGAAAACTAGTGAGGCGTGTGAAAACTAGTGAGGCGTGTAAATACTAGTGAGGCGTGTGAAAACTAGTAAGGCGTGTGAAAACTAGTGAGGCGTGTGAAAACTAGTGAGGCGTGTAAATACTAGTGAGCCGTGTGAAAACTAGTGAGGCGTGTGAAAACTAGTGAGGCGTGTGAAAATTAGTGAGGCGTGTGAAAACTAGTGAGGCGTGTGAAAACTAGAGAGGAGTGTAAATACTAGTGAGGCGTGTGAAAACTAGTGAGGTGTGTGAAAACTAGTGAGGCGTGTAAATACTAGTGAGGCGTGTGAAAACTAGTGAGGCGTGTGAAAACTAGTGAGGCGTGTAAATACTAGTGAAGCGTGTGAAAACTAGTGAGGCGTGTAAAAACTAGTGAGGCGTGTGAAAACTAGTGAGGCGTGTGAAAACTAGTGAGGCGTGTAAATACTAGTGAGGTGTGTGAAAACTAGTGAGGCGTGTGAAAACTAGTGAGGCGTGTAAATACTAGTGAGGCGTGTGAAAACTAGTGAGGCGTGTGAAAACTAGTGAGGCGTGTAAATACTAGTGAGGCGTGTGAAAACTAGTGAGGCGTGTGAAAACTATTGAGGCGTGTAAATACTAGTGAGGCGTGTGAAAACTAGTGAGGCGTGTGAAAATTAGTGAGGCGTGTGAAAACTAGTGAGGCGTGTGAAAACTAGTGAGGCGCGTAAATACTAGTGAGGCGTGTGAAAACTAGTGAGGCGTGTGAAAACCAGTGAGGCGTGTAAATACTAGTGAGCCGTGTGAAAACTAGTGAGGCGTGTGAAAACTAGTGAGGCGTGTGAAAACTAGTGAGGCGTGTAAATACTAGTGAGCCGTGTGAAAACTAGTGAGGCGTGTGAAAACTAGTGAGGCGTGTAAATACTAGTGAAGCGTGTGAAAACTAGTGAGGCGTGTAAATACTAGTGAGGCGTGTAAATACTAGTGAGGCGTGTGAAAACTAGTGAGGCGTGTGAAAACTAGTGAGGCGTGTGAAAACTAGTGAGGCGTTGTGATAACTAGTGAGGCGTGTAAATACTAGTGAGGCGTGTGAAAACTAGTGAGGCGTGTGAAAACTAGTGAGGCGTGTGAAAACTAGTGAGGCTTGTAAATACTAGTGAGGCGTGTGAATACTAGTGAGCCGTGTGAAAACTAGTGAGGCGTGTAAATACTAGTGAGCCGTGTGAAAACTAGTGAGGCATGTGAAAACTAGAGAGGCGTGTAAATACTAGTGAGGCGTGTGAAAACTAGTGAGGCGTGTGAAAACTAGTGAGGCGTGTAAATACTAGTGAGGCGTGTGAATACTAGTGAGCCGTGTGAAAACTAGTGAGGCGTGTGAAAACTAGTGAGGCGTGTGAAAACTAGTGACGCGTGTAAATACTAGTGAAGCGTGTGAAAACTAGTGAGGCGTGTAAATACTAGTGAGGCGTGTAAATACTAGTGAGGCGTGTGAAAACTAGTGAGGCGTGTGAAAACTAGTGAGGCGTGTGAAAACTAGTGAGGCGTTGTGATAACTAATGAGGCGTATAAATACTAGTGAGGCGTGTGAAAACTAGTGAGGCGTGTGAAAACTAGTGAGGCGTTTGAAAACTAGTGAGGCGTGTAAATACTAGTGAAGCGTGTGAAAACTAGTGAGGCGTGTAAATACTAGTGAGGCGTGTAAATACTAGTGAGTTGTGTGAAAACTAGTGAGGCGTGTGAAAACTAGTGAGGCGTGTAAATACTAGTGAGGCGTGTGAAAACTAGTGAGGCGTGTAAAAACTAGTGAGGCGTGTGAAAACTAGTGAGGCGTGTGAAAACTAGTGAGGCGTGTAAATACTAGTGAGGCGTATAAATACTAGTGAGGTGTGTGAAAACTAGTGAGGCGTGTGAAAACTAGTGAGGCATGTGTAAACTAGAGAGGCGTGTAAATACTAGTGAGGCGTGTGAAAACTAGTGAGGTGTGTGAAAACTAGTGAGGCGTGTGAAAACTAGTGAGGCGTGTGAAAACTAGTGAGGCGTGTAAATACTAGTGAAGCGTGTGAAAACTAGTGAGGCGTGTAAATACTAGTGAGGCGTGTAAATACTAGTGAGGCGTGTGAAAACTAGTAAGGCGTGTGAAAACTAGTGAGGCGTGTGAAAACTAGTGAGGCGTTGTGATAACTAGTGAGGCGTGTAAATACTAGTGAGGCGTGTGAAAACTAGTGAGGCATGTGAAAACTAGAGAGGCGTGTAAATACTAGTGAGGCGTGTGAAAACTAGTAAGGTTTGTGAAAACTAGTGAGGCGTGTGAAAACTAGTGAGGCGTGTAAATACTAGTGAGGCGTGTGAAAACTAGTGAGGCGTGTGAAAACTAGTGAGGCGTGTAAATGCTAGTGAGGCGTGTGAAAACTAGTGAGGCGTGTAAATACTAGTGAGGCGTGTGAAAACTAGTGAGGCGTGTGAAAACTAGTGAGGCGTGTAAATACTAGTGAGGCGTGTGAAAACTAGTGAGGCGTGTAAATACTAGTGAGGCGTGTGAAAACTAGTGAGGCGTGTGAAAACTAGTGAGGTGAGGCGTGTGAAAACTAGTGAGGCGTGTAAATACTAGTGAGGCGTGTGAAAACTAGTGAGGCGTGTGAAAACTAGTGAGGCGTGTAAATACTAGTGAGGCGTGTGAAAACTAGTGAGGCGTGTGAAAATTAGTGAGGCGTGTGAAAACTAGTGAGGCGTGTGAAAACTAGTGAGGCGTGTGAAAACTAGTGAGGCGTGTAAATACTAGTGAGCCGTGTGAAAACTAGTGAGGCGTGTGAAAACTAGTGAGGCGTGTAAATACTAGTGAAGCGTGTGAAAACTAGTGAGGCGTGTAAATACTAGTGAGGCGTGTGTAAATACTAGTGAGGCGTGTAAATACTAGTTAGGCGTGTGAATACTAGTGAGGCGTGTGAAAACTAGTGAGGCGTGTAAATACTAGTGAGCCGTGTGAAAACTAGTGAGGCGTGTGAAAACTAGTGAGGCGTGTAAATACTAGTGAAGCGTGTGAAAACTAGTGAGGCATGTGTAAATACTAGTGAGGCGTGTAAATACTAGTGAGGCGTGTGAAAACTAGTAAGGCGTGTGAAAACTAGTGAGGCGTGTGAAAACTAGTGAGGCGTTGTGATAACTAGTGAGGCGTGTAAATACTAGTGAGGCGTGTGAAAACTAGTGAGGCGGGTGAAAACTAGTGAGGCATGTGAAAACTAGAGAGGCGTGTAAATACTAGTGAGGCGTGTGAAAACTAGTGAGTTGTGTGAAAACTAGTGAGGCGTGTGAAAACTAGTGAGGCGTGTAAATACTAGTGAGGCGTGTGAAAACTAGTGAGGCGTGTGAAAACTAGTGAGGCGTGTGAAAACTAGTGAGGCGTGTAAATACTAGTGAGGCGTGTGAATACTAGTGAGCCGTGTGAAAACTAGTGAAGCGTGTGAAAACTAGTGAGGCGTGTGAAAACTAGTGAGGCGTGTAAATACTAGTGAGGCGTGTGAAAACTAGTGAGGCGAATACTAGTGAGGCGTGTAAATACTAGTGAGGCGTGTGAAAACTAGTGAGGCGTGTGAAAACTAGTGAGGCGTTGTGATACCTAGTGAGGCGTGTAAATACTAGTGAGGCGTGTGAAAACTAGTGAGGCGTGTGAAAACTAGTGAGGCGTGTGAAAACTAGTGAGGCATGTAAATACTAGTGAGGCGTATAAATACTAGTGAGGTGTGTGAAAACTAGTGAGGCGTGTGAAAACTAGTGAGGCATGTGTAAACTAGAGAGGCGTGTAAATACTAGTGAGGCGTGTGAAAACTAGTGAGGTGTGTGAAAACTAGTGAGGCGTGTGAAAACTAGTGAGGCGTGTGAAAACTAGTGAGGCGTGTAAATACTAGTGAAGCGTGTGAAAACTAGTGAGGCTTGTAAATACTAGTGAGGCGTGTAAATACTAGTGAGGCGTGTGAAAACTAATAAGGCGTGTGAAAACTAGTGAGGCGTGTGAAAACTAGTGAGGCGTTGTGATAACTAGTGAGGCGTGTGAATACTAGTGAGGCGTGTGAAAACTAGTGAGGCGTGTGAAAACTAGTGAGGCGTGTAAATACTAGTGAGGCGTGTGAAAACTAGTGAGGCGTGTGAATACTAGTGAGCCGTGTGAAAACTAGTGAGGCGTGTGAAAACTAGTGAGGCGTGTGAATACTAGTGAGCCGTGTGAAAACTAGTGAAGCGTGTGAAAACTAGTGAGGCGTGTGAAAACTAGTGAGGCGTGTAAATACTAGTGAGGCGTGTGAAAACTTGTGAGGTGTGTGAAAACTAGTGAGGCGTGTGAAAACTAGTGAGGCGTGTTAATACTAGTGAGGCGTGTGAAAACTAGTGAGGCGTGTAAAAACTAGTGAGGCGTGTAAATACTAGTGAGGCGTGTGAAAACTAGTGAGGCGTGTGAATACTAGTGAGCCGTGTGAAAACTAGTGAAGCGTGTGAAAACTAGTGAGGCGTGTGAAAACTAGTGAGGCGTGTAAATACTAGTGAGGCGTGTGAAAACTAGTGAGGCGTGTGAAAACTAGTGAGGCGTGTGAAAACTAGTGAGGCCTGTGAAAACTAGTGAGGCGTGTGAGAACTAGTGAGGCGTGTGAAAACTAGTGAGGCGTGTAAATACTAGTGAGGCGTGTAAATACTAGTGAGGCGTGTGAAAACTAGTGAGGCGTGTGAAAACTAGTGAGGCGTTGTGATACCTAGTGAGGCGTGTAAAAACTAGTGAGGCGTGTGAAAACTAGTGAGGCGTGTGAAAACTAGTGAGGCGTGTAAATACTAGTGAGGCGTATAAATACTAGTGAGGCGTGTGAAAACTAGTGAGGCGTGTGAAAACTAGTGAGGCATGTGTAAACTAGAGAGGCGTGTAAATACTAGTGAGGCGTGTGAAAACTAGTGAGGCGTGTGAAAACTAGTGAGGCGTGTGAAAACTAGTGAGGCGTTGTGATAACTAGTGAGGCGTATAAATACTAGTGAGGCGTGTGAAAACTAGTGAGGCGTGTGAAAACTAGTGAGGCATGTGTAAACTAGAGAGGCGTGTAAATACTAGTGAGGCGTGTGAAAACTAGTGAGGTGTGTGAAAACTAGTGAGGCGTGTGAAAACTAGTGAGGCGTGTGAAAACTAGTGAGGCGTGTAAATACTAGTGAAGCGTGTGAAAACTAGTGAGGCGTGTAAATACTAGTGAGGCTTGTAAATACTAGTGAGGCGTGTGAAAACTAGTAAGGCGTGTGAAAACTAGTGAGGCGTGTGAAAACTAGTGAGGCGTTGTGATAACTAGTGAGGCGTGTAAATACTAGTGAGGCGTGTGAAAACTAGTGAGGCGGGTGAAAACTAGTGAGGCATGTGAAAACTAGAGAGGCGTGTAAATACTAGTGAGGCGTGTGAAAACTAGTGAGGTGTGTGAAAACTAGTGAGGCGTGTGAAAACTAGTGAGGCGTGTGAAAACTAGTGAGGCGTTGTGATAACTAGTGAGGCGTGTAAATACTAGTGAGGCGTGTGAAAACTAGTGAGGCGTGTGAAAACTAGTGAGGCATGTGAAAACTAGAGAGGCGTGTAAATACTAGTGAGGCGTGTGAAAACTAGTGAGGTGTGTGAAAACTAGTGAGGCGTGTGAAAACTAGTGAGGCGTGTAAATACTAGTGAGGCGTGTGAAAACTAGTGAGGCGTGTAAATACTAGTGAGGCGTGTGAAAACTAGAGAGGCGTGTAAATACTAGTGAGGCGTGTGAAAACCTGTGAGGTGTGTGAAAACTAGTGAGGCGTGTGAAAACTAGTGAGGCGTGTAAATACTAGTGAGGCGTGTGAAAACTAGTGAGGCGTGTAAAAACTAGTGAGGCGTGTAAATACTAGTGAGGCGTGTGAAAACTAGTGAGGCGTGTGAATACTAGTGAGCCGTGTGAAAACTAGTGAAGCGTGTGAAAACTAGTGAGGCGTGTGAAAACTAGTGAGGCGTGTAAATACTAGTGAGGCGTGTGAAAACTTGTGAGGTGTGTGAAAACTAGTGAGGCGTGTGAAAACTAGTGAGGCGTGTAAATACTAGTGAGGCGTGTGAAAACTAGTGAGGCGTGTAAAAACTAGTGAGGCGTGTAAATACTAGTGAGGCGTGTGAAAACTAGTGAGGCGTGTGAATACTAGTGAGCCGTGTGAAAACTAGTGAAGCGTGTGAAAACTAGTGAGGCGTGTGAAAACTAGTGAGGCGTGTAAATACTAGTGAGGCGTGTGAAAACTAGTGAGGCGTGTGAAAACTAGTGAGGCGTGTGAAAACTAGTGAGGCCTGTGAAAACTAGTGAGGCGTGTGAGAACTAGTGAGGCGTGTGAAAACTAGTGAGGCGTGTAAATACTAGTGAGGCGTGTAAATACTAGTGAGGCGTGTGAAAACTAGTGAGGCGTGTGAAAACTAGTGAGGCGTTGTGATACCTAGTGAGGCGTGTAAAAACTAGTGAGGCGTGTGAAAACTAGTGAGGCGTGTGAAAACTAGTGAGGCGTGTAAATACTAGTGAGGCGTATAAATACTAGTGAGGCGTGTGAAAACTAGTGAGGCGTGTGAAAACTAGTGAGGCATGTGTAAACTAGAGAGGCGTGTAAATACTAGTGAGGCGTGTGAAAACTAGTGAGGTGTTTGAAAACTAGTGAGGCGTATGAAAACTAGTGAGGCGTGTGAAAACTAGTGAGGCGTGTAAATACTAGTGAAGCGTGTGAAAACTAGTGAGGCGTGTAAATACTAGTGAGGCGTGTAAATACTAGTGAGGCGTGTAAATACTAGTGAGGCGTGTGAAAACTAGTGAGGCGTGTGAAAACTAGTGAGGCGTGTAAATACTAGTGAGGCGTGTGAAAACGAGTGAGGCGTGTGAAAACTAGTGAGGCGTGTGAAAACTAGTGAGGCGTGTAAATACTAGTGAGGCGTGTGAAAACTAGTGAGGCGTGTGAAAATTAGTGAGGCGTGTGAAAACTAGTGAGGCGTGTGAAAACTAGTGAGGCGCGTAAATACTAGTGTGGCGTGTGAAAACTAGTGAGGCGTGTGAAAACTAGTGAGGCGTGTAAATACTAGTGAGCCGTGTGAAAACTAGTGAGGCGTGTGAAAACTAGTGAGGCGTGTGAAAACTAGTGAGGCGTGTAAATACTAGTGAGCCGTGTGAAAACTAGTGAGGCGTGTGAAAACTAGTGAGGCGTGTAAATACTAGTGAAGCGTGTGAAAACTAGTGAGGCGTGTAAATACTAGTGAGGCGTGTAAATACTAGTGAGGCGTGTGAAAACTAGTGAGGCGTGTGAAAACTAGTGAGGCGTGTGAAAACTAGTGAGGCGTTGTGATAACTAGTGAGGCGTGTAAATACTAGTGAGGCGTGTGAAAACTAGTGAGGCGTGTGAAAACTAGTGAGGCATGTGAAAACTAGAGAGGCGTGTAAATACTAGTGAGGCGTGTGAAAACTAGTGAGGTGTGTGAAAACTAGTGAGGCGTGTGAAAACTAGTGAGGCGTGTAAATACTAGTGAGGCGTGTGAATACTAGTGAGCCGTGTGAAAACTAGTGAGGCGTGTAAATACTAGTGAGGCGTGTAAATACTAGTGAGGCGTGTGAAAACTAGTGAGGCGTGTGAAAACTAGTGAGGCGTGTGAAAACTAGTGAGGCATTGTTATAACTAGTGAGGCGTATAAATACTAGTGAGGCGTGTGAAAACTAGTGAGCCGTGTGAAAACTAGTGAGGCGTGTGAAAACTAGTGAGGCGTGTGAAAACTAGTGAGGCGTGTAAATACTAGTGAGGCGTGTAAATACTAGTGAGGCGTGTGAAAACTAGTGAGGCGTGTGAAAACTAGTGAGGCGTGTGAAAACTAGTGAGGCGTGTAAATACTAGTGAGGCGTGTGAAAACTAGTGAGGCGTGTGAAAACTAGTGAGGCGTGTGAAAACTAGTGAGGCGTTGTGATAACTAGTGAGGCGTATAAATACTAGTGAGGCGTGTGAAAACTAGTGAGGCGTGTGAAAACTAGTGAGCCATGTGTAAACTAGAGAGGCGTGTAAATACTAGTGAGGCGTGTGAAAACTAGTGAGGTGTGTGAAAACTAGTGAGGCGTGTGAAAACTAGTGAGGCGTGTGAAAACTAGTGAGGCGTGTAAATACTAGTGAGGCGTGTAAATACTAGTGAGGCGTGTGAAAACTAGTGAGGCGTGTGAAAACTAGTGAGGCGTGTGAAAACTAGTGAGGCGTTGTGATAACTAGTGAGGCGTATAAATACTAGTGAGGCGTGTGAAAACTAGTGAGGCGTGTGAAAACTAGTGAGGCATGTGTAAACTAGAGAGGCATGTAAATACTAGTGAGGCGTGTGAAAACTTGTGAGGTGTGTGAAAACTAGTGAGGCGTGTGAAAACTAGTGAGGCGTGTGAAAACTAGTGAGGCGTGTAAATACTAGTGAAGCGTGTGAAAACTAGTGAGGCGTGTAAATACTAGTGAGGCGTGTAAATACTAGTGAGGCGTGTGAAAACTAGTAAGGCGTGTGAAAACTAGTGAGGCGTGTGAAAACTAGTGAGGCGTTGTGATAACTAGTGAGGCGTGTAAATACTAGTGAGGCGTGTGAAAACTAGTGAGGCGGGTGAAAACTAGTGAGGCATGTGAAAACTAGAGAGGAGTGTAAATACTAGTGAGGCGTGTGAAAACTAGTGAGGTGTGTGAAAACTAGTGAGGCGTGTGAAAACTAGTGAGGCGTGTAAATACTAGTGAGGCGTGTGAAAACTAGTGAAGCGTGTAAAAACTAGTGAGGCGTGTGAAAACTAGTGAGGCGTGTGCAAACTAGTGAGGCGTGTAAATACTAGTGAGGCGTGTGAAAACTAGTGAGGCGTGTGAAAACTAGTGAGGCGTGTGAAAACTAGTGAGGCGTGTGAAAACTAGTGAGGCGTGTGAAAACTAGTAAGGCGTGTAAATACTAGTGAAGCGTGTGAAAACTAGTGAGGCGTGTAAATACTAGTGAGGCGTGTAAATACTAGTGAGGCGTGTGAAAACTAGTAAGGCGTGTGAAAACTAGTGAGGCGTGTGAAAACTAGTGAGGCGTTGTGATAACTAGTGAGGCGTGTAAATACTAGTGAGGCGTGTGAAAACTAGTGAGGCGGGTGAAAACTAGTGAGGCATGTGAAAACTAGTGAGGCGTGTAAATACTAGTGAGGCGTGTGAAAACTAGTGAGGCGTGTGAAAACTAGTGAGGCGTGTGAAAACTAGTGAGGCATGTAAATACTAGTGAGGCGTATAAATACTAGTGAGGCGTGTGAAAACTAGTGAGGTGAGGCGTGTGAAAACTAGTGAGGCGTGTAAATACTAGTGAGGCGTGTGAAAACTAGTGAGGACTGTGAAAACTAGTGAGGCGTGTAAATACTAGTGAGGCGTGTGAAAACTAGTGAGGCGTGTGAAAATTAGTGAGGCGTGTGAAAACTAGTGAGGCGTGTGAAAACTAGTGAGGCGTGTGAAAACTAGTGAGGCGTGTAAATACTAGTGAGCCGTGTGAAAACTAGTGAGGCGTGTGAAAACTAGTGAGGCGTGTGAAAATTAGTGAGGCGTGTGAAAACTAGTGAGGCGTGTGAAAACTAGAGAGGAGTGTAAATACTAGTGAGGCGTGTGAAAACTAGTGAGGTGTGTGAAAACTAGTGAGGCGTGTAAATACTAGTGAGGCGTGTGAATACTAGTGAGCCGTGTGAAAACTATTGAGGCGTGTAAATACTAGTGAGGCGTGTAAATACTAGTGAGGCGTGTGAAAACTAGTGAGGCGTGTGAAAACTAGTGAGGCGTGTGAAAACTAGTGAGGCATTGTTATAACTAGTGAGGCGTATAAATACTAGTGAGGCGTGTGAAAACTAGTGAGCCGTGTGAAAACTAGTGAGGCGTGTGAAAACTAGTGAGGCGTGTGAAAACTAGTGAGGCGTGTAAATACTAGTGAAGCGTGTGAAAACTAGTGAGGCGTGTAAATACTAGTGAGGCGTGTAAATACTAGTGAGGCGTGTGAAAACTAGTGAGGCGTGTGAAAACTAGTGAGGCGTGTGAAAACTAGTGAGGCGTTGTGATAACTAGTGAGGCGTATAAATACTAGTGAGGCGTGTGAAAACTAGTGAGGCGTGTGAAAACTAGTGAGCCATGTGTAAACTAGAGAGGCGTGTAAATACTAGTGAGGCGTGTGAAAACTAGTGAGGTGTGTGAAAACTAGTGAGGCGTGTGAAAACTAGTGAGGCGTGTGAAAACTAGTGAGGCGTGTAAATACTAGTGAGGCGTGTAAATACTAGTGAGGCGTGTGAAAACTAGTGAGGCGTGTGAAAACTAGTGAGGCGTGTGAAAACTAGTGATGCGTTGTGATAACTAGTGAGGCGTATAAATACTAGTGAGGCGTGTGAAAACTAGTGAGGCGTGTGAAAACTAGTGAGGCATGTGTAAACTAGAGAGGCATGTAAATACTAGTGAGGCGTGTGAAAACTTGTGAGGTGTGTGAAAACTAGTGAGGCGTGTGAAAACTAGTGAGGCGTGTGAAAACTAGTGAGGCGTGTGAAAACTAGTGAGGCGTTGTGATAACTAGTGAGGCGTGTAAATACTAGTGAGGCGTGTGAAAACTAGTGAGGCGGGTGAAAACTAGTGAGGCATGTGAAAACTAGAGAGGAGTGTAAATACTAGTGAGGCGTGTGAAAACTAGTGAGGTGTGTGAAAACTAGTGAGGCGTGTGAAAACTAGTGAGGCGTGTAAATACTAGTGAGGCGTGTGAAAACTAGTGAAGCGTGTAAAAACTAGTGAGGCGTGTGAAAACTAGTGAGGCGTGTGCAAACTAGTGAGGCGTGTAAATACTAGTGAGGCGTGTGAAAACTAGTGAGGCGTGTGAAAACTAGTGAGGCGTGTGAAAACTAGTGAGGCGTGTGAAAACTAGTGAGGCGTGTGAAAACTAGTAAGGCGTGTAAATACTAGTGAAGCGTGTGAAAACTAGTGAGGCGTGTAAATACTAGTGAGGCGTGTAAATACTAGTGAGGCGTGTGAAAACTAGTAAGGCGTGTGAAAACTAGTGAGGCGTGTGAAAACTAGTGAGGCGTTGTGATAACTAGTGAGGCGTGTAAATACTAGTGAGGCGTGTGAAAACTAGTGAGGCGGGTGAAAACTAGTGAGGCATGTGAAAACTAGTGAGGCGTGTAAATACTAGTGAGGCGTGTGAAAACTAGTGAGGCGTGTGAAAACTAGTGAGGCGTGTGAAAACTAGTGAGGCATGTAAATACTAGTGAGGCGTATAAATACTAGTGAGGCGTGTGAAAACTAGTGAGGTGAGGCGTGTGAAAACTAGTGAGGCGTGTAAATACTAGTGAGGCGTGTGAAAACTAGTGAGGACTGTGAAAACTAGTGAGGCGTGTAAATACTAGTGAGGCGTGTGAAAACTAGTGAGGCGTGTGAAAATTAGTGAGGCGTGTGAAAACTAGTGAGGCGTGTGAAAACTAGTGAGGCGTGTGAAAACTAGTGAGGCGTGTAAATACTAGTGAGCCGTGTGAAAACTAGTGAGGCGTGTGAAAACTAGTGAGGCGTGTGAAAATTAGTGAGGCGTGTGAAAACTAGTGAGGCGTGTGAAAACTAGAGAGGAGTGTAAATACTAGTGAGGCGTGTGAAAACTAGTGAGGTGTGTGAAAACTAGTGAGGCGTGTAAATACTAGTGAGGCGTGTGAAAACTAGTGAGGCGTGTGAAAACTAGTGAGGCGTGTAAATACTAGTGAAGCGTGTGAAAACTAGTGAGGCGTGTAAATACTAGTGAGGCGTGTAAATACTAGTGAGGCGTGTGAAAACTAGTGAGGCGTGTGAAAACTAGTGAGGCGTGTGAAAACTAGTGAGGCGTTGTGATAACTAGTGAGGCGTGTAAATACTAGTGAGGCGTGTGAAAACTAGTGAGGCGTGTGAAAACTAGTGAGGCATGTGAAAACTAGAGAGGCGTGTAAATACTAGTGAGGCGTGTGAAAACTAGTGAGGTGTGTGAAAACTAGTGAGGCGTGTGAAAACTAGTGAGGCGTGTAAATACTAGTGAGGCGTGTGAATACTAGTGAGCCGTGTGAAAACTAGTGAGGCGTGTAAATACTAGTGAGGCGTGTAAATACTAGTGAGGCGTGTGAAAACTAGTGAGGCGTGTGAAAACTAGTGAGGCGTGTGAAAACTAGTGAGGCATTGTTATAACTAGTGAGGCGTATAAATACTAGTGAGGCGTGTGAAAACTAGTGAGCCGTGTGAAAACTAGTGAGGCGTGTGAAAACTAGTGAGGCGTGTGAAAACTAGTGAGGCGTGTAAATACTAGTGAAGCGTGTGAAAACTAGTGAGGCGTGTAAATACTAGTGAGGCGTGTAAATACTAGTGAGGCGTGTGAAAACTAGTGAGGCGTGTGAAAACTAGTGAGGCGTGTGAAAACTAGTGAGGCGTTGTGATAACTAGTGAGGCGTATAAATACTAGTGAGGCGTGTGAAAACTAGTGAGGCGTGTGAAAACTAGTGAGCCATGTGTAAACTAGAGAGGCGTGTAAATACTAGTGAGGCGTGTGAAAACTAGTGAGGTGTGTGAAAACTAGTGAGGCGTGTGAAAACTAGTGAGGCGTGTGAAAACTAGTGAGGCGTGTAAATACTAGTGAGGCGTGTAAATACTAGTGAGGCGTGTGAAAACTAGTGAGGCGTGTGAAAACTAGTGAGGCGTGTGAAAACTAGTGATGCGTTGTGATAACTAGTGAGGCGTATAAATACTAGTGAGGCGTGTGAAAACTAGTGAGGCGTGTGAAAACTAGTGAGGCATGTGTAAACTAGAGAGGCATGTAAATACTAGTGAGGCGTGTGAAAACTTGTGAGGTGTGTGAAAACTAGTGAGGCGTGTGAAAACTAGTGAGGCGTGTGAAAACTAGTGAGGCGTGTAAATACTAGTGAAGCGTGTGAAAACTAGTGAGGCGTGTAAATACTAGTGAGGCGTGTAAATACTAGTGAGGCGTGTGAAAACTAGTAAGGCGTGTGAAAACTAGTGAGGCGTGTGAAAACTAGTGAGGCGTTGTGATAACTAGTGAGGCGTGTAAATACTAGTGAGGCGTGTGAAAACTAGTGAGGCGGGTGAAAACTAGTGAGGCATGTGAAAACTAGAGAGGAGTGTAAATACTAGTGAGGCGTGTGAAAACTAGTGAGGTGTGTGAAAACTAGTGAGGCGTGTGAAAACTAGTGAGGCGTGTAAATACTAGTGAGGCGTGTGAAAACTAGTGAAGCGTGTAAAAACTAGTGAGGCGTGTGAAAACTAGTGAGGCGTGTGCAAACTAGTGAGGCGTGTAAATACTAGTGAGGCGTGTGAAAACTAGTGAGGCGTGTGAAAACTAGTGAGGCGTGTGAAAACTAGTGAGGCGTGTGAAAACTAGTGAGGCGTGTGAAAACTAGTGAGGCGTGTAAATACTAGTGAAGCGTGTGAAAACTAGTGAGGCGTGTAAATACTAGTGAGGCGTGTAAATACTAGTGAGGCGTGTGAAAACTAGTAAGGCGTGTGAAAACTAGTGAGGCGTGTGAAAACTAGTGAGGCGTGTGAAAACTAGTGAGGCGGGTGAAAACTAGTGAGGCATGTGAAAACTAGTGAGGCGTGTAAATACTAGTGAGGCGTGTGAAAACTAGTGAGGCGTGTGAAAACTAGTGAGGCGTGTGAAAACTAGTGAGGCATGTAAATACTAGTGAGGCGTATAAATACTAGTGAGGCGTGTGAAAACTAGTGAGGTGAGGCGTGTGAAAACTAGTGAGGCGTGTAAATACTAGTGAGGCGTGTGAAAACTAGTGAGGACTGTGAAAACTAGTGAGGCGTGTAAATACTAGTGAGGCGTGTGAAAACTAGTGAGGCGTGTGAAAATTAGTGAGGCGTGTGAAAACTAGTGAGGCGTGTGAAAACTAGTGAGGCGTGTGAAAACTAGTGAGGTGAGGCGTGTGAAAACTAGTGAGGCGTGTAAATACTAGTGAGGCGTGTGAAAACTAGTGAGGCGTGTGAAAACTAGTGAGGCGTGTAAATACTAGTGAGGCGTGTGAAAACTAGTGAGGCGTGTGAAAATTAGTGAGGCGTGTGAAAACTAGTGAGGCGTGTGAAAACTAGTGAGGCGTGTAAATACTAGTGAGGCGTGTGAAAACTAGTGAGGCGTGTGAAAACTAGTGAGGCGTGTGAAAACTAGTGAGGCGTGTAAATACTAGTGAGCCGTGTGAAAACTAGTGAGGCGTGTGAAAACTAGTGAGGCGTGTGAAAATTAGTGAGGCGTGTGAAAACTAGTGAGGCGTGTGAAAACTAGAGAGGAGTGTAAATACTAGTGAGGCGTGTGAAAACTAGTGAGGTGTGTGAAAACTAGTGAGGCGTGTAAATACTAGTGAGGCGTGTGAAAACTAGTGAGGCGTGTGAAAACTAGTGAGGCGTGTAAATACTAGTGAAGCGTGTGAAAACTAGTGAGGCGTGTAAATACTAGTGAGGCGTGTAAATAATAGTGAGGCGTGTGAAAACTAGTAAGGCGTGTGAAAACTAGTGAGGCGTGTGAAAACTAGTGAGGCGTTGTGATAACTAGTGAGGCGTGTAAATACTAGTGAGGCGTGTGAAAACTAGTGAGGCGGGTGAAAACTAGTGAGGCATGTGAAAACTAGAGAGGAGTGTAAATACTAGTGAGGCGTGTGAAAACTAGTGAGGTGTGTGAAAACTAGTGAGGCGTGTGAAAACTAGTGAGGCGTGTAAATACTAGTGAGGCGTGTGAAAACTAGTGAGGCGTGTAAAAACTAGTGAGGCGTGTGAAAACTAGTGAGGCGTGTGAAAACTAGTGAGGCGTGTAAATACTAGTGAGGTGTGTGAAAACTAGTGAGGCGTGTGAAAACTAGTGAGGCGTGTAAATACTAGTGAGGCGTGTGAAAACTAGTGAGGCGTGTGAAAACTAGTGAGGCGTGTAAATACTAGTGAGGCGTGTGAAAACTAGTGAGGCGTGTGAAAACTATTGAGGCGTGTAAATACTAGTGAGGCGTGTGAAAACTAGTGAGGCGTGTGAAAATTAGTGAGGCGTGTGAAAACTAGTGAGGCGTGTGAAAACTAGTGAGGCGCGTAAATACTAGTGAGGCGTGTGAAAACTAGTGAGGCGTGTGAAAACTAGTGAGGCGTGTAAATACTAGTGAGCCGTGTGAAAACTAGTGAGGCGTGTGAAAACTAGTGAGGCGTGTGAAAACTAGTGAGGCGTGTAAATACTAGTGAGCCGTGTGAAAACTAGTGAGGCGTGTGAAAACTAGTGAGGCGTGTAAATACTAGTGAAGCGTGTGAAAACTAGTGAGGCGTGTAAATACTAGTGAGGCGTGTAAATACTAGTGAGGCGTGTGAAAACTAGTGAGGCGTGTGAAAACTAGTGAGGCGTGTGAAAACTAGTGAGGCGTTGTGATAACTAGTGAGGCGTGTAAATACTAGTGAGGCGTGTGAAAACTAGTGAGGCGTGTGAAAACTAGTGAGGCGTGTGAAAACTAGTGAGGCTTGTAAATACTAGTGAGGCGTGTGAATACTAGTGAGCCGTGTGAAAACTAGTGAGGCGTGTAAATACTAGTGAGCCGTGTGAAAACTAGTGAGGCATGTGAAAACTAGAGAGGCGTGTAAATACTAGTGAGGCGTGTGAAAACTAGTGAGGCGTGTGAAAACTAGTGAGGCGTGTAAATACTAGTGAGGCGTGTGAATACTAGTGAGCCGTGTGAAAACTAGTGAGGCGTGTGAAAACTAGTGAGGCGTGTGAAAACTAGTGACGCGTGTAAATACTAGTGAAGCGTGTGAAAACTAGTGAGGCGTGTAAATACTAGTGAGGCGTGTAAATACTAGTGAGGCGTGTGAAAACTAGTGAGGCGTGTGAAAACTAGTGAGGCGTGTGAAAACTAGTGAGGCGTTGTGATAACTAATGAGGCGTATAAATACTAGTGAGGCGTGTGAAAACTAGTGAGGCGTGTGAAAACTAGTGAGGCGTTTGAAAACTAGTGAGGCGTGTAAATACTAGTGAAGCGTGTGAAAACTAGTGAGGCGTGTAAATACTAGTGAGGCGTGTAAATACTAGTGAGTTGTGTGAAAACTAGTGAGGCGTGTGAAAACTAGTGAGGCGTGTAAATACTAGTGAGGCGTGTGAAAACTAGTGAGGCGTGTAAAAACTAGTGAGGCGTGTGAAAACTAGTGAGGCGTGTGAAAACTAGTGAGGCATGTGTAAACTAGAGAGGCGTGTAAATACTAGTGAGGTGTGTGAAAACTAGTGAGGTGTGTGAAAACTAGTGAGGCGTGTGAAAACTAGTGAGGCGTGTGAAAACTAGTGAGGCGTGTAAATACTAGTGAGGCGTGTAAATACTAGTGAGGCGTGTGAAAACTAGTGAGGCGTGTGAAAACTAGTGAGGCGTGTGAAAACTAGTGAGGCGGGTGAAAACTAGTGAGGCATGTGAAAACTAGTGAGGCGTGTAAATACTAGTGAGGCGTGTGAAAACTAGTGAGGCGTGTGAAAACTAGTGAGGCGTGTGAAAACTAGTGAGGCATGTAAATACTAGTGAGGCGTATAAATACTAGTGAGGCGTGTGAAAACTAGTGAGGTGAGGCGTGTGAAAACTAGTGAGGCGTGTAAATACTAGTGAGGCGTGTGAAAACTAGTGAGGACTGTGAAAACTAGTGAGGCGTGTAAATACTAGTGAGGCGTGTGAAAACTAGTGAGGCGTGTGAAAATTAGTGAGGCGTGTGAAAACTAGTGAGGCGTGTGAAAACTAGTGAGGCGTGTGAAAACTAGTGAGGTGAGGCGTGTGAAAACTAGTGAGGCGTGTAAATACTAGTGAGGCGTGTGAAAACTAGTGAGGCGTGTGAAAACTAGTGAGGCGTGTAAATACTAGTGAGGCGTGTGAAAACTAGTGAGGCGTGTGAAAATTAGTGAGGCGTGTGAAAACTAGTGAGGCGTGTGAAAACTAGTGAGGCGTGTAAATACTAGTGAGGCGTGTGAAAACTAGTGAGGCGTGTGAAAACTAGTGAGGCGTGTGAAAACTAGTGAGGCGTGTAAATACTAGTGAGCCGTGTGAAAACTAGTGAGGCGTGTGAAAACTAGTGAGGCGTGTGAAAATTAGTGAGGCGTGTGAAAACTAGTGAGGCGTGTGAAAACTAGAGAGGAGTGTAAATACTAGTGAGGCGTGTGAAAACTAGTGAGGTGTGTGAAAACTAGTGAGGCGTGTAAATACTAGTGAGGCGTGTAAATACTAGTGAGGCGTGTGAAAATTAGTGAGGCGTGTGAAAACTAGTGAGGCGTGTGAAAACTAGTGAGGCGTGTAAATACTAGTGAGGCGTGTGAAAACTAGTGAGGTGTGTGAAAACTAGTGAGGCGTGTGAAAACTAGTGAGGCGTGTGAAAACTAGTGAGGCGTGTAAATACTAGTGAGGCGTGTAAATACTAGTGAGGCGTGTGAAAACTAGTGAGGCGTGTGAAAACTAGTGAGGCGTGTGAAAACTAGTGAGGCATGTGTAAACTAGAGAGGCGTGTAAATACTAGTGAGGCGTGTGAAAACTAGTGAGGCGTGTGAAAATTAGTGAGGCGTGTGAAAACTAGTGAGGCGTGTGAAAACTAGTGAGGCATGTAAATACTAGTGAGGCGTGTAAATACTAGTGAGCCGTGTGAAAACTAGTGAGGCGTGTGAAAACTAGTGAGGCGTGTGAAAATTAGTGAGGCGTGTAAATACTAGTGAGGCGTGTGAAAACTAGTGAGGCGTGTGAAAACTAGTGAGGCGTGTGAAAACTAGTGAGGCGTGTGAAAACTAGTGAGGCGTGTAAATACTAGTGAGCCGTGTGAAAACTAGTGAGGCGTGTGAAAACTAGTGAGGCGTGTGAAAATTAGTGAGGCGTGTGAAAACTAGTGAGGCGTGTGAAAACTAGAGAGGAGTGTAAATACTAGTGAGGCGTGTGAAAACTAGTGAGGTGTGTGAAAACTAGTGAGGCGTGTGAAAACTAGTGAGGCGTGTGAAAACTAGAGAGGAGTGTAAATACTAGTGAGGCGTGTGAAAACTAGTGAGGTGTGTGAAAACTAGTGAGGCGTGTGAAAACTAGTGAGGCGTGTGAAAACTAGTGAGGCATGTAAATACTAGTGAAGCGTGTGAAAACTAGTGAGGCGGGTGAAAACTAGTGAGGCATGTGAAAACTAGAGAGGCGTGTAAATACTAGTGAGGCGTGTGAAAACTAGTGAGTTGTGTGAAAACTAGTGAGGCGTGTGAAAACTAGTGAGGCGTGTAAATACTAGTGAGGCGTGTGAAAACTAGTGAGGCGTGTAAAAACTAGTGAGGCGTGTGAAAACTAGTGAGGCGTGTAAAAACTAGTGAGGCGTGTGAAAACTAGAGAGGCGTGTAAATACTAGTGAGGCGTGTGAAAACTAGTGAGGTGTGTGAAAACTAGTGAGGCGTGTGAAAACTAGTGAGGCGTGTAAATACTAGTGAGGCGTGTAAATACTAGTGAGGCGTGTGAAAACTAGTGAGGCGTGTGAAAACTAGTGAGGCGTGTGAAAACTAGTGAGGCATGTGTAAACTAGAGAGGCGTGTAAATACTAGTGAGGCGTGTGAAAACTAGTGAGGTGTGTGAAAACTAGTGAGGCGTGTGAAAACTAGTGAGGCGTGTGAAAACTAGTGAGGCGTGTAAATACTAGTGAGGTGTGTGAAAACTAGTGAGGTGTGTGAAAACTAGTGAGGCATGTGAAAACTAGAGAGGCGTGTAAATACTAGTGAGGCGTGTGAAAACTAGTGAGTTGTGTGAAAACTAGTGAGGCGTGTGAAAACTAGTGAGGCGTGTAAATACTAGTGAGGCGTGTGAAAACTAGTGAGGCGTGTAAAAACTAGTGAGGCGTGTGAAAACTAGTGAGGCGTGTAAAAACTAGTGAGGCGTGTGAAAACTAGAGAGGCGTGTAAATACTAGTGAGGCGTGTGAAAACTAGTGAGGTGTGTGAAAACTAGTGAGGCGTGTGAAAACTAGTGAGGCGTGTAAATACTAGTGAGGCATGTGAAAACTAGTGAGGCGTGTAAAAACTAGTGAGGCGTGTAAATACTAGTGAGGCGTGTAAATACTAGTGAGCCGTGTGAAAACTAGTGAGGCGTGTGAAAACTAGTGAGGCGTGTGAAAATTAGTGAGGCGTGTGAAAACTAGTGAGGCGTGTGAAAACTAGAGAGGAGTGTAAATACTAGTGAGGCGTGTGAAAACTAGTGAGGTGTGTGAAAACTAGTGAGGCGTGTGAAAACTAGTGAGGCGTGTGAAAACTAGAGAGGAGTGTAAATACTAGTGAGGCGTGTGAAAACTAGTGAGGTGTGTGAAAACTAGTGAGGCGTGTGAAAACTAGTGAGGCGTGTGAAAACTAGTGAGGCATGTAAATACTAGTGAAGCGTGTGAAAACTAGTGAGGCGGGTGAAAACTAGTGAGGCATGTGAAAACTAGAGAGGCGTGTAAATACTAGTGAGGCGTGTGAAAACTAGTGAGTTGTGTGAAAACTAGTGAGGCGTGTGAAAACTAGTGAGGCGTGTAAATACTAGTGAGGCGTGTGAAAACTAGTGAGGCGTGTAAAAACTAGTGAGGCGTGTGAAAACTAGTGAGGCGTGTAAAAACTAGTGAGGCGTGTGAAAACTAGAGAGGCGTGTAAATACTAGTGAGGCGTGTGAAAACTAGTGAGGTGTGTGAAAACTAGTGAGGCGTGTGAAAACTAGTGAGGCGTGTAAATACTAGTGAGGCGTGTAAATACTAGTGAGGCGTGTGAAAACTAGTGAGGCGTGTGAAAACTAGTGAGGCGTGTGAAAACTAGTGAGGCATGTGTAAACTAGAGAGGCGTGTAAATACTAGTGAGGCGTGTGAAAACTAGTGAGGTGTGTGAAAACTAGTGAGGCGTGTGAAAACTAGTGAGGCGTGTGAAAACTAGTGAGGCGTGTAAATACTAGTGAGGTGTGTGAAAACTAGTGAGGTGTGTGAAAACTAGTGAGGCATGTGAAAACTAGAGAGGCGTGTAAATACTAGTGAGGCGTGTGAAAACTAGTGAGTTGTGTGAAAACTAGTGAGGCGTGTGAAAACTAGTGAGGCGTGTAAATACTAGTGAGGCGTGTGAAAACTAGTGAGGCGTGTAAAAACTAGTGAGGCGTGTGAAAACTAGTGAGGCGTGTAAAAACTAGTGAGGCGTGTGAAAACTAGAGAGGCGTGTAAATACTAGTGAGGCGTGTGAAAACTAGTGAGGTGTGTGAAAACTAGTGAGGCGTGTGAAAACTAGTGAGGCGTGTAAATACTAGTGAGGCATGTGAAAACTAGTGAGGCGTGTAAAAACTAGTGAGGCGTGTAAATACTAGTGAGGCGTGTGAAAACTAGTGAGGCGTTGTGATAACTAGTGAGGCGTATAAATACTAGTGAGGCGTGTGAAAACTAGTGAGGCGTGTGAAAACTAGTGAGGCATGTGTAAACTAGAGAGGCGTGTAAATACTAGTGAGGTGTGTGAAAACTAGTGAGGTGTGTGAAAACTAGTGAGGCGTGTGAAAACTAGTGAGGCGTGTGAAAACTAGTGAGGCGTGTAAATACTAGTGAGGCGTGTAAATACTAGTGAGGCGTGTGAAAACTAGTGAGGCGTGTGAAAACTAGTGAGGCGTGTGAAAACTAGTGAGGCATGTGTAAACTAGAGAGGCGTGTAAATACTAGTGAGGCGTGTAAATACTAGTGAGGCGTGTGAAAACTAGTAAGGCGTGTGAAAACTAGTGAGGCGTGTGAAAACTAGTGAGGCGTTGTGATAACTAGTGAGGCGTGTAAATACTAGTGAGGCGTGTGAAAACTAGTGAGGCATGTGAAAACTAGAGAGGCGTGTAAATACTAGTGAGGCGTGTGAAAACTAGTAAGGTTTGTGAAAACTAGTGAGGCGTGTGAAAACTAGTGAGGCGTGTAAATACTAGTGAGGCGTGTGAAAACTAGTGAGGCGTGTGAAAACTAGTGCGGCGTGTAAATGCTAGTGAGGCGTGTAAATACTAGTGAGGCGTTGTGATACCTAGTGAGGCGTGTAAATACTAGTGAGGCGTGTGAAAACTAGTGAGGCGTGTGAAAACTAGTGAGGCGTGTAAATACTAGTGAGGCGTGTGAAAACTAGTGAGGCGTGTAAATACTAGTGAGGCGTGTGAAAACTAGTGAGGCGTGTGAAAACTAGTGAGGTGAGGCGTGTGAAAACTAGTGAGGCGTGTAAATACTAGTGAGGCGTGTGAAAACTAGTGAGGCGTGTGAAAACTAGTGAGGCGTGTAAATACTAGTGAGGCGTGTGAAAACTAGTGAGGCGTGTGAAAATTAGTGAGGCGTGTGAAAACTAGTGAGGCGTGTGAAAACTAGTGAGGCGTGTAAATACTAGTGAGGCGTGTGTAAACTAGTGAGGCGTGTGAAAACTAGTGAGGCGTGTGAAAACTAGTGAGGCGTGTAAATACTAGTGAGCCGTGTGAAAACTAGTGAGGCGTGTGAAAACTAGTGAGGCGTGTAAATACTAGTGAAGCGTGTGAAAACTAGTGAGGCTTGTAAATACTAGTGAGGCGTGTGTAAATACTAGTGAGGCGTGTAAATACTAGTGAGGCGTGTGAATACTAGTGAGGCGTGTGAAAACTAGTGAGGCGTGTAAATACTAGTGAGCCGTGTGAAAACTAGTGAGGCGTGTGAAAACTAGTGAGGCGTGTAAATACTAGTGAAGCGTGTGAAAACTAGTGAGGCATGTGTAAATACTAGTGAGGCGTGTAAATACTAGTGAGGCGTGTGAAAACTAGTAAGGCGTGTGAAAACTAGTGAGGCGTGTGAAAACTAGTGAGGCGTTGTGATAACTAGTGAGGCGTGTAAATACTAGTGAGGCGTGTGAAAACTAGTGAGTTGTGTGAAAACTAGTGAGGCGTGTGAAAACTAGTGAGGCGTGTAAATACTAGTGAGGCGTGTGAAAACTAGTGAGGTGTGTGAAAACTAGAGAGGCGTGTAAATACTAGTGAGGCATGTGAAAACTAGTGAGGTGTTTGAAAACTAGTGAGGCGTGTGAAAACTAGTGAGGCGTGTAAATACTAGTGAGGCATGTGAAAACTAGTGAGGCGTGTAAAAACTAGTGAGGCGTGTAAATACTAGTGAGGCGTGTGAAAACTAGTGAGGCGTGTGAAAACTAGTGAGGCGTGTGAAAACTAGTGAGGCGTGTAAATACTAGTGAGGCGTGTGAAAACTAGTGAGGCGTGTGAAAACTAGTGAGGCGTGTGAAAACTAGTGAGGCGTGTAAATACTAGTGAGGCGTGTGAATACTAGTGAGCCGTGTGAAAACTAGTGAAGCGTGTGAAAACTAGTGAGGCGTGTGAAAACTAGTGAGGCGTGTAAATACTAGTGAGGCGTGTGAAAACTAGTGAGGCGAATACTAGTGAGGCGTGTAAATACTAGTGAGGCGTGTGAAAACTAGTGAGGCGTGTGAAAACTAGTGAGGCGTTGTGATACCTAGTGAGGCGTGTAAATACTAGTGAGGTGTGTGAAAACTAGTGAGGCGTGTGAAAACTAGTGAGGCGTGTGAAAACTAGTGAGGCATGTAAATACTAGTGAGGCGTATAAATACTAGTGAGGTGTGTGAAAACTAGTGAGGCGTGTGAAAACTAGTGAGGCATGTGTAAACTAGAGAGGCGTGTAAATACTAGTGAGGCGTGTGAAAACTAGTGAGGTGTGTGAAAACTAGAGAGGCGTGTAAATACTAGTGAGGCGTGTGAAAACTAGTGAGGTGTTTGAAAACTAGTGAGGCGTGTGAAAACTAGTGAGGCGTGTAAATACTAGTGAGGCATGTGAAAACTAGTGAGGCGTGTAAAAACTAGTGAGGCGTGTAAATACTAGTGAGGCGTGTGAAAACTAGTGAGGCGTGTAAATACTAGTGAGGCGTGTGAAAACTAGTGAGGCGTTGTGATAACTAGTGAGGCGTGTAAATACTAGTGAGGCGTGTGAAAACTAGTGAGGCGTGTGAAAACTAGTGAGGCGTGTAAATACTAGTGAGGCGTGTGAAAACTAGTGAGGCGAATACTAGTGAGGCGTGTAAATACTAGTGAGGCGTGTGAAAACTAGTGAGGCGTGTGAAAACTAGTGAGGCGTTGTGATACCTAGTGAGGCGTGTAAATACTAGTGAGGCGTGTGAAAACTAGTGAGGCGTGTGAAAACTAGTGAGGCATGTGTAAACTAGAGAGGCGTGTAAATACTAGTGAGGCGTGTGAAAACTAGTGAGGCGTGTGAAAACTAGTGAGGCATGTGTAAACTAGAGAGGCGTGTAAATACTAGTGAGGCGTGTGAAAACTAGTGAGGCGTGTGAAAACTAGTGAGGCGTGTGAAAACTAGTGAGGCGTTGTGATAACTAGTGAGGCGTATAAATACTAGTGAGGCGTGTGAAAACTAGTGAGGCGTGTGAAAACTAGTGAGGCATGTGTAAACTAGAGAGGCGTGTAAATACTAGTGAGGCGTGTGAAAACTAGTGAGGTGTGTGAAAACTAGTGAGGCGTGTGAAAACTAGTGAGGCGTGTGAAAACTAGTGAGGCGTGTAAATACTAGTGAAGCGTGTGAAAACTAGTGAGGCGTGTAAATACTAGTGAGGCTTGTAAATACTAGTGAGGCGTGTGAAAACTAGTAAGGCGTGTGAAAACTAGTGAGGCGTGTGAAAACTAGTGAGGCGTTGTGATAACTAGTGAGGCGTGTAAATACTAGTGAGGCGTGTGAAAACTAGTGAGGCGGGTGAAAACTAGTGAGGCATGTGAAAACTAGAGAGGCGTGTAAATACTAGTGAGGCGTGTGAAAACTAGTGAGGTGTGTGAAAACTAGTGAGGCGTGTGAAAACTAGTGAGGCGTGTGAAAACTAGTGAGGCGTTGTGATAACTAGTGAGGCGTGTAAATACTAGTGAGGCGTGTGAAAACTAGTGAGGCGTGTGAAAACTAGTGAGGCATGTGAAAACTAGAGAGGCGTGTAAATACTAGTGAGGCGTGTGAAAACTAGTGAGGTGTGTGAAAACTAGTGAGGCGTGTGAAAACTAGTGAGGCGTGTAAATACTAGTGAGGCGTGTGAAAACTAGTGAGGCGTGTAAATACTAGTGAGGCGTGTGAAAACTAGAGAGGCGTGTAAATACTAGTGAGGCGTGTGAAAACTTGTGAGGTGTGTGAAAACTAGTGAGGCGTGTGAAAACTAGTGAGGCGTGTAAATACTAGTGAGGCGTGTGAAAACTAGTGAGGCGTGTAAAAACTAGTGAGGCGTGTAAATACTAGTGAGGCGTGTGAAAACTAGTGAGGCGTGTGAATACTAATGAGCCGTGTGAAAACTAGTGAAGCGTGTGAAAACTAGTGAGGCGTGTGAAAATTAGTGAGGCGTGTGAAAACTAGTGAGGCGTGTGAAAACTAGTGAGGCGTGTAAATACTAGTGAGGCGTGTGAAAACTAGTGAGGCGTGTAAATACTAGTGAGGCGTGTGAAAACTAGTGAGGCGTGTGAAAACTAGTGAGGTGAGGCGTGTGAAAACTAGTGAGGCGTGTAAATACTAGTGAGGCGTGTGAAAACTAGTGAGGCGTGTGTAAACTAGTGAGGCGTGTGAAAACTAGTGAGGCGTGTGAAAACTAGTGAGGCGTGTAAATACTAGTGAGCCGTGTGAAAACTAGTGAGGCGTGTGAAAACTAGTGAGGCGTGTAAATACTAGTGAAGCGTGTGAAAACTAGTGAGGCTTGTAAATACTAGTGAGGCGTGTGTAAATACTAGTGAGGCGTGTAAATACTAGTGAGGCGTGTGAATACTAGTGAGGCGTGTGAAAACTAGTGAGGCGTGTAAATACTAGTGAGCCGTGTGAAAACTAGTGAGGCGTGTGAAAACTAGTGAGGCGTGTAAATACTAGTGAAGCGTGTGAAAACTAGTGAGGCATGTGTAAATACTAGTGAGGCGTGTAAATACTAGTGAGGCGTGTGAAAACTAGTAAGGCGTGTGAAAACTAGTGAGGCGTGTGAAAACTAGTGAGGCGTTGTGATAACTAGTGAGGCGTGTAAATACTAGTGAGGCGTGTCAAAACTAGTGAGGCGGGTGAAAACTAGTGAGGCATGTGAAAACTAGAGAGGCGTGTAAATACTAGTGAGGCGTGTGAAAACTAGTGAGTTGTGTGAAAACTAGTGAGGCGTGTGAAAACTAGTGAGGCGTGTGAAAACTAGTGAGGCGTTGTGATAACTAGTGAGGCGTGTAAATACTAGTGAGGCGTGTGAAAACTAGTGAGTTGTGTGAAAACTAGTGAGGCGTGTGAAAACTAGTGAGGCGTGTAAATACTAGTGAGGCGTGTGAAAACTAGTGAGGTGTGTGAAAACTAGAGAGGCGTGTAAATACTAGTGAGGCATGTGAAAACTAGTGAGGTGTTTGAAAACTAGTGAGGCGTGTGAAAACTAGTGAGGCGTGTAAATACTAGTGAGGCATGTGAAAACTAGTGAGGCGTGTAAAAACTAGTGAGGCGTGTAAATACTAGTGAGGCGTGTGAAAACTAGTGAGGCGTGTGAAAACTAGTGAGGCGTGTGAAAACTAGTGAGGCGTGTAAATACTAGTGAGGCGTGTGAAAACTAGTGAGGCGTGTGAAAACTAGTGAGGCGTGTGAAAACTAGTGAGGCGTGTAAATACTAGTGAGGCGTGTGAATACTAGTGAGCCGTGTGAAAACTAGTGAAGCGTGTGAAAACTAGTGAGGCGTGTGAAAACTAGTGAGGCGTGTAAATACTAGTGAGGCGTGTGAAAACTAGTGAGGCGAATACTAGTGAGGCGTGTAAATACTAGTGAGGCGTGTGAAAACTAGTGAGGCGTGTGAAAACTAGTGAGGCGTTGTGATACCTAGTGAGGCGTGTAAATACTAGTGAGGTGTGTGAAAACTAGTGAGGCGTGTGAAAACTAGTGAGGCGTGTGAAAACTAGTGAGGCATGTAAATACTAGTGAGGCGTATAAATACTAGTGAGGTGTGTGAAAACTAGTGAGGCGTGTGAAAACTAGTGAGGCATGTGTAAACTAGAGAGGCGTGTAAATACTAGTGAGGCGTGTGAAAACTAGTGAGGTGTGTGAAAACTAGAGAGGCGTGTAAATACTAGTGAGGCGTGTGAAAACTAGTGAGGTGTTTGAAAACTAGTGAGGCGTGTGAAAACTAGTGAGGCGTGTAAATACTAGTGAGGCATGTGAAAACTAGTGAGGCGTGTAAAAACTAGTGAGGCGTGTAAATACTAGTGAGGCGTGTGAAAACTAGTGAGGCGTGTAAATACTAGTGAGGCGTGTGAAAACTAGTGAGGCGTTGTGATAACTAGTGAGGCGTGTAAATACTAGTGAGGCGTGTGAAAACTAGTGAGGCGTGTGAAAACTAGTGAGGCGTGTAAATACTAGTGAGGCGTGTGAAAACTAGTGAGGCGAATACTAGTGAGGCGTGTAAATACTAGTGAGGCGTGTGAAAACTAGTGAGGCGTGTGAAAACTAGTGAGGCGTTGTGATACCTAGTGAGGCGTGTAAATACTAGTGAGGCGTGTGAAAACTAGTGAGGCGTGTGAAAACTAGTGAGGCATGTGTAAACTAGAGAGGCGTGTAAATACTAGTGAGGCGTGTGAAAACTAGTGAGGCGTGTGAAAACTAGTGAGGCATGTGTAAACTAGAGAGGCGTGTAAATACTAGTGAGGCGTGTGAAAACTAGTGAGGCGTGTGAAAACTAGTGAGGCGTGTGAAAACTAGTGAGGCGTTGTGATAACTAGTGAGGCGTATAAATACTAGTGAGGCGTGTGAAAACTAGTGAGGCGTGTGAAAACTAGTGAGGCATGTGTAAACTAGAGAGGCGTGTAAATACTAGTGAGGCGTGTGAAAACTAGTGAGGTGTGTGAAAACTAGTGAGGCGTGTGAAAACTAGTGAGGCGTGTGAAAACTAGTGAGGCGTGTAAATACTAGTGAAGCGTGTGAAAACTAGTGAGGCGTGTAAATACTAGTGAGGCTTGTAAATACTAGTGAGGCGTGTGAAAACTAGTAAGGCGTGTGAAAACTAGTGAGGCGTGTGAAAACTAGTGAGGCGTTGTGATAACTAGTGAGGCGTGTAAATACTAGTGAGGCGTGTGAAAACTAGTGAGGCGGGTGAAAACTAGTGAGGCATGTGAAAACTAGAGAGGCGTGTAAATACTAGTGAGGCGTGTGAAAACTAGTGAGGTGTGTGAAAACTAGTGAGGCGTGTGAAAACTAGTGAGGCGTGTGAAAACTAGTGAGGCGTTGTGATAACTAGTGAGGCGTGTAAATACTAGTGAGGCGTGTGAAAACTAGTGAGGCGTGTGAAAACTAGTGAGGCATGTGAAAACTAGAGAGGCGTGTAAATACTAGTGAGGCGTGTGAAAACTAGTGAGGTGTGTGAAAACTAGTGAGGCGTGTGAAAACTAGTGAGGCGTGTAAATACTAGTGAGGCGTGTGAAAACTAGTGAGGCGTGTAAATACTAGTGAGGCGTGTGAAAACTAGAGAGGCGTGTAAATACTAGTGAGGCGTGTGAAAACTTGTGAGGTGTGTGAAAACTAGTGAGGCGTGTGAAAACTAGTGAGGCGTGTAAATACTAGTGAGGCGTGTGAAAACTAGTGAGGCGTGTAAAAACTAGTGAGGCGTGTAAATACTAGTGAGGCGTGTGAAAACTAGTGAGGCGTGTGAATACTAATGAGCCGTGTGAAAACTAGTGAAGCGTGTGAAAACTAGTGAGGCGTGTGAAAATTAGTGAGGCGTGTGAAAACTAGTGAGGCGTGTGAAAACTAGTGAGGCGTGTAAATACTAGTGAGGCGTGTGAAAACTAGTGAGGCGTGTAAATACTAGTGAGGCGTGTGAAAACTAGTGAGGCGTGTGAAAACTAGTGAGGTGAGGCGTGTGAAAACTAGTGAGGCGTGTAAATACTAGTGAGGCGTGTGAAAACTAGTGAGGCGTGTGTAAACTAGTGAGGCGTGTGAAAACTAGTGAGGCGTGTGAAAACTAGTGAGGCGTGTAAATACTAGTGAGCCGTGTGAAAACTAGTGAGGCGTGTGAAAACTAGTGAGGCGTGTAAATACTAGTGAAGCGTGTGAAAACTAGTGAGGCTTGTAAATACTAGTGAGGCGTGTGTAAATACTAGTGAGGCGTGTAAATACTAGTGAGGCGTGTGAATACTAGTGAGGCGTGTGAAAACTAGTGAGGCGTGTAAATACTAGTGAGCCGTGTGAAAACTAGTGAGGCGTGTGAAAACTAGTGAGGCGTGTAAATACTAGTGAAGCGTGTGAAAACTAGTGAGGCATGTGTAAATACTAGTGAGGCGTGTAAATACTAGTGAGGCGTGTGAAAACTAGTAAGGCGTGTGAAAACTAGTGAGGCGTGTGAAAACTAGTGAGGCGTTGTGATAACTAGTGAGGCGTGTAAATACTAGTGAGGCGTGTCAAAACTAGTGAGGCGGGTGAAAACTAGTGAGGCATGTGAAAACTAGAGAGGCGTGTAAATACTAGTGAGGCGTGTGAAAACTAGTGAGTTGTGTGAAAACTAGTGAGGCGTGTGAAAACTAGTGAGGCGTGTAAATACTAGTGAGGCGTGTGAAAACTAGTGAGGTGTGTGAAAACTAGAGAGGCGTGTAAATACTAGTGAGGCATGTGAAAACTAGTGAGGTGTTTGAAAACTAGTGAGGCGTGTGAAAACTAGTGAGGCGTTGTGATACCTAGTGAGGCGTGTAAATACTAGTGAGGTGTGTGAAAACTAGTGAGGCGTGTGAAAACTAGTGAGGCGTGTGAAAACTAGTGAGGCATGTAAATACTAGTGAGGCGTATAAATACTAGTGAGGTGTGTGAAAACTAGTGAGGCGTGTGAAAACTAGTGAGGCATGTGTAAACTAGAGAGGCGTGTAAATACTAGTGAGGCGTGTGAAAACTAGTGAGGTGTGTGAAAACTAGAGAGGCGTGTAAATACTAGTGAGGCGTGTGAAAACTAGTGAGGTGTTTGAAAACTAGTGAGGCGTGTGAAAACTAGTGAGGCGTGTAAATACTAGTGAGGCATGTGAAAACTAGTGAGGCGTGTAAAAACTAGTGAGGCGTGTAAATACTAGTGAGGCGTGTGAAAACTAGTGAGGCGTGTAAATACTAGTGAGGCGTGTGAAAACTAGTGAGGCGTTGTGATAACTAGTGAGGCGTGTAAATACTAGTGAGGCGTGTCAAAACTAGTGAGGCGGGTGAAAACTAGTGAGGCATGTGAAAACTAGAGAGGCGTGTAAATACTAGTGAGGCGTGTGAAAACTAGTGAGTTGTGTGAAAACTAGTGAGGCGTGTGAAAACTAGTGAGGCGTGTAAATACTAGTGAGGCGTGTGAAAACTAGTGAGGCGAATACTAGTGAGGCGTGTAAATACTAGTGAGGCGTGTGAAAACTAGTGAGGCGTGTGAAAACTAGTGAGGCGTTGTGATACCTAGTGAGGCGTGTAAATACTAGTGAGGCGTGTGAAAACTAGTGAGGCGTGTGAAAACTAGTGAGGCATGTGTAAACTAGAGAGGCGTGTAAATACTAGTGAGGCGTGTGAAAACTAGTGAGGCGTGTGAAAACTAGTGAGGCATGTGTAAACTAGAGAGGCGTGTAAATACTAGTGAGGCGTGTGAAAACTAGTGAGGCGTGTGAAAACTAGTGAGGCGTGTGAAAACTAGTGAGGCGTTGTGATAACTAGTGAGGCGTATAAATACTAGTGAGGCGTGTGAAAACTAGTGAGGCGTGTGAAAACTAGTGAGGCATGTGTAAACTAGAGAGGCGTGTAAATACTAGTGAGGCGTGTGAAAACTAGTGAGGTGTGTGAAAACTAGTGAGGCGTGTGAAAACTAGTGAGGCGTGTGAAAACTAGTGAGGCGTGTGAAAACTAGTGAGGCATGTGTAAACTAGAGAGGCGTGTAAATACTAGTGAGGCGTGTGAAAACTAGTGAGGTGTGTGAAAACTAGAGAGGCGTGTAAATACTAGTGAGGCGTGTGAAAACTAGTGAGGTGTTTGAAAACTAGTGAGGCGTGTGAAAACTAGTGAGGCGTGTAAATACTAGTGAGGCATGTGAAAACTAGTGAGGCGTGTAAAAACTAGTGAGGCGTGTAAATACTAGTGAGGCGTGTGAAAACTAGTGAGGCGTGTAAATACTAGTGAGGCGTGTGAAAACTAGTGAGGCGTTGTGATAACTAGTGAGGCGTGTAAATACTAGTGAGGCGTGTCAAAACTAGTGAGGCGGGTGAAAACTAGTGAGGCATGTGAAAACTAGAGAGGCGTGTAAATACTAGTGAGGCGTGTGAAAACTAGTGAGTTGTGTGAAAACTAGTGAGGCGTGTGAAAACTAGTGAGGCGTGTAAATACTAGTGAGGCGTGTGAAAACTAGTGAGGCGAATACTAGTGAGGCGTGTAAATACTAGTGAGGCGTGTGAAAACTAGTGAGGCGTGTGAAAACTAGTGAGGCGTTGTGATACCTAGTGAGGCGTGTAAATACTAGTGAGGCGTGTGAAAACTAGTGAGGCGTGTGAAAACTAGTGAGGCATGTGTAAACTAGAGAGGCGTGTAAATACTAGTGAGGCGTGTGAAAACTAGTGAGGCGTGTGAAAACTAGTGAGGCATGTGTAAACTAGAGAGGCGTGTAAATACTAGTGAGGCGTGTGAAAACTAGTGAGGCGTGTGAAAACTAGTGAGGCGTGTGAAAACTAGTGAGGCGTTGTGATAACTAGTGAGGCGTATAAATACTAGTGAGGCGTGTGAAAACTAGTGAGGCGTGTGAAAACTAGTGAGGCATGTGTAAACTAGAGAGGCGTGTAAATACTAGTGAGGCGTGTGAAAACTAGTGAGGTGTGTGAAAACTAGTGAGGCGTGTGAAAACTAGTGAGGCGTGTGAAAACTAGTGAGGCGTGTAAATACTAGTGAAGCGTGTGAAAACTAGTGAGGCGTGTAAATACTAGTGAGGCTTGTAAATACTAGTGAGGCGTGTGAAAACTAGTAAGGCGTGTGAAAACTAGTGAGGCGTGTGAAAACTAGTGAGGCGTTGTGATAACTAGTGAGGCGTGTAAATACTAGTGAGGCGTGTGAAAACTAGTGAGGCGGGTGAAAACTAGTGAGGCATGTGAAAACTAGAGAGGCGTGTAAATACTAGTGAGGCGTGTGAAAACTAGTGAGGTGTGTGAAAACTAGTGAGGCGTGTGAAAACTAGTGAGGCGTGTGAAAACTAGTGAGGCGTTGTGATAACTAGTGAGGCGTGTAAATACTAGTGAGGCGTGTGAAAACTAGTGAGGCGTGTGAAAACTAGTGAGGCATGTGAAAACTAGAGAGGCGTGTAAATACTAGTGAGGCGTGTGAAAACTAGTGAGGTGTGTGAAAACTAGTGAGGCGTGTGAAAACTAGTGAGGCGTGTAAATACTAGTGAGGCGTGTGAAAACTAGTGAGGCGTGTAAATACTAGTGAGGCGTGTGAAAACTAGAGAGGCGTGTAAATACTAGTGAGGCGTGTGAAAACTTGTGAGGTGTGTGAAAACTAGTGAGGCGTGTGAAAACTAGTGAGGCGTGTAAATACTAGTGAGGCGTGTGAAAACTAGTGAGGCGTGTAAAAACTAGTGAGGCGTGTAAATACTAGTGAGGCGTGTGAAAACTAGTGAGGCGTGTGAATACTAATGAGCCGTGTGAAAACTAGTGAAGCGTGTGAAAACTAGTGAGGCGTGTGAAAATTAGTGAGGCGTGTGAAAACTAGTGAGGCGTGTGAAAACTAGTGAGGCGTGTAAATACTAGTGAGGCGTGTGAAAACTAGTGAGGCGTGTAAATACTAGTGAGGCGTGTGAAAACTAGTGAGGCGTGTGAAAACTAGTGAGGTGAGGCGTGTGAAAACTAGTGAGGCGTGTAAATACTAGTGAGGCGTGTGAAAACTAGTGAGGCGTGTGTAAACTAGTGAGGCGTGTGAAAACTAGTGAGGCGTGTGAAAACTAGTGAGGCGTGTAAATACTAGTGAGCCGTGTGAAAACTAGTGAGGCGTGTGAAAACTAGTGAGGCGTGTAAATACTAGTGAAGCGTGTGAAAACTAGTGAGGCTTGTAAATACTAGTGAGGCGTGTGTAAATACTAGTGAGGCGTGTAAATACTAGTGAGGCGTGTGAATACTAGTGAGGCGTGTGAAAACTAGTGAGGCGTGTAAATACTAGTGAGCCGTGTGAAAACTAGTGAGGCGTGTGAAAACTAGTGAGGCGTGTAAATACTAGTGAAGCGTGTGAAAACTAGTGAGGCATGTGTAAATACTAGTGAGGCGTGTAAATACTAGTGAGGCGTGTGAAAACTAGTAAGGCGTGTGAAAACTAGTGAGGCGTGTGAAAACTAGTGAGGCGTTGTGATAACTAGTGAGGCGTGTAAATACTAGTGAGGCGTGTCAAAACTAGTGAGGCGGGTGAAAACTAGTGAGGCATGTGAAAACTAGAGAGGCGTGTAAATACTAGTGAGGCGTGTGAAAACTAGTGAGTTGTGTGAAAACTAGTGAGGCGTGTGAAAACTAGTGAGGCGTGTAAATACTAGTGAGGCGTGTGAAAACTAGTGAGGTGTGTGAAAACTAGAGAGGCGTGTAAATACTAGTGAGGCATGTGAAAACTAGTGAGGTGTTTGAAAACTAGTGAGGCGTGTGAAAACTAGTGAGGCGTTGTGATACCTAGTGAGGCGTGTAAATACTAGTGAGGTGTGTGAAAACTAGTGAGGCGTGTGAAAACTAGTGAGGCGTGTGAAAACTAGTGAGGCATGTAAATACTAGTGAGGCGTATAAATACTAGTGAGGTGTGTGAAAACTAGTGAGGCGTGTGAAAACTAGTGAGGCATGTGTAAACTAGAGAGGCGTGTAAATACTAGTGAGGCGTGTGAAAACTAGTGAGGTGTGTGAAAACTAGAGAGGCGTGTAAATACTAGTGAGGCGTGTGAAAACTAGTGAGGTGTTTGAAAACTAGTGAGGCGTGTGAAAACTAGTGAGGCGTGTAAATACTAGTGAGGCATGTGAAAACTAGTGAGGCGTGTAAAAACTAGTGAGGCGTGTAAATACTAGTGAGGCGTGTGAAAACTAGTGAGGCGTGTAAATACTAGTGAGGCGTGTGAAAACTAGTGAGGCGTTGTGATAACTAGTGAGGCGTGTAAATACTAGTGAGGCGTGTCAAAACTAGTGAGGCGGGTGAAAACTAGTGAGGCATGTGAAAACTAGAGAGGCGTGTAAATACTAGTGAGGCGTGTGAAAACTAGTGAGTTGTGTGAAAACTAGTGAGGCGTGTGAAAACTAGTGAGGCGTGTAAATACTAGTGAGGCGTGTGAAAACTAGTGAGGCGAATACTAGTGAGGCGTGTAAATACTAGTGAGGCGTGTGAAAACTAGTGAGGCGTGTGAAAACTAGTGAGGCGTTGTGATACCTAGTGAGGCGTGTAAATACTAGTGAGGCGTGTGAAAACTAGTGAGGCGTGTGAAAACTAGTGAGGCATGTGTAAACTAGAGAGGCGTGTAAATACTAGTGAGGCGTGTGAAAACTAGTGAGGCGTGTGAAAACTAGTGAGGCATGTGTAAACTAGAGAGGCGTGTAAATACTAGTGAGGCGTGTGAAAACTAGTGAGGCGTGTAAAAACTAGTGAGGCGTGTAAATACTAGTGAGTTGTGTGAAAACTAGTGAGGCGTGTGAAAACTAGTGAGGCGTGTAAATACTAGTGAGGCGTGTGAAAACTAGTGAGGCGAATACTAGTGAGGCGTGTAAAAACTAGTGAGGCGTGTGAAAACTAGAGAGGCGTGTAAATACTAGTGAGGCGTGTGAAAACTAGTGAGGTGTGTGAAAACTAGTGAGGCGTGTGAAAACTAGTGAGGCGTGTAAATACTAGTGAGGCGTGTAAATACTAGTGAGGCGTGTGAAAACTAGTGAGGCGTGTGAAAACTAGTGAGGCGTGTGAAAACTAGTGAGGCATGTGTAAACTAGAGAGGCGTGTAAATACTAGTGAGGCGTGTGAAAACTAGTGAGGTGTGTGAAAACTAGTGAGGCGTGTGAAAACTAGTGAGGCGTGTGAAAACTAGTGAGGCGTGTAAATACTAGTGAGGTGTGTGAAAACTAGTGAGGTGTGTGAAAACTAGTGAGGCATGTGAAAACTAGAGAGGCGTGTAAATACTAGTGAGGCGTGTGAAAACTAGTGAGTTGTGTGAAAACTAGTGAGGCGTGTGAAAACTAGTGAGGCGTGTAAATACTAGTGAGGCGTGTGAAAACTAGTGAGGCGTGTAAAAACTAGTGAGGCGTGTGAAAACTAGTGAGGCGTGTAAAAACTAGTGAGGCGTGTGAAAACTAGAGAGGCGTGTAAATACTAGTGAGGCGTGTGAAAACTAGTGAGGTGTGTGAAAACTAGTGAGGCGTGTGAAAACTAGTGAGGCGTGTAAATACTAGTGAGGCATGTGAAAACTAGTGAGGCGTGTAAAAACTAGTGAGGCGTGTAAATACTAGTGAGGCGTGTGAAAACTAGTGAGGCGTTGTGATAACTAGTGAGGCGTATAAATACTAGTGAGGCGTGTGAAAACTAGTGAGGCGTGTGAAAACTAGTGAGGCATGTGTAAACTAGAGAGGCGTGTAAATACTAGTGAGGTGTGTGAAAACTAGTGAGGTGTGTGAAAACTAGTGAGGCGTGTGAAAACTAGTGAGGCGTGTGAAAACTAGTGAGGCGTGTAAATACTAGTGAGGCGTGTAAATACTAGTGAGGCGTGTGAAAACTAGTGAGGCGTGTGAAAACTAGTGAGGCGTGTGAAAACTAGTGAGGCATGTGTAAACTAGAGAGGCGTGTAAATACTAGTGAGGCGTGTAAATACTAGTGAGGCGTGTGAAAACTAGTAAGGCGTGTGAAAACTAGTGAGGCGTGTGAAAACTAGTGAGGCGTTGTGATAACTAGTGAGGCGTGTAAATACTAGTGAGGCGTGTGAAAACTAGTGAGGCATGTGAAAACTAGAGAGGCGTGTAAATACTAGTGAGGCGTGTGAAAACTAGTAAGGTTTGTGAAAACTAGTGAGGCGTGTGAAAACTAGTGAGGCGTGTAAATACTAGTGAGGCGTGTGAAAACTAGTGAGGCGTGTGAAAACTAGTGCGGCGTGTAAATGCTAGTGAGGCGTGTAAATACTAGTGAGGCGTTGTGATACCTAGTGAGGCGTGTAAATACTAGTGAGGCGTGTGAAAACTAGTGAGGCGTGTGAAAACTAGTGAGGCGTGTAAATACTAGTGAGGCGTGTGAAAACTAGTGAGGCGTGTAAATACTAGTGAGGCGTGTGAAAACTAGTGAGGCGTGTGAAAACTAGTGAGGTGAGGCGTGTGAAAACTAGTGAGGCGTGTAAATACTAGTGAGGCGTGTGAAAACTAGTGAGGCGTGTGAAAACTAGTGAGGCGTGTAAATACTAGTGAGGCGTGTGAAAACTAGTGAGGCGTGTGAAAATTAGTGAGGCGTGTGAAAACTAGTGAGGCGTGTGAAAACTAGTGAGGCGTGTAAATACTAGTGAGGCGTGTGTAAACTAGTGAGGCGTGTGAAAACTAGTGAGGCGTGTGAAAACTAGTGAGGCGTGTAAATACTAGTGAGCCGTGTGAAAACTAGTGAGGCGTGTGAAAACTAGTGAGGCGTGTAAATACTAGTGAAGCGTGTGAAAACTAGTGAGGCTTGTAAATACTAGTGAGGCGTGTGTAAATACTAGTGAGGTGTGTAAATACTAGTGAGGCGTGTGAATACTAGTGAGGCGTGTGAAAACTAGTGAGGCGTGTAAATACTAGTGAGCCGTGTGAAAACTAGTGAGGCGTGTGAAAACTAGTGAGGCGTGTAAATACTAGTGAAGCGTGTGAAAACTAGTGAGGCATGTGTAAATACTAGTGAGGCGTGTAAATACTAGTGAGGCGTGTGAAAACTAGTAAGGCGTGTGAAAACTAGTGAGGCGTGTGAAAACTAGTGAGGCGTTGTGATAACTAGTGAGGCGTGTAAATACTAGTGAGGCGTGTGAAAACTAGTGAGTTGTGTGAAAACTAGTGAGGCGTGTGAAAACTAGTGAGGCGTGTAAATACTAGTGAGGCGTGTGAAAACTAGTGAGGTGTGTGAAAACTAGAGAGGCGTGTAAATACTAGTGAGGCATGTGAAAACTAGTGAGGTGTTTGAAAACTAGTGAGGCGTGTGAAAACTAGTGAGGCGTGTAAATACTAGTGAGGCATGTGAAAACTAGTGAGGCGTGTAAAAACTAGTGAGGCGTGTAAATACTAGTGAGGCGTGTGAAAACTAGTGAGGCGTGTGAAAACTAGTGAGGCGTGTGAAAACTAGTGAGGCGTGTAAATACTAGTGAGGCGTGTGAAAACTAGTGAGGCGTGTGAAAACTAGTGAGGCGTGTGAAAACTAGTGAGGCGTGTAAATACTAGTGAGGCGTGTGAATACTAGTGAGCCGTGTGAAAACTAGTGAAGCGTGTGAAAACTAGTGAGGCGTGTGAAAACTAGTGAGGCGTGTAAATACTAGTGAGGCGTGTGAAAACTAGTGAGGCGAATACTAGTGAGGCGTGTAAATACTAGTGAGGCGTGTGAAAACTAGTGAGGCGTGTGAAAACTAGTGAGGCGTTGTGATACCTAGTGAGGCGTGTAAATACTAGTGAGGTGTGTGAAAACTAGTGAGGCGTGTGAAAACTAGTGAGGCGTGTGAAAACTAGTGAGGCATGTAAATACTAGTGAGGCGTATAAATACTAGTGAGGTGTGTGAAAACTAGTGAGGCGTGTGAAAACTAGTGAGGCATGTGTAAACTAGAGAGGCGTGTAAATACTAGTGAGGCGTGTGAAAACTAGTGAGGTGTGTGAAAACTAGAGAGGAGTGTAAATACTAGTGAGGCGTGTGAAAACTAGTGAGGTGTTTGAAAACTAGTGAGGCGTGTGAAAACTAGTGAGGCGTGTAAATACTAGTGAGGCATGTGAAAACTAGTGAGGCGTGTAAAAACTAGTGAGGCGTGTAAATACTAGTGAGGCGTGTGAAAACTAGTGAGGCGTGTAAATACTAGTGAGGCATGTGAAAACTAGTGAGGCGTTGTGATAACTAGTGAGGCGTGTAAATACTAGTGAGGCGTGTCAAAACTAGTGAGGCGGGTGAAAACTAGTGAGGCATGTGAAAACTAGAGAGGCGTGTAAATACTAGTGAGGCGTGTGAAAACTAGTGAGTTGTGTGAAAACTAGTGAGGCGTGTGAAAACTAGTGAGGCGTGTAAATACTAGTGAGGCGTGTGAAAACTAGTGAGGCGAATACTAGTGAGGCGTGTAAATACTAGTGAGGCGTGTGAAAACTAGTGAGGCGTGTGAAAACTAGTGAGGCGTTGTGATACCTAGTGAGGCGTGTAAATACTAGTGAGGCGTGTGAAAACTAGTGAGGCGTGTGAAAACTAGTGAGGCATGTGTAAACTAGAGAGGCGTGTAAATACTAGTGAGGCGTGTGAAAACTAGTGAGGCGTGTGAAAACTAGTGAGGCATGTGTAAACTAGAGAGGCGTGTAAATACTAGTGAGGCGTGTGAAAACTAGTGAGGCGTGTGAAAACTAGTGAGGCGTGTGAAAACTAGTGAGGCGTTGTGATAACTAGTGAGGCGTATAAATACTAGTGAGGCGTGTGAAAACTAGTGAGGCGTGTGAAAACTAGTGAGGCATGTGTAAACTAGAGAGGCGTGTAAATACTAGTGAGGCGTGTGAAAACTAGTGAGGTGTGTGAAAACTAGTGAGGCGTGTGAAAACTAGTGAGGCGTGTGAAAACTAGTGAGGCGTGTAAATACTAGTGAAGCGTGTGAAAACTAGTGAGGCGTGTAAATACTAGTGAGGCTTGTAAATACTAGTGAGGCGTGTGAAAACTAGTAAGGCGTGTGAAAACTAGTGAGGCGTGTGAAAACTAGTGAGGCGTTGTGATAACTAGTGAGGCGTGTAAATACTAGTGAGGCGTGTGAAAACTAGTGAGGCGGGTGAAAACTAGTGAGGCATGTGAAAACTAGAGAGGCGTGTAAATACTAGTGAGGCGTGTGAAAACTAGTGAGGTGTGTGAAAACTAGTGAGGCGTGTAAAAACTAGTGAGGCGTGTAAATACTAGTGAGGCGTGTGAAAACTAGTGAGGCGTGTGAATACTAATGAGCCGTGTGAAAACTAGTGAAGCGTGTGAAAACTAGTGAGGCGTGTGAAAATTAGTGAGGCGTGTGAAAACTAGTGAGGCGTGTGAAAACTAGTGAGGCGTGTAAATACTAGTGAGGCGTGTGAAAACTAGTGAGGCGTGTAAATACTAGTGAGGCGTGTGAAAACTAGTGAGGCGTGTGAAAACTAGTGAGGTGAGGCGTGTGAAAACTAGTGAGGCGTGTAAATACTAGTGAGGCGTGTGAAAACTAGTGAGGCGTGTGTAAACTAGTGAGGCGTGTGAAAACTAGTGAGGCGTGTGAAAACTAGTGAGGCGTGTAAATACTAGTGAGCCGTGTGAAAACTAGTGAGGCGTGTGAAAACTAGTGAGGCGTGTAAATACTAGTGAAGCGTGTGAAAACTAGTGAGGCTTGTAAATACTAGTGAGGCGTGTGTAAATACTAGTGAGGCGTGTAAATACTAGTGAGGCGTGTGAATACTAGTGAGGCGTGTGAAAACTAGTGAGGCGTGTAAATACTAGTGAGCCGTGTGAAAACTAGTGAGGCGTGTGAAAACTAGTGAGGCGTGTAAATACTAGTGAAGCGTGTGAAAACTAGTGAGGCATGTGTAAATACTAGTGAGGCGTGTAAATACTAGTGAGGCGTGTGAAAACTAGTAAGGCGTGTGAAAACTAGTGAGGCGTGTGAAAACTAGTGAGGCGTTGTGATAACTAGTGAGGCGTGTAAATACTAGTGAGGCGTGTCAAAACTAGTGAGGCGGGTGAAAACTAGTGAGGCATGTGAAAACTAGAGAGGCGTGTAAATACTAGTGAGGCGTGTGAAAACTAGTGAGTTGTGTGAAAACTAGTGAGGCGTGTGAAAACTAGTGAGGCGTGTAAATACTAGTGAGGCGTGTGAAAACTAGTGAGGTGTGTGAAAACTAGAGAGGCGTGTAAATACTAGTGAGGCATGTGAAAACTAGTGAGGTGTTTGAAAACTAGTGAGGCGTGTGAAAACTAGTGAGGCGTTGTGATACCTAGTGAGGCGTGTAAATACTAGTGAGGTGTGTGAAAACTAGTGAGGCGTGTGAAAACTAGTGAGGCGTGTGAAAACTAGTGAGGCATGTAAATACTAGTGAGGCGTATAAATACTAGTGAGGTGTGTGAAAACTAGTGAGGCGTGTGAAAACTAGTGAGGCATGTGTAAACTAGAGAGGCGTGTAAATACTAGTGAGGCGTGTGAAAACTAGTGAGGTGTGTGAAAACTAGAGAGGCGTGTAAATACTAGTGAGGCGTGTGAAAACTAGTGAGGTGTTTGAAAACTAGTGAGGCGTGTGAAAACTAGTGAGGCGTGTAAATACTAGTGAGGCATGTGAAAACTAGTGAGGCGTGTAAAAACTAGTGAGGCGTGTAAATACTAGTGAGGCGTGTGAAAACTAGTGAGGCGTGTAAATACTAGTGAGGCGTGTGAAAACTAGTGAGGCGTTGTGATAACTAGTGAGGCGTGTAAATACTAGTGAGGCGTGTCAAAACTAGTGAGGCGGGTGAAAACTAGTGAGGCATGTGAAAACTAGAGAGGCGTGTAAATACTAGTGAGGCGTGTGAAAACTAGTGAGTTGTGTGAAAACTAGTGAGGCGTGTGAAAACTAGTGAGGCGTGTAAATACTAGTGAGGCGTGTGAAAACTAGTGAGGCGAATACTAGTGAGGCGTGTAAATACTAGTGAGGCGTGTGAAAACTAGTGAGGCGTGTGAAAACTAGTGAGGCGTTGTGATACCTAGTGAGGCGTGTAAATACTAGTGAGGCGTGTGAAAACTAGTGAGGCGTGTGAAAACTAGTGAGGCATGTGTAAACTAGAGAGGCGTGTAAATACTAGTGAGGCGTGTGAAAACTAGTGAGGCGTGTGAAAACTAGTGAGGCATGTGTAAACTAGAGAGGCGTGTAAATACTAGTGAGGCGTGTGAAAACTAGTGAGGCGTGTGAAAACTAGTGAGGCGTGTGAAAACTAGTGAGGCGTTGTGATAACTAGTGAGGCGTATAAATACTAGTGAGGCGTGTGAAAACTAGTGAGGCGTGTGAAAACTAGTGAGGCATGTGTAAACTAGAGAGGCGTGTAAATACTAGTGAGGCGTGTGAAAACTAGTGAGGTGTGTGAAAACTAGTGAGGCGTGTGAAAACTAGTGAGGCGTGTGAAAACTAGTGAGGCGTGTGAAAACTAGTGAGGCATGTGTAAACTAGAGAGGCGTGTAAATACTAGTGAGGCGTGTGAAAACTAGTGAGGTGTGTGAAAACTAGAGAGGCGTGTAAATACTAGTGAGGCGTGTGAAAACTAGTGAGGTGTTTGAAAACTAGTGAGGCGTGTGAAAACTAGTGAGGCGTGTAAATACTAGTGAGGCATGTGAAAACTAGTGAGGCGTGTAAAAACTAGTGAGGCGTGTAAATACTAGTGAGGCGTGTGAAAACTAGTGAGGCGTGTAAATACTAGTGAGGCGTGTGAAAACTAGTGAGGCGTTGTGATAACTAGTGAGGCGTGTAAATACTAGTGAGGCGTGTCAAAACTAGTGAGGCGGGTGAAAACTAGTGAGGCATGTGAAAACTAGAGAGGCGTGTAAATACTAGTGAGGCGTGTGAAAACTAGTGAGTTGTGTGAAAACTAGTGAGGCGTGTGAAAACTAGTGAGGCGTGTAAATACTAGTGAGGCGTGTGAAAACTAGTGAGGCGAATACTAGTGAGGCGTGTAAATACTAGTGAGGCGTGTGAAAACTAGTGAGGCGTGTGAAAACTAGTGAGGCGTTGTGATACCTAGTGAGGCGTGTAAATACTAGTGAGGCGTGTGAAAACTAGTGAGGCGTGTGAAAACTAGTGAGGCATGTGTAAACTAGAGAGGCGTGTAAATACTAGTGAGGCGTGTGAAAACTAGTGAGGCGTGTGAAAACTAGTGAGGCATGTGTAAACTAGAGAGGCGTGTAAATACTAGTGAGGCGTGTGAAAACTAGTGAGGTGTGTGAAAACTAGTGAGGCGTGTGAAAACTAGTGAGGCGTGTGAAAACTAGTGAGGCGTGTGAAAACTAGTGAGGCGTGTAAATACTAGTGAGGCGTGTGAAAACTAGTGAGGCGTGTAAATACTAGTGAGGCGTGTGAAAACTAGTGAGGCGTGTGAAAACTAGTGAGGTGAGGCGTGTGAAAACTAGTGAGGCGTGTAAATACTAGTGAGGCGTGTGAAAACTAGTGAGGCGTGTGTAAACTAGTGAGGCGTGTGAAAACTAGTGAGGCGTGTGAAAACTAGTGAGGCATGTAAATACTAGTGAGGCGTATAAATACTAGTGAGGTGTGTGAAAACTAGTGAGGCGTGTGAAAACTAGTGAGGCATGTGTAAACTAGAGAGGCGTGTAAATACTAGTGAGGCGTGTGAAAACTAGTGAGGTGTGTGAAAACTAGAGAGGAGTGTAAATACTAGTGAGGCGTGTGAAAACTAGTGAGGTGTTTGAAAACTAGTGAGGCGTGTGAAAACTAGTGAGGCGTGTAAATACTAGTGAGGCATGTGAAAACTAGTGAGGCGTGTAAAAACTAGTGAGGCGTGTAAATACTAGTGAGGCGTGTGAAAACTAGTGAGGCGTGTAAATACTAGTGAGGCATGTGAAAACTAGTGAGGCGTTGTGATAACTAGTGAGGCGTGTAAATACTAGTGAGGCGTGTCAAAACTAGTGAGGCGGGTGAAAACTAGTGAGGCATGTGAAAACTAGAGAGGCGTGTAAATACTAGTGAGGCGTGTGAAAACTAGTGAGTTGTGTGAAAACTAGTGAGGCGTGTGAAAACTAGTGAGGCGTGTAAATACTAGTGAGGCGTGTGAAAACTAGTGAGGCGAATACTAGTGAGGCGTGTAAATACTAGTGAGGCGTGTGAAAACTAGTGAGGCGTGTGAAAACTAGTGAGGCGTTGTGATACCTAGTGAGGCGTGTAAATACTAGTGAGGCGTGTGAAAACTAGTGAGGCGTGTGAAAACTAGTGAGGCATGTGTAAACTAGAGAGGCGTGTAAATACTAGTGAGGCGTGTGAAAACTAGTGAGGCGTGTGAAAACTAGTGAGGCATGTGTAAACTAGAGAGGCGTGTAAATACTAGTGAGGCGTGTGAAAACTAGTGAGGCGTGTGAAAACTAGTGAGGCGTGTGAAAACTAGTGAGGCGTTGTGATAACTAGTGAGGCGTATAAATACTAGTGAGGCGTGTGAAAACTAGTGAGGCGTGTGAAAACTAGTGAGGCATGTGTAAACTAGAGAGGCGTGTAAATACTAGTGAGGCGTGTGAAAACTAGTGAGGTGTGTGAAAACTAGTGAGGCGTGTGAAAACTAGTGAGGCGTGTGAAAACTAGTGAGGCGTGTAAATACTAGTGAAGCGTGTGAAAACTAGTGAGGCGTGTAAATACTAGTGAGGCTTGTAAATACTAGTGAGGCGTGTGAAAACTAGTAAGGCGTGTGAAAACTAGTGAGGCGTGTGAAAACTAGTGAGGCGTTGTGATAACTAGTGAGGCGTGTAAATACTAGTGAGGCGTGTGAAAACTAGTGAGGCGGGTGAAAACTAGTGAGGCATGTGAAAACTAGAGAGGCGTGTAAATACTAGTGAGGCGTGTGAAAACTAGTGAGGTGTGTGAAAACTAGTGAGGCGTGTGAAAACTAGTGAGGCGTGTGAAAACTAGTGAGGCGTTGTGATAACTAGTGAGGCGTGTAAATACTAGTGAGGCGTGTGAAAACTAGTGAGGCGTGTGAAAACTAGTGAGGCATGTGAAAACTAGAGAGGCGTGTAAATACTAGTGAGGCGTGTGAAAACTAGTGAGGTGTGTGAAAACTAGTGAGGCGTGTGAAAACTAGTGAGGCGTGTAAATACTAGTGAGGCGTGTGAAAACTAGTGAGGCGTGTAAATACTAGTGAGGCGTGTGAAAACTAGAGAGGCGTGTAAATACTAGTGAGGCGTGTGAAAACTTGTGAGGTGTGTGAAAACTAGTGAGGCGTGTGAAAACTAGTGAGGCGTGTAAATACTAGTGAGGCGTGTGAAAACTAGTGAGGCGTGTAAAAACTAGTGAGGCGTGTAAATACTAGTGAGGCGTGTGAAAACTAGTGAGGCGTGTGAATACTAATGAGCCGTGTGAAAACTAGTGAAGCGTGTGAAAACTAGTGAGGCGTGTGAAAATTAGTGAGGCGTGTGAAAACTAGTGAGGCGTGTGAAAACTAGTGAGGCGTGTAAATACTAGTGAGGCGTGTGAAAACTAGTGAGGCGTGTAAATACTAGTGAGGCGTGTGAAAACTAGTGAGGCGTGTGAAAACTAGTGAGGTGAGGCGTGTGAAAACTAGTGAGGCGTGTAAATACTAGTGAGGCGTGTGAAAACTAGTGAGGCGTGTGTAAACTAGTGAGGCGTGTGAAAACTAGTGAGGCGTGTGAAAACTAGTGAGGCGTGTAAATACTAGTGAGCCGTGTGAAAACTAGTGAGGCGTGTGAAAACTAGTGAGGCGTGTAAATACTAGTGAAGCGTGTGAAAACTAGTGAGGCTTGTAAATACTAGTGAGGCGTGTGTAAATACTAGTGAGGCGTGTAAATACTAGTGAGGCGTGTGAATACTAGTGAGGCGTGTGAAAACTAGTGAGGCGTGTAAATACTAGTGAGCCGTGTGAAAACTAGTGAGGCGTGTGAAAACTAGTGAGGCGTGTAAATACTAGTGAAGCGTGTGAAAACTAGTGAGGCATGTGTAAATACTAGTGAGGCGTGTAAATACTAGTGAGGCGTGTGAAAACTAGTAAGGCGTGTGAAAACTAGTGAGGCGTGTGAAAACTAGTGAGGCGTTGTGATAACTAGTGAGGCGTGTAAATACTAGTGAGGCGTGTCAAAACTAGTGAGGCGGGTGAAAACTAGTGAGGCATGTGAAAACTAGAGAGGCGTGTAAATACTAGTGAGGCGTGTGAAAACTAGTGAGTTGTGTGAAAACTAGTGAGGCGTGTGAAAACTAGTGAGGCGTGTAAATACTAGTGAGGCGTGTGAAAACTAGTGAGGTGTGTGAAAACTAGAGAGGCGTGTAAATACTAGTGAGGCATGTGAAAACTAGTGAGGTGTTTGAAAACTAGTGAGGCGTGTGAAAACTAGTGAGGCGTTGTGATACCTAGTGAGGCGTGTAAATACTAGTGAGGTGTGTGAAAACTAGTGAGGCGTGTGAAAACTAGTGAGGCGTGTGAAAACTAGTGAGGCATGTAAATACTAGTGAGGCGTATAAATACTAGTGAGGTGTGTGAAAACTAGTGAGGCGTGTGAAAACTAGTGAGGCATGTGTAAACTAGAGAGGCGTGTAAATACTAGTGAGGCGTGTGAAAACTAGTGAGGTGTGTGAAAACTAGAGAGGCGTGTAAATACTAGTGAGGCGTGTGAAAACTAGTGAGGTGTTTGAAAACTAGTGAGGCGTGTGAAAACTAGTGAGGCGTGTAAATACTAGTGAGGCATGTGAAAACTAGTGAGGCGTGTAAAAACTAGTGAGGCGTGTAAATACTAGTGAGGCGTGTGAAAACTAGTGAGGCGTGTAAATACTAGTGAGGCGTGTGAAAACTAGTGAGGCGTTGTGATAACTAGTGAGGCGTGTAAATACTAGTGAGGCGTGTCAAAACTAGTGAGGCGGGTGAAAACTAGTGAGGCATGTGAAAACTAGAGAGGCGTGTAAATACTAGTGAGGCGTGTGAAAACTAGTGAGTTGTGTGAAAACTAGTGAGGCGTGTGAAAACTAGTGAGGCGTGTAAATACTAGTGAGGCGTGTGAAAACTAGTGAGGCGAATACTAGTGAGGCGTGTAAATACTAGTGAGGCGTGTGAAAACTAGTGAGGCGTGTGAAAACTAGTGAGGCGTTGTGATACCTAGTGAGGCGTGTAAATACTAGTGAGGCGTGTGAAAACTAGTGAGGCGTGTGAAAACTAGTGAGGCATGTGTAAACTAGAGAGGCGTGTAAATACTAGTGAGGCGTGTGAAAACTAGTGAGGCGTGTGAAAACTAGTGAGGCATGTGTAAACTAGAGAGGCGTGTAAATACTAGTGAGGCGTGTGAAAACTAGTGAGGCGTGTGAAAACTAGTGAGGCGTGTGAAAACTAGTGAGGCGTTGTGATAACTAGTGAGGCGTATAAATACTAGTGAGGCGTGTGAAAACTAGTGAGGCGTGTGAAAACTAGTGAGGCATGTGTAAACTAGAGAGGCGTGTAAATACTAGTGAGGCGTGTGAAAACTAGTGAGGTGTGTGAAAACTAGTGAGGCGTGTGAAAACTAGTGAGGCGTGTGAAAACTAGTGAGGCGTGTGAAAACTAGTGAGGCATGTGTAAACTAGAGAGGCGTGTAAATACTAGTGAGGCGTGTGAAAACTAGTGAGGTGTGTGAAAACTAGAGAGGCGTGTAAATACTAGTGAGGCGTGTGAAAACTAGTGAGGTGTTTGAAAACTAGTGAGGCGTGTGAAAACTAGTGAGGCGTGTAAATACTAGTGAGGCATGTGAAAACTAGTGAGGCGTGTAAAAACTAGTGAGGCGTGTAAATACTAGTGAGGCGTGTGAAAACTAGTGAGGCGTGTAAATACTAGTGAGGCGTGTGAAAACTAGTGAGGCGTTGTGATAACTAGTGAGGCGTGTAAATACTAGTGAGGCGTGTCAAAACTAGTGAGGCGGGTGAAAACTAGTGAGGCATGTGAAAACTAGAGAGGCGTGTAAATACTAGTGAGGCGTGTGAAAACTAGTGAGTTGTGTGAAAACTAGTGAGGCGTGTGAAAACTAGTGAGGCGTGTAAATACTAGTGAGGCGTGTGAAAACTAGTGAGGCGAATACTAGTGAGGCGTGTAAATACTAGTGAGGCGTGTGAAAACTAGTGAGGCGTGTGAAAACTAGTGAGGCGTTGTGATACCTAGTGAGGCGTGTAAATACTAGTGAGGCGTGTGAAAACTAGTGAGGCGTGTGAAAACTAGTGAGGCATGTGTAAACTAGAGAGGCGTGTAAATACTAGTGAGGCGTGTGAAAACTAGTGAGGCGTGTGAAAACTAGTGAGGCATGTGTAAACTAGAGAGGCGTGTAAATACTAGTGAGGCGTGTGAAAACTAGTGAGGCGTGTGAAAACTAGTGAGGCGTGTGAAAACTAGTGAGGCGTTGTGATAACTAGTGAGGCGTATAAATACTAGTGAGGCGTGTGAAAACTAGTGAGGCGTGTGAAAACTAGTGAGGCATGTGTAAACTAGAGAGGCGTGTAAATACTAGTGAGGCGTGTGAAAACTAGTGAGGTGTGTGAAAACTAGTGAGGCGTGTGAAAACTAGTGAGGCGTGTGAAAACTAGTGAGGCGTGTAAATACTAGTGAAGCGTGTGAAAACTAGTGAGGCGTGTAAATACTAGTGAGGCTTGTAAATACTAGTGAGGCGTGTGAAAACTAGTAAGGCGTGTGAAAACTAGTGAGGCGTGTGAAAACTAGTGAGGCGTTGTGATAACTAGTGAGGCGTGTAAATACTAGTGAGGCGTGTGAAAACTAGTGAGGCGGGTGAAAACTAGTGAGGCATGTGAAAACTAGAGAGGCGTGTAAATACTAGTGAGGCGTGTGAAAACTAGTGAGGTGTGTGAAAACTAGTGAGGCGTGTGAAAACTAGTGAGGCGTGTGAAAACTAGTGAGGCGTTGTGATAACTAGTGAGGCGTGTAAATACTAGTGAGGCGTGTGAAAACTAGTGAGGCGTGTGAAAACTAGTGAGGCATGTGAAAACTAGAGAGGCGTGTAAATACTAGTGAGGCGTGTGAAAACTAGTGAGGTGTGTGAAAACTAGTGAGGCGTGTGAAAACTAGTGAGGCGTGTAAATACTAGTGAGGCGTGTGAAAACTAGTGAGGCGTGTAAATACTAGTGAGGCGTGTGAAAACTAGAGAGGCGTGTAAATACTAGTGAGGCGTGTGAAAACTTGTGAGGTGTGTGAAAACTAGTGAGGCGTGTGAAAACTAGTGAGGCGTGTAAATACTAGTGAGGCGTGTGAAAACTAGTGAGGCGTGTAAAAACTAGTGAGGCGTGTAAATACTAGTGAGGCGTGTGAAAACTAGTGAGGCGTGTGAATACTAATGAGCCGTGTGAAAACTAGTGAAGCGTGTGAAAACTAGTGAGGCGTGTGAAAATTAGTGAGGCGTGTGAAAACTAGTGAGGCGTGTGAAAACTAGTGAGGCGTGTAAATACTAGTGAGGCGTGTGAAAACTAGTGAGGCGTGTAAATACTAGTGAGGCGTGTGAAAACTAGTGAGGCGTGTGAAAACTAGTGAGGTGAGGCGTGTGAAAACTAGTGAGGCGTGTAAATACTAGTGAGGCGTGTGAAAACTAGTGAGGCGTGTGTAAACTAGTGAGGCGTGTGAAAACTAGTGAGGCGTGTGAAAACTAGTGAGGCGTGTAAATACTAGTGAGCCGTGTGAAAACTAGTGAGGCGTGTGAAAACTAGTGAGGCGTGTAAATACTAGTGAAGCGTGTGAAAACTAGTGAGGCTTGTAAATACTAGTGAGGCGTGTGTAAATACTAGTGAGGCGTGTAAATACTAGTGAGGCGTGTGAATACTAGTGAGGCGTGTGAAAACTAGTGAGGCGTGTAAATACTAGTGAGCCGTGTGAAAACTAGTGAGGCGTGTGAAAACTAGTGAGGCGTGTAAATACTAGTGAAGCGTGTGAAAACTAGTGAGGCATGTGTAAATACTAGTGAGGCGTGTAAATACTAGTGAGGCGTGTGAAAACTAGTAAGGTGTGTGAAAACTAGTGAGGCGTGTGAAAACTAGTGAGGCGTTGTGATAACTAGTGAGGCGTGTAAATACTAGTGAGGCGTGTCAAAACTAGTGAGGCGGGTGAAAACTAGTGAGGCATGTGAAAACTAGAGAGGCGTGTAAATACTAGTGAGGCGTGTGAAAACTAGTGAGTTGTGTGAAAACTAGTGAGGCGTGTGAAAACTAGTGAGGCGTGTAAATACTAGTGAGGCGTGTGAAAACTAGTGAGGTGTGTGAAAACTAGAGAGGCGTGTAAATACTAGTGAGGCATGTGAAAACTAGTGAGGTGTTTGAAAACTAGTGAGGCGTGTGAAAACTAGTGAGGCGTTGTGATACCTAGTGAGGCGTGTAAATACTAGTGAGGTGTGTGAAAACTAGTGAGGCGTGTGAAAACTAGTGAGGCGTGTGAAAACTAGTGAGGCATGTAAATACTAGTGAGGCGTATAAATACTAGTGAGGTGTGTGAAAACTAGTGAGGCGTGTGAAAACTAGTGAGGCATGTGTAAACTAGAGAGGCGTGTAAATACTAGTGAGGCGTGTGAAAACTAGTGAGGTGTGTGAAAACTAGAGAGGCGTGTAAATACTAGTGAGGCGTGTGAAAACTAGTGAGGTGTTTGAAAACTAGTGAGGCGTGTGAAAACTAGTGAGGCGTGTAAATACTAGTGAGGCATGTGAAAACTAGTGAGGCGTGTAAAAACTAGTGAGGCGTGTAAATACTAGTGAGGCGTGTGAAAACTAGTGAGGCGTGTAAATACTAGTGAGGCGTGTGAAAACTAGTGAGGCGTTGTGATAACTAGTGAGGCGTGTAAATACTAGTGAGGCGTGTCAAAACTAGTGAGGCGGGTGAAAACTAGTGAGGCATGTGAAAACTAGAGAGGCGTGTAAATACTAGTGAGGCGTGTGAAAACTAGTGAGTTGTGTGAAAACTAGTGAGGCGTGTGAAAACTAGTGAGGCGTGTAAATACTAGTGAGGCGTGTGAAAACTAGTGAGGCGAATACTAGTGAGGCGTGTAAATACTAGTGAGGCGTGTGAAAACTAGTGAGGCGTGTGAAAACTAGTGAGGCGTTGTGATACCTAGTGAGGCGTGTAAATACTAGTGAGGCGTGTGAAAACTAGTGAGGCGTGTGAAAACTAGTGAGGCATGTGTAAACTAGAGAGGCGTGTAAATACTAGTGAGGCGTGTGAAAACTAGTGAGGCGTGTGAAAACTAGTGAGGCATGTGTAAACTAGAGAGGCGTGTAAATACTAGTGAGGCGTGTGAAAACTAGTGAGGCGTGTGAAAACTAGTGAGGCGTGTGAAAACTAGTGAGGCGTTGTGATAACTAGTGAGGCGTATAAATACTAGTGAGGCGTGTGAAAACTAGTGAGGCGTGTGAAAACTAGTGAGGCATGTGTAAACTAGAGAGGCGTGTAAATACTAGTGAGGCGTGTGAAAACTAGTGAGGTGTGTGAAAACTAGTGAGGCGTGTGAAAACTAGTGAGGCGTGTGAAAACTAGTGAGGCGTGTAAATACTAGTGAAGCGTGTGAAAACTAGTGAGGCGTGTAAATACTAGTGAGGCTTGTAAATACTAGTGAGGCGTGTGAAAACTAGTAAGGCGTGTGAAAACTAGTGAGGCGTGTGAAAACTAGTGAGGCGTTGTGATAACTAGTGAGGCGTGTAAATACTAGTGAGGCGTGTGAAAACTAGTGAGGCGGGTGAAAACTAGTGAGGCATGTGAAAACTAGAGAGGCGTGTAAATACTAGTGAGGCGTGTGAAAACTAGTGAGGTGTGTGAAAACTAGTGAGGCATGTGAAAACTAGAGAGGCGTGTAAATACTAGTGAGGCGTGTGAAAACTAGTGAGGTGTGTGAAAACTAGTGAGGCGTGTGAAAACTAGTGAGGCGTGTAAATACTAGTGAGGCGTGTGAAAACTAGTGAGGCGTGTAAATACTAGTGAGGCGTGTGAAAACTAGAGAGGCGTGTAAATACTAGTGAGGCGTGTGAAAACTTGTGAGGTGTGTGAAAACTAGTGAGGCGTGTGAAAACTAGTGAGGCGTGTAAATACTAGTGAGGCGTGTGAAAACTAGTGAGGCGTGTAAAAACTAGTGAGGCGTGTAAATACTAGTGAGGCGTGTGAAAACTAGTGAGGCGTGTGAATACTAGTGAGCCGTGTGAAAACTAGTGAAGCGTGTGAAAACTAGTGAGGCGTGTGAAAATTAGTGAGGCGTGTGAAAACTAGTGAGGCGTGTGAAAACTAGTGAGGCGTGTAAATACTAGTGAGGCGTGTGAAAACTAGTGAGGCGTGTAAATACTAGTGAGGCGTGTGAAAACTAGTGAGGCGTGTGAAAACTAGTGAGGTGAGGCGTGTGAAAACTAGTGAGGCGTGTAAATACTAGTGAGGCGTGTGAAAACTAGTGAGGCGTGTGAAAACTAGTGAGGCGTGTAAATACTAGTGAGGCGTGTGAAAACTAGTGAGGCGTGTGAAAATTAGTGAGGCGTGTGAAAACTAGTGAGGCGTGTGAAAACTAGTGAGGCGTGTAAATACTAGTGAGGCGTGTGTAAACTAGTGAGGCGTGTGAAAACTAGTGAGGCGTGTGAAAACTAGTGAGGCGTGTAAATACTAGTGAGCCGTGTGAAAACTAGTGAGGCGTGTGAAAACTAGTGAGGCGTGTAAATACTAGTGAAGCGTGTGAAAACTAGTGAGGCTTGTAAATACTAGTGAGGCGTGTGTAAATACTAGTGAGGCGTGTAAATACTAGTGAGGCGTGTGAATACTAGTGAGGCGTGTGAAAACTAGTGAGGCGTGTAAATACTAGTGAGCCGTGTGAAAACTAGTGAGGCGTGTGAAAACTAGTGAGGCGTGTAAATACTAGTGAAGCGTGTGAAAACTAGTGAGGCATGTGTAAATACTAGTGAGGCGTGTAAATACTAGTGAGGCGTGTGAAAACTAGTAAGGCGTGTGAAAACTAGTGAGGCGTGTGAAAACTAGTGAGGCGTTGTGATAACTAGTGAGGCGTGTAAATACTAGTGAGGCGTGTCAAAACTAGTGAGGCGGGTGAAAACTAGTGAGGCATGTGAAAACTAGAGAGGCGTGTAAATACTAGTGAGGCGTGTGAAAACTAGTGAGTTGTGTGAAAACTAGTGAGGCGTGTGAAAACTAGTGAGGCGTGTAAATACTAGTGAGGCGTGTGAAAACTAGTGAGGTGTGTGAAAACTAGAGAGGCGTGTAAATACTAGTGAAGCATGTGAAAACTAGTGAGGTGTTTGAAAACTAGTGAGGCGTGTGAAAACTAGTGAGGCGTTGTGATACCTAGTGAGGCGTGTAAATACTAGTGAGGTGTGTGAAAACTAGTGAGGCGTGTGAAAACTAGTGAGGCGTGTGAAAACTAGTGAGGCATGTAAATACTAGTGAGGCGTATAAATACTAGTGAGGTGTGTGAAAACTAGTGAGGCGTGTGAAAACTAGTGAGGCATGTGTAAACTAGAGAGGCGTGTAAATACTAGTGAGGCGTGTGAAAACTAGTGAGGTGTGTGAAAACTAGAGAGGCGTGTAAATACTAGTGAGGCGTGTGAAAACTAGTGAGGTGTTTGAAAACTAGTGAGGCGTGTGAAAACTAGTGAGGCGTGTAAATACTAGTGAGGCATGTGAAAACTAGTGAGGCGTGTAAAAACTAGTGAGGCGTGTAAATACTAGTGAGGCGTGTGAAAACTAGTGAGGCGTGTAAATACTAGTGAGGCGTGTGAAAACTAGTGAGGCGTTGTGATAACTAGTGAGGCGTGTAAATACTAGTGAGGCGTGTCAAAACTAGTGAGGCGGGTGAAAACTAGTGAGGCATGTGAAAACTAGAGAGGCGTGTAAATACTAGTGAGGCGTGTGAAAACTAGTGAGTTGTGTGAAAACTAGTGAGGCGTGTGAAAACTAGTGAGGCGTGTAAATACTAGTGAGGCGTGTGAAAACTAGTGAGGCGAATACTAGTGAGGCGTGTAAATACTAGTGAGGCGTGTGAAAACTAGTGAGGCGTGTGAAAACTAGTGAGGCGTTGTGATACCTAGTGAGGCGTGTAAATACTAGTGAGGCGTGTGAAAACTAGTGAGGCGTGTGAAAACTAGTGAGGCATGTGTAAACTAGAGAGGCGTGTAAATACTAGTGAGGCGTGTGAAAACTAGTGAGGCGTGTGAAAACTAGTGAGGCATGTGTAAACTAGAGAGGCGTGTAAATACTAGTGAGGCGTGTGAAAACTAGTGAGGCGTGTGAAAACTAGTGAGGCGTGTGAAAACTAGTGAGGCGTTGTGATAACTAGTGAGGCGTATAAATACTAGTGAGGCGTGTGAAAACTAGTGAGGCGTGTGAAAACTAGTGAGGCATGTGTAAACTAGAGAGGCGTGTAAATACTAGTGAGGCGTGTGAAAACTAGTGAGGTGTGTGAAAACTAGTGAGGCGTGTGAAAACTAGTGAGGCGTGTGAAAACTAGTGAGGCGTGTAAATACTAGTGAAGCGTGTAAAAACTAGTGAGGCGTGTAAATACTAGTGAGGCTTGTAAATACTAGTGAGGCGTGTGAAAACTAGTAAGGCGTGTGAAAACTAGTGAGGCGTGTGAAAACTAGTGAGGCGTTGTGATAACTAGTGAGGCGTGTAAATACTAGTGAGGCGTGTGAAAACTAGTGAGGCGGGTGAAAACTAGTGAGGCATGTGAAAACTAGAGAGGCGTGTAAATACTAGTGAGGCGTGTGAAAACTAGTGAGGTGTGTGAAAACTAGTGAGGCGTGTGAAAACTAGTGAGGCGTGTGAAAACTAGTGAGGCGTTGTGATAACTAGTGAGGCGTGTAAATACTAGTGAGGCGTGTGAAAACTAGTGAGGCGTGTAAATACTAGTGAGGCGTGTGAAAACTTGTGAGGTGTGTGAAAACTAGTGAGGCGTGTGAAAACTAGAGAGGCGTGTAAATACTAGTGAGGCGTGTGAAAACTAGTGAGGTGTGTGAAAACTAGTGAGGCGTGTGAAAACTAGTGAGGCGTGTAAATACTAGTGAGGCGTGTGAAAACTAGTGAGGCGTGTAAATACTAGTGAGGCGTGTGAAAACTAGAGAGGCGTGTAAATACTAGTGAGGCGTGTGAAAACTTGTGAGGTGTGTGAAAACTAGTGAGGCGTGTGAAAACTAGTGAGGCGTGTAAATACTAGTGAGGCGTGTGAAAACTAGTGAGGCGTGTAAAAACTAGTGAGGCGTGTAAATACTAGTGAGGCGTGTGAAAACTAGTGAGGCGTGTAAATACTAGTGAGGCGTGTGAAAACTAGTGAGGCGTGTGAAAACTAGTGAGGTGAGGCGTGTGAAAACTAGTGAGGCGTGTAAATACTAGTGAGGCGTGTGAAAACTAGTGAGGCGTGTGAAAACTAGTGAGGCGTGTAAATACTAGTGAGGCGTGTGAAAACTAGTGAGGCGTGTGAAAATTAGTGAGGCGTGTGAAAACTAGTGAGGCGTGTGAAAACTAGTGAGGCGTGTAAATACTAGTGAGGCGTGTGTAAACTAGTGAGGCGTGTGAAAACTAGTGAGGCGTGTGAAAACTAGTGAGGCGTGTAAATACTAGTGAGCCGTGTGAAAACTAGTGAGGTGTGTGAAAACTAGTGAGGCGTGTAAAAACTAGTGAGGCGTGTGAAAACTAGTGAGGCGTGTGAAAACTAGTGAGGCGTGTAAATACTAGTGAGGCGTGTGAAAACTAGTGAGGCGTGTAAAAACTAGTGAGGCGTGTAAATACTAGTGAGGCGTGTAAATACTAGTGAGGCGTGTGAAAACTAGTGAGGCGTGTGAATACTAGTGAGCCGTGTGAAAACTAGTGAAGCGTGTGAAAACTAGTGAGGCGTGTGAAAACTAGTGAGGCGTGTAAATACTAGTGAGGCGTGTGAAAACTTGTGAGGTGTGTGAAAACTAGTGAGGCGTGTAAAAACTAGTGAGGCGTGTAAATACTAGTGAGGCGTGTGAAAACTAGTGAGGCGTGTGAATACTAGTGAGCCGTGTGAAAACTAGTGAAGCGTGTGAAAACTAGTGAGGCGTGTGAAAACTAGTGAGGCGTGTAACTACTAGTGAGGCGTGTGAAAACTTGTGAGGTGTGTGAAAACTAGTGAGGCGTGTGAAAACTAGTGAGGCGTGTAAATACTAGTGAGGCGTGTGAAAACTAGTGAGGCGTGTAAAAACTAGTGAGGCGTGTAAATACTAGTGAGGCGTGTAAATACTAGTGAGGCGTGTGAAAACTAGTGAGGCGTGTGAATACTAGTGAGCCGTGTGAAAACTAGTGAAGCGTGTGAAAACTAGTGAGGCGTGTGAAAACTAGTGAGGCGTGTAAATACTAGTGAGGCGTGTGAAAACTTGTGAGGCGTGTAAATACTAGTGAGGCGTGTGAAAACTAGTGAGGCGTGTAAAAACTAGTGAGGCGTGTAAATACTAGTGAGGCGTGTAAATACTAGTGAGGCGTGTGAAAACTAGTGAGGCGTGTGAATACTAGTGAGCCGTGTGAAAACTAGTGAAGCGTGTGAAAACTAGTGAGGCGTGTGAAAACTAGTGAGGCGTGTAAATACTAGTGAGGCGTGTGAAAACTTGTGAGGTGTGTGAAAACTAGTGAGGCGTGTGAAAACTAGTGAGGCGTGTAAATACTAGTGAGGCGTGTGAAAACTAGTGAGGCGTGTAAAAACTAGTGAGGCGTGTAAATACTAGTGAGGCGTGTGAAAACTAGTGAGGCGTGTGAATACTAGTGAGCCGTGTGAAAACTAGTGAAGCGTGTGAAAACTAGTGAGGCGTGTGAAAACTAGTGAGGCGTGTAAATACTAGTGAGGCGTGTGAAAACTAGTGAGGCGTGTGAAAACTAGTGAGGCGTGTGAAAACTAGTGAGGCCTGTGAAAACTAGTGAGGCGTGTGAGAACTAGTGAGGCGTGTGAAAACTAGTGAGGCGTGTAAATACTAGTGAGGCGTGTAAATACTAGTGAGGCGTGTGAAAACTAGTGAGGCGTGTGAAAACTAGTGAGGCGTTGTGATACCTAGTGAGGCGTGTAAAAACTAGTGAGGCGTGTGAAAACTAGTGAGGCGTGTGAAAACTAGTGAGGCGTGTAAATACTAGTGAGGCGTATAAATACTAGTGAGGCGTGTGAAAACTAGTGAGGCGTGTGAAAACTAGTGAGGCATGTGTAAACTAGAGAGGCGTGTAAATACTAGTGAGGCGTGTGAAAACTAGTGAGGTGTTTGAAAACTAGTGAGGCGTATGAAAACTAGTGAGGCGTGTGAAAACTAGTGAGGCGTGTAAATACTAGTGAAGCGTGTGAAAACTAGTGAGGCGTGTAAATACTAGTGAGGCGTGTAAATACTAGTGAGGCGTGTAAATACTAGTGAGGCGTGTGAAAACTAGTGAGGCGTGTGAAAACTAGTGAGGCGTGTAAATACTAGTGAGGCGTGTGAAAACGAGTGAGGCGTGTGAAAACTAGTGAGGCGTGTGAAAACTAGTGAGGCGTGTAAATACTAGTGAGGCGTGTGAAAACTAGTGAGGCGTGTGAAAATTAGTGAGGCGTGTGAAAACTAGTGAGGCGTGTGAAAACTAGTGAGGCGCGTAAATACTAGTGTGGCGTGTGAAAACTAGTGAGGCGTGTGAAAACTAGTGAGGCGTGTAAATACTAGTGAGCCGTGTGAAAACTAGTGAGGCGTGTGAAAACTAGTGAGGCGTGTGAAAACTAGTGAGGCGTGTAAATACTAGTGAGCCGTGTGAAAACTAGTGAGGCGTGTGAAAACTAGTGAGGCGTGTAAATACTAGTGAAGCGTGTGAAAACTAGTGAGGCGTGTAAATACTAGTGAGGCGTGTAAATACTAGTGAGGCGTGTGAAAACTAGTGAGGCGTGTGAAAACTAGTGAGGCGTGTGAAAACTAGTGAGGCGTTGTGATAACTAGTGAGGCGTGTAAATACTAGTGAGGCGTGTGAAAACTAGTGAGGCGTGTGAAAATTAGTGAGGCATGTGAAAACTAGAGAGGCGTGTAAATACTAGTGAGGCGTGTGAAAACTAGTGAGGTGTGTGAAAACTAGTGAGGCGTGTGAAAACTAGTGAGGCGTGTAAATACTAGTGAGGCGTGTGAATACTAGTGAGCCGTGTGAAAACTAGTGAGGCGTGTAAATACTAGTGAGGCGTGTAAATACTAGTGAGGCGTGTGAAAACTAGTGAGGCGTGTGAAAACTAGTGAGGCGTGTGAAAACTAGTGAGGCATTGTTATAACTAGTGAGGCGTATAAATACTAGTGAGGCGTGTGAAAACTAGTGAGCCGTGTGAAAACTAGTGAGGCGTGTGAAAACTAGTGAGGCGTGTGAAAACTAGTGAGGCGTGTAAATACTAGTGAAGCGTGTGAAAACTAGTGAGGCGTGTAAATACTAGTGAGGCGTGTAAATACTAGTGAGGCGTGTGAAAACTAGTGAGGCGTGTGAAAACTAGTGAGGCGTGTGAAAACTAGTGAGGCGTTGTGATAACTAGTGAGGCGTATAAATACTAGTGAGGCGTGTGAAAACTAGTGAGGCGTGTGAAAACTAGTGAGCCATGTGTAAACTAGAGAGGCGTGTAAATACTAGTGAGGCGTGTGAAAACTAGTGAGGTGTGTGAAAACTAGTGAGGCGTGTGAAAACTAGTGAGGCGTGTGAAAACTAGTGAGGCGTGTGAAAACTAGTGAGGCGTTGTGATAACTAGTGAGGCGTGTGAAAACTAGTGAGGCGTTGTGATAACTAGTGAGGCGTGTAAATACTAGTGAGGCGTGTGAAAACTAGTGAGGCGTGTAAATACTAGTGAGGCGGGTGAAAACTAGTGAGGCATGTGAAAACTAGAGAGGCGTGTAAATACTAGTGAGGCGTGTGAAAACTAGTGAGGTGTGTGAAAACTAGTGAGGCGTGTGAAAACTAGTGAGGCGTGTGAAAACTAGTGAGGCGTTGTGATAACTAGTGAGGCGTGTAAATACTAGTGAGGCGTGTGAAAACTAGTGAGGCGTGTAAATACTAGTGAGGCGTGTGAAAACTTGTGAGGTGTGTGAAAACTAGTGAGGCGTGTGAAAACTAGAGAGGCGTGTAAATACTAGTGAGGCGTGTGAAAACTAGTGAGGTGTGTGAAAACTAGTGAGGCGTGTGAAAACTAGTGAGGCGTGTAAATACTAGTGAGGCGTGTGAAAACTAGTGAGGCGTGTAAATACTAGTGAGGCGTGTGAAAACTAGAGAGGCGTGTAAATACTAGTGAGGCGTGTGAAAACTTGTGAGGTGTGTGAAAACTAGTGAGGCGTGTGAAAACTAGTGAGGCGTGTAAATACTAGTGAGGCGTGTGAAAACTAGTGAGGCGTGTAAAAACTAGTGAGGCGTGTAAATACTAGTGAGGCGTGTGAAAACTAGTGAGGCGTGTAAATACTAGTGAGGCGTGTGAAAACTAGTGAGGCGTGTGAAAACTAGTGAGGTGAGGCGTGTGAAAACTAGTGAGGCGTGTAAATACTAGTGAGGCGTGTGAAAACTAGTGAGGCGTGTGAAAACTAGTGAGGCGTGTAAATACTAGTGAGGCGTGTGAAAACTAGTGAGGCGTGTGAAAATTAGTGAGGCGTGTGAAAACTAGTGAGGCGTGTGAAAACTAGTGAGGCGTGTAAATACTAGTGAGGCGTGTGTAAACTAGTGAGGCGTGTGAAAACTAGTGAGGCGTGTGAAAACTAGTGAGGCGTGTAAATACTAGTGAGCCGTGTGAAAACTAGTGAGGTGTGTGAAAACTAGTGAGGCGTGTAAAAACTAGTGAGGCGTGTGAAAACTAGTGAGGCGTGTGAAAACTAGTGAGGCGTGTAAATACTAGTGAGGCGTGTGAAAACTAGTGAGGCGTGTAAAAACTAGTGAGGCGTGTAAATACTAGTGAGGCGTGTAAATACTAGTGAGGCGTGTGAAAACTAGTGAGGCGTGTGAATACTAGTGAGCCGTGTGAAAACTAGTGAAGCGTGTGAAAACTAGTGAGGCGTGTGAAAACTAGTGAGGCGTGTAAATACTAGTGAGGCGTGTGAAAACTTGTGAGGTGTGTGAAAACTAGTGAGGCGTGTAAAAACTAGTGAGGCGTGTAAATACTAGTGAGGCGTGTGAAAACTAGTGAGGCGTGTGAATACTAGTGAGCCGTGTGAAAACTAGTGAAGCGTGTGAAAACTAGTGAGGCGTGTGAAAACTAGTGAGGCGTGTAACTACTAGTGAGGCGTGTGAAAACTTGTGAGGTGTGTGAAAACTAGTGAGGCGTGTGAAAACTAGTGAGGCGTGTAAATACTAGTGAGGCGTGTGAAAACTAGTGAGGCGTGTAAAAACTAGTGAGGCGTGTAAATACTAGTGAGGCGTGTAAATACTAGTGAGGCGTGTGAAAACTAGTGAGGCGTGTGAATACTAGTGAGCCGTGTGAAAACTAGTGAAGCGTGTGAAAACTAGTGAGGCGTGTGAAAACTAGTGAGGCGTGTAAATACTAGTGAGGCGTGTGAAAACTTGTGAGGTGTGTGAAAACTAGTGAGGCGTGTGAAAACTAGTGAGGCGTGTAAATACTAGTGAGGCGTGTGAAAACTAGTGAGGCGTGTAAAAACTAGTGAGGCGTGTAAATACTAGTGAGGCGTGTGAAAACTAGTGAGGCGTGTGAATACTAGTGAGCCGTGTGAAAACTAGTGAAGCGTGTGAAAACTAGTGAGGCGTGTGAAAACTAGTGAGGCGTGTAAATACTAGTGAGGCGTGTGAAAACTAGTGAGGCGTGTGAAAACTAGTGAGGCGTGTGAAAACTAGTGAGGCCTGTGAAAACTAGTGAGGCGTGTGAGAACTAGTGAGGCGTGTGAAAACTAGTGAGGCGTGTAAATACTAGTGAGGCGTGTAAATACTAGTGAGGCGTGTGAAAACTAGTGAGGCGTGTGAAAACTAGTGAGGCGTTGTGATACCTAGTGAGGCGTGTAAAAACTAGTGAGGCGTGTGAAAACTAGTGAGGCGTGTGAAAACTAGTGAGGCGTGTAAATACTAGTGAGGCGTATAAATACTAGTGAGGCGTGTGAAAACTAGTGAGGCGTGTGAAAACTAGTGAGGCATGTGTAAACTAGAGAGGCGTGTAAATACTAGTGAGGCGTGTGAAAACTAGTGAGGTGTTTGAAAACTAGTGAGGCGTATGAAAACTAGTGAGGCGTGTGAAAACTAGTGAGGCGTGTAAATACTAGTGAAGCGTGTGAAAACTAGTGAGGCGTGTAAATACTAGTGAGGCGTGTAAATACTAGTGAGGCGTGTAAATACTAGTGAGGCGTGTGAAAACTAGTGAGGCGTGTGAAAACTAGTGAGGCGTGTAAATACTAGTGAGGCGTGTGAAAACGAGTGAGGCGTGTGAAAACTAGTGAGGCGTGTGAAAACTAGTGAGGCGTGTAAATACTAGTGAGGCGTGTGAAAACTAGTGAGGCGTGTGAAAATTAGTGAGGCGTGTGAAAACTAGTGAGGCGTGTGAAAACTAGTGAGGCGCGTAAATACTAGTGTGGCGTGTGAAAACTAGTGAGGCGTGTGAAAACTAGTGAGGCGTGTAAATACTAGTGAGCCGTGTGAAAACTAGTGAGGCGTGTGAAAACTAGTGAGGCGTGTGAAAACTAGTGAGGCGTGTAAATACTAGTGAGCCGTGTGAAAACTAGTGAGGCGTGTGAAAACTAGTGAGGCGTGTAAATACTAGTGAAGCGTGTGAAAACTAGTGAGGCGTGTAAATACTAGTGAGGCGTGTAAATACTAGTGAGGCGTGTGAAAACTAGTGAGGCGTGTGAAAACTAGTGAGGCGTGTGAAAACTAGTGAGGCGTTGTGATAACTAGTGAGGCGTGTAAATACTAGTGAGGCGTGTGAAAACTAGTGAGGCGTGTGAAAACTAGTGAGGCATGTGAAAACTAGAGAGGCGTGTAAATACTAGTGAGGCGTGTGAAAACTAGTGAGGTGTGTGAAAACTAGTGAGGCGTGTGAAAACTAGTGAGGCGTGTAAATACTAGTGAGGCGTGTGAATACTAGTGAGCCGTGTGAAAACTAGTGAGGCGTGTAAATACTAGTGAGGCGTGTAAATACTAGTGAGGCGTGTGAAAACTAGTGAGGCGTGTGAAAACTAGTGAGGCGTGTGAAAACTAGTGAGGCATTGTTATAACTAGTGAGGCGTATAAATACTAGTGAGGCGTGTGAAAACTAGTGAGCCGTGTGAAAACTAGTGAGGCGTGTGAAAACTAGTGAGGCGTGTGAAAACTAGTGAGGCGTGTAAATACTAGTGAAGCGTGTGAAAACTAGTGAGGCGTGTAAATACTAGTGAGGCGTGTAAATACTAGTGAGGCGTGTGAAAACTAGTGAGGCGTGTGAAAACTAGTGAGGCGTGTGAAAACTAGTGAGGCGTTGTGATAACTAGTGAGGCGTATAAATACTAGTGAGGCGTGTGAAAACTAGTGAGGCGTGTGAAAACTAGTGAGCCATGTGTAAACTAGAGAGGCGTGTAAATACTAGTGAGGCGTGTGAAAACTAGTGAGGTGTGTGAAAACTAGTGAGGCGTGTGAAAACTAGTGAGGCGTGTGAAAACTAGTGAGGCGTGTAAATACTAGTGAGGCGTGTAAATACTAGTGAGGCGTGTGAAAACTAGTGAGGCGTGTGAAAACTAGTGAGGCGTGTGAAAACTAGTGAGGCGTTGTGATAACTAGTGAGGCGTATAAATACTAGTGAGGCGTGTGAAAACTAGTGAGGCGTGTGAAAACTAGTGAGGCATGTGTAAACTAGAGAGGCATGTAAATACTAGTGAGGCGTGTGAAAACTTGTGAGGTGTGTGAAAACTAGTGAGGCGTGTGAAAACTAGTGAGGCGTGTGAAAACTAGTGAGGCGTGTAAATACTAGTGAAGCGTGTGAAAACTAGTGAGGCGTGTAAATACTAGTGAGGCGTGTAAATACTAGTGAGGCGTGTGAAAACTAGTAAGGCGTGTGAAAACTAGTGAGGCGTGTGAAAACTAGTGAGGCGTTGTGATAACTAGTGAGGCGTGTAAATACTAGTGAGGCGTGTGAAAACTAGTGAGGCGGGTGAAAACTAGTGAGGCATGTGAAAACTAGAGAGGAGTGTAAATACTAGTGAGGCGTGTGAAAACTAGTGAGGTGTGTGAAAACTAGTGAGGCGTGTGAAAACTAGTGAGGCGTGTAAATACTAGTGAGGCGTGTGAAAACTAGTGAAGCGTGTAAAAACTAGTGAGGCGTGTGAAAACTAGTGAGGCGTGTGCAAACTAGTGAGGCGTGTAAATACTAGTGAGGCGTGTGAAAACTAGTGAGGCGTGTGAAAACTAGTGAGGCGTGTGAAAACTAGTGAGGCGTGTGAAAACTAGTGAGGCGTGTGAAAACTAGTGAGGCGTGTAAATACTAGTGAAGCGTGTGAAAACTAGTGAGGCGTGTAAATACTAGTGAGGCGTGTAAATACTAGTGAGGCGTGTGAAAACTAGTAAGGCGTGTGAAAACTAGTGAGGCGTGTGAAAACTAGTGAGGCGTTGTGATAACTAGTGAGGCGTGTAAATACTAGTGAGGCGTGTGAAAACTAGTGAGGCGGGTGAAAACTAGTGAGGCATGTGAAAACTAGTGAGGCGTGTAAATACTAGTGAGGCGTGTGAAAACTAGTGAGGCGTGTGAAAACTAGTGAGGCGTGTGAAAACTAGTGAGGCATGTAAATACTAGTGAGGCGTATAAATACTAGTGAGGCGTGTGAAAACTAGTGAGGTGAGGCGTGTGAAAACTAGTGAGGCGTGTAAATACTAGTGAGGCGTGTGAAAACTAGTGAGGACTGTGAAAACTAGTGAGGCGTGTAAATACTAGTGAGGCGTGTGAAAACTAGTGAGGCGTGTGAAAATTAGTGAGGCGTGTGAAAACTAGTGAGGCGTGTGAAAACTAGTGAGGCGTGTGAAAACTAGTGAGGTGAGGCGTGTGAAAACTAGTGAGGCGTGTAAATACTAGTGAGGCGTGTGAAAACTAGTGAGGCGTGTGAAAACTAGTGAGGCGTGTAAATACTAGTGAGGCGTGTGAAAACTAGTGAGGCGTGTGAAAATTAGTGAGGCGTGTGAAAACTAGTGAGGCGTGTGAAAACTAGTGAGGTGTGTGAAAACTAGTGAGGTGTGTGAAAACTAGTGAGGCGTGTAAATACTAGTGAGGCGTGTGAAAACTAGTGAGGCGTGTGAAAACTAGTGAGGCGTGTAAATACTAGTGAAGCGTGTGAAAACTAGTGAGGCGTGTAAAAACTAGTGAGGCGTGTGAAAACTAGTGAGGCGTGTGAAAACTAGTGAGGCGTGTAAATACTAGTGAGGTGTGTGAAAACTAGTGAGGCGTGTGAAAACTAGTGAGGCGTGTAAATACTAGTGAGGCGTGTGAAAACTAGTGAGGCGTGTGAAAACTAGTGAGGCGTGTAAATACTAGTGAGGCGTGTGAAAACTAGTGAGGCGTGTGAAAACTATTGAGGCGTGTAAATACTAGTGAGGCGTGTGAAAACTAGTGAGGCGTGTGAAAATTAGTGAGGCGTGTGAAAACTAGTGAGGCGTGTGAAAACTAGTGAGGCGCGTAAATACTAGTGAGGCGTGTGAAAACTAGTGAGGCGTGTGAAAACCAGTGAGGCGTGTAAATACTAGTGAGCCGTGTGAAAACTAGTGAGGCGTGTGAAAACTAGTGAGGCGTGTGAAAACTAGTGAGGCGTGTAAATACTAGTGAGCCGTGTGAAAACTAGTGAGGCGTGTGAAAACTAGTGAGGCGTGTAAATACTAGTGAAGCGTGTGAAAACTAGTGAGGCGTGTAAATACTAGTGAGGCGTGTAAATACTAGTGAGGCGTGTGAAAACTAGTGAGGCGTGTGAAAACTAGTGAAGCGTGTGAAAACTAGTGAGGCGTTGTGATAACTAGTGAGGCGTGTAAATACTAGTGAGGCGTGTGAAAACTAGTGAGGCGTGTGAAAACTAGTGAGGCGTGTGAAAACTAGTGAGGCTTGTAAATACTAGTGAGGCGTGTGAATACTAGTGAGCCGTGTGAAAACTAGTGAGGCGTGTAAATACTAGTGAGCCGTGTGAAAACTAGTGAGGCATGTGAAAACTAGAGAGGCGTGTAAATACTAGTGAGGCGTGTGAAAACTAGTGAGGCGTGTGAAAACTAGTGAGGCGTGTAAATACTAGTGAGGCGTGTGAATACTAGTGAGCCGTGTGAAAACTAGTGAGGCGTGTGAAAACTAGTGAGGCGTGTGAAAACTAGTGACGCGTGTAAATACTAGTGAAGCGTGTGAAAACTAGTGAGGCGTGTAAATACTAGTGAGGCGTGTAAATACTAGTGAGGCGTGTGAAAACTAGTGAGGCGTGTGAAAACTAGTGAGGCGTGTGAAAACTAGTGAGGCGTTGTGATAACTAATGAGGCGTATAAATACTAGTGAGGCGTGTGAAAACTAGTGAGGCGTGTGAAAACTAGTGAGGCGTTTGAAAACTAGTGAGGCGTGTAAATACTAGTGAAGCGTGTGAAAACTAGTGAGGCGTGTAAATACTAGTGAGGCGTGTAAATACTAGTGAGTTGTGTGAAAACTAGTGAGGCGTGTGAAAACTAGTGAGGCGTGTAAATACTAGTGAGGCGTGTGAAAACTAGTGAGGCGTGTAAAAACTAGTGAGGCGTGTGAAAACTAGTGAGGCGTGTGAAAACTAGTGAGGCGTGTAAATACTAGTGAGGCGTATAAATACTAGTGAGGTGTGTGAAAACTAGTGAGGCGTGTGAAAACTAGTGAGGCATGTGTAAACTAGAGAGGCGTGTAAATACTAGTGAGGCGTGTGAAAACTAGTGAGGTGTGTGAAAACTAGTGAGGCGTGTGAAAACTAGTGAGGCGTGTGAAAACTAGTGAGGCGTGTAAATACTAGTGAAGCGTGTGAAAACTAGTGAGGCGTGTAAATACTAGTGAGGCGTGTAAATACTAGTGAGGCGTGTGAAAACTAGTAAGGCGTGTGAAAACTAGTGAGGCGTGTGAAAACTAGTGAGGCGTTGTGATAACTAGTGAGGCGTGTAAATACTAGTGAGGCGTGTGAAAACTAGTGAGGCATGTGAAAACTAGAGAGGCGTGTAAATACTAGTGAGGCGTGTGAAAACTAGTAAGGTTTGTGAAAACTAGTGAGGCGTGTGAAAACTAGTGAGGCGTGTAAATACTAGTGAAGCGTGTGAAAACTAGTGAGGCGTGTGAAAACTAGTGAGGCGTGTGAAAACTAGTGAGGCGTTGTGATAACTAGTGAGGCGTATAAATACTAGTGAGGCGTGTGAAAACTAGTGAGGCGTGTGAAAACTAGTGAGCCATGTGTAAACTAGAGAGGCGTGTAAATACTAGTGAGGCGTGTGAAAACTAGTGAGGTGTGTGAAAACTAGTGAGGCGTGTGAAAACTAGTGAGGCGTGTGAAAACTAGTGAGGCGTGTAAATACTAGTGAGGCGTGTAAATACTAGTGAGGCGTGTGAAAACTAGTGAGGCGTGTGAAAACTAGTGAGGCGTGTGAAAACTAGTGAGGCGTTGTGATAACTAGTGAGGCGTATAAATACTAGTGAGGCGTGTGAAAACTAGTGAGGCGTGTGAAAACTAGTGAGGCATGTGTAAACTAGAGAGGCATGTAAATACTAGTGAGGCGTGTGAAAACTTGTGAGGTGTGTGAAAACTAGTGAGGCGTGTGAAAACTAGTGAGGCGTGTGAAAACTAGTGAGGCGTGTAAATACTAGTGAAGCGTGTGAAAACTAGTGAGGCGTGTAAATACTAGTGAGGCGTGTAAATACTAGTGAGGCGTGTGAAAACTAGTAAGGCGTGTGAAAACTAGTGAGGCGTGTGAAAACTAGTGAGGCGTTGTGATAACTAGTGAGGCGTGTAAATACTAGTGAGGCGTGTGAAAACTAGTGAGGCGGGTGAAAACTAGTGAGGCATGTGAAAACTAGAGAGGAGTGTAAATACTAGTGAGGCGTGTGAAAACTAGTGAGGTGTGTGAAAACTAGTGAGGCGTGTGAAAACTAGTGAGGCGTGTAAATACTAGTGAGGCGTGTGAAAACTAGTGAAGCGTGTAAAAACTAGTGAGGCGTGTGAAAACTAGTGAGGCGTGTGCAAACTAGTGAGGCGTGTAAATACTAGTGAGGCGTGTGAAAACTAGTGAGGCGTGTGAAAACTAGTGAGGCGTGTGAAAACTAGTGAGGCGTGTGAAAACTAGTGAGGCGTGTGAAAACTAGTGAGGCGTGTAAATACTAGTGAAGCGTGTGAAAACTAGTGAGGCGTGTAAATACTAGTGAGGCGTGTAAATACTAGTGAGGCGTGTGAAAACTAGTAAGGCGTGTGAAAACTAGTGAGGCGTGTGAAAACTAGTGAGGCGTTGTGATAACTAGTGAGGCGTGTAAATACTAGTGAGGCGTGTGAAAACTAGTGAGGCGGGTGAAAACTAGTGAGGCATGTGAAAACTAGTGAGGCGTGTAAATACTAGTGAGGCGTGTGAAAACTAGTGAGGCGTGTGAAAACTAGTGAGGCGTGTGAAAACTAGTGAGGCATGTAAATACTAGTGAGGCGTATAAATACTAGTGAGGCGTGTGAAAACTAGTGAGGTGAGGCGTGTGAAAACTAGTGAGGCGTGTAAATACTAGTGAGGCGTGTGAAAACTAGTGAGGACTGTGAAAACTAGTGAGGCGTGTAAATACTAGTGAGGCGTGTGAAAACTAGTGAGGCGTGTGAAAATTAGTGAGGCGTGTGAAAACTAGTGAGGCGTGTGAAAACTAGTGAGGCGTGTGAAAACTAGTGAGGTGAGGCGTGTGAAAACTAGTGAGGCGTGTAAATACTAGTGAGGCGTGTGAAAACTAGTGAGGCGTGTGAAAACTAGTGAGGCGTGTAAATACTAGTGAGGCGTGTGAAAACTAGTGAGGCGTGTGAAAATTAGTGAGGCGTGTGAAAACTAGTGAGGCGTGTGAAAACTAGTGAGGCGTGTAAATACTAGTGAGGCGTGTGAAAACTAGTGAGGCGTGTGAAAACTAGTGAGGCGTGTGAAAACTAGTGAGGCGTGTAAATACTAGTGAGCCGTGTGAAAACTAGTGAGGCGTGTGAAAACTAGTGAGGCGTGTGAAAATTAGTGAGGCGTGTGAAAACTAGTGAGGCGTGTGAAAACTAGAGAGGAGTGTAAATACTAGTGAGGCGTGTGAAAACTAGTGAGGTGTGTGAAAACTAGTGAGGCGTGTAAATACTAGTGAGGCGTGTGAAAACTAGTGAGGCGTGTGAAAACTAGTGAGGCGTGTAAATACTAGTGAAGCGTGTGAAAACTAGTGAGGCGTGTAAAAACTAGTGAGGCGTGTGAAAACTAGTGAGGCGTGTGAAAACTAGTGAGGCGTGTAAATACTAGTGAGGTGTGTGAAAACTAGTGAGGCGTGTGAAAACTAGTGAGGCGTGTAAATACTAGTGAGGCGTGTGAAAACTAGTGAGGCGTGTGAAAACTAGTGAGGCGTGTAAATACTAGTGAGGCGTGTGAAAACTAGTGAGGCGTGTGAAAACTATTGAGGCGTGTAAATACTAGTGAGGCGTGTGAAAACTAGTGAGGCGTGTGAAAATTAGTGAGGCGTGTGAAAACTAGTGAGGCGTGTGAAAACTAGTGAGGCGCGTAAATACTAGTGAGGCGTGTGAAAACTAGTGAGGCGTGTGAAAACCAGTGAGGCGTGTAAATACTAGTGAGCCGTGTGAAAACTAGTGAGGCGTGTGAAAACTAGTGAGGCGTGTGAAAACTAGTGAGGCGTGTAAATACTAGTGAGCCGTGTGAAAACTAGTGAGGCGTGTGAAAACTAGTGAGGCGTGTAAATACTAGTGAAGCGTGTGAAAACTAGTGAGGCGTGTAAATACTAGTGAGGCGTGTAAATACTAGTGAGGCGTGTGAAAACTAGTGAGGCGTGTGAAAACTAGTGAGGCGTGTGAAAACTAGTGAGGCGTTGTGATAACTAGTGAGGCGTGTAAATACTAGTGAGGCGTGTGAAAACTAGTGAGGCGTGTGAAAACTAGTGAGGCGTGTGAAAACTAGTGAGGCTTGTAAATACTAGTGAGGCGTGTGAAAACTAGTGAGGCGTGTGAAAACTAGTGAGGCGTGTAAATACTAGTGAGGCGTGTGAATACTAGTGAGCCGTGTGAAAACTAGTGAGGCGTGTGAAAACTAGTGAGGCGTGTGAAAACTAGTGACGCGTGTAAATACTAGTGAAGCGTGTGAAAACTAGTGAGGCGTGTAAATACTAGTGAGGCGTGTAAATACTAGTGAGGCGTGTGAAAACTAGTGAGGCGTGTGAAAACTAGTGAGGCGTGTGAAAACTAGTGAGGCGTTGTGATAACTAATGAGGCGTATAAATACTAGTGAGGCGTGTGAAAACTAGTGAGGCGTGTGAAAACTAGTGAGGCGTTTGAAAACTAGTGAGGCGTGTAAATACTAGTGAAGCGTGTGAAAACTAGTGAGGCGTGTAAATACTAGTGAGGCGTGTAAATACTAGTGAGTTGTGTGAAAACTAGTGAGGCGTGTGAAAACTAGTGAGGCGTGTAAATACTAGTGAGGCGTGTGAAAACTAGTGAGGCGTGTAAAAACTAGTGAGGCGTGTGAAAACTAGTGAGGCGTGTGAAAACTAGTGAGGCGTGTAAATACTAGTGAGGCGTATAAATACTAGTGAGGTGTGTGAAAACTAGTGAGGCGTGTGAAAACTAGTGAGGCATGTGTAAACTAGAGAGGCGTGTAAATACTAGTGAGGCGTGTGAAAACTAGTGAGGTGTGTGAAAACTAGTGAGGCGTGTGAAAACTAGTGAGGCGTGTGAAAACTAGTGAGGCGTGTAAATACTAGTGAAGCGTGTGAAAACTAGTGAGGCGTGTAAATACTAGTGAGGCGTGTAAATACTAGTGAGGCGTGTGAAAACTAGTAAGGCGTGTGAAAACTAGTGAGGCGTGTGAAAACTAGTGAGGCGTTGTGATAACTAGTGAGGCGTGTAAATACTAGTGAGGCGTGTGAAAACTAGTGAGGCATGTGAAAACTAGAGAGGCGTGTAAATACTAGTGAGGCGTGTGAAAACTAGTAAGGTTTGTGAAAACTAGTGAGGCGTGTGAAAACTAGTGAGGCGTGTAAATACTAGTGAGGCGTGTGAAAACTAGTGAGGCGTGTGAAAACTAGTGAGGCGTGTAAATGCTAGTGAGGCGTGTGAAAACTAGTGAGGCGTGTAAATACTAGTGAGGCGTGTGAAAACTAGTGAGGCGTGTGAAAACTAGTGAGGCGTGTAAATACTAGTGAGGCGTGTGAAAACTAGTGAGGCGTGTAAATACTAGTGAGGCGTGTGAAAACTAGTGAGGCGTGTGAAAACTAGTGAGGTGAGGCGTGTGAAAACTAGTGAGGCGTGTAAATACTAGTGAGGCGTGTGAAAACTAGTGAGGCGTGTGAAAACTAGTGAGGCGTGTAAATACTAGTGAGGCGTGTGAAAACTAGTGAGGCGTGTGAAAATTAGTGAGGCGTGTGAAAACTAGTGAGGCGTGTGAAAACTAGTGAGGCGTGTGAAAACTAGTGAGGCGTGTAAATACTAGTGAGCCGTGTGAAAACTAGTGAGGCATGTGAAAACTAGTGAGGCGTGTAAATACTAGTGAAGCGTGTGAAAACTAGTGAGGCGTGTAAATACTAGTGAGGCGTGTGTAAATACTAGTGAGGCGTGTAAATACTAGTGAGGCGTGTGAATACTAGTGAGGCGTGTGAAAACTAGTGAGGCGTGTAAATACTAGTGAGCCGTGTGAAAACTAGTGAGGCGTGTGAAAACTAGTGAGGCGTGTAAATACTAGTGAAGCGTGTGAAAACTAGTGAGGCATGTGTAAATACTAGTGAGGCGTGTAAATACTAGTGAGGCGTGTGAAAACTAGTAAGGCGTGTGAAAACTAGTGAGGCGTGTGAAAACTAGTGAGGCGTTGTGATAACTAGTGAGGCGTGTAAATACTAGTGAGGCGTGTGAAAACTAGTGAGGCGGGTGAAAACTAGTGAGGCATGTGAAAACTAGAGAGGCGTGTAAATACTAGTGAGGCGTGTGAAAACTAGTGAGTTGTGTGAAAACTAGTGAGGCGTGTGAAAACTAGTGAGGCGTGTAAATACTAGTGAGGCGTGTGAAAACTAGTGAGGCGTGTGAAAACTAGTGAGGCGTGTGAAAACTAGTGAGGCGTGTAAATACTAGTGAGGCGTGTGAATACTAGTGAGCCGTGTGAAAACTAGTGAAGCGTGTGAAAACTAGTGAGGCGTGTGAAAACTAGTGAGGCGTGTAAATACTAGTGAGGCGTGTGAAAACTAGTGAGGCGAATACTAGTGAGGCGTGTAAATACTAGTGAGGCGTGTGAAAACTAGTGAGGCGTGTGAAAACTAGTGAGGCGTTGTGATACCTAGTGAGGCGTGTAAATACTAGTGAGGCGTGTGAAAACTAGTGAGGCGTGTGAAAACTAGTGAGGCGTGTGAAAACTAGTGAGGCATGTAAATACTAGTGAGGCGTATAAATACTAGTGAGGTGTGTGAAAACTAGTGAGGCGTGTGAAAACTAGTGAGGCATGTGTAAACTAGAGAGGCGTGTAAATACTAGTGAGGCGTGTGAAAACTAGTGAGGTGTGTGAAAACTAGTGAGGCGTGTGAAAACTAGTGAGGCGTGTGAAAACTAGTGAGGCGTGTAAATACTAGTGAAGCGTGTGAAAACTAGTGAGGCTTGTAAATACTAGTGAGGCGTGTAAATACTAGTGAGGCGTGTGAAAACTAATAAGGCGTGTGAAAACTAGTGAGGCGTGTGAAAACTAGTGAGGCGTTGTGATAACTAGTGAGGCGTGTGAATACTAGTGAGGCGTGTGAAAACTAGTGAGGCATGTGAAAACTAGAGAGGCGTGTAAATACTAGTGAGGCGTGTGAAAACTAGTGAGGTGTGTGAAAACTAGTGAGGCATGTAAATACTAGTGAGGCGTGTGAAAACTAGTGAGGCGTGTGAAAACTAGTGAGGCGTGTAAATACTAGTGAGGCGTGTGAAAACTAGTGAGGCGAATACTAGTGAGGCGTGTAAATACTAGTGAGGCGTGTGAAAACTAGTGAGGCGTGTGAAAACTAGTGAGGCGTTGTGATACCTAGTGAGGCGTGTAAATACTAGTGAGGCGTGTGAAAACTAGTGAGGCGTGTGAAAACTAGTGAGGCGTGTGAAAACTAGTGAGGCATGTAAATACTAGTGAGGCGTATAAATACTAGTGAGGTGTGTGAAAACTAGTGAGGCGTGTGAAAACTAGTGAGGCATGTGTAAACTAGAGAGGCGTGTAAATACTAGTGAGGCGTGTGAAAACTAGTGAGGTGTGTGAAAACTAGTGAGGCGTGTGAAAACTAGTGAGGCGTGTGAAAACTAGTGAGGCGTGTAAATACTAGTGAAGCGTGTGAAAACTAGTGAGGCTTGTAAATACTAGTGAGGCGTGTAAATACTAGTGAGGCGTGTGAAAACTAATATGGCGTGTGAAAACTAGTGAGGCGTGTGAAAACTAGTGAGGCGTTGTGATAACTAGTGAGGCGTGTGAATACTAGTGAGGCGTGTGAAAACTAGTGAGGCATGTGAAAACTAGTGAGGCGTGTAAATACTAGTGAGGCGTGTGAATACTAGTGAGCCGTGTGAAAACTAGTGCAGCGTGTGAAAACTAGTGAGGCGTGTGAAAACTAGTGAGGCGTGTGAAAACTAGTGAGGCGTTGTGATAACTAGTGAGGCGTATAAATACTAGTGAGGCGTGTGAAAACTAGTGAGGCGTGTGAAAACTAGTGAGGCATGTGTAAACTAGAGAGGCGTGTAAATACTAGTGAGGCGTGTGAAAACTAGTGAGGTGTGTGAAAACTAGTGAGGCGTGTGAAAACTAGTGAGGCGTGTGAAAACTAGTGAGGCGTGTAAATACTAGTGAAGCGTGTAAAAACTAGTGAGGCGTGTAAATACTAGTGAGGCTTGTAAATACTAGTGAGGCGTGTGAAAACTAGTAAGGCGTGTGAAAACTAGTGAGGCGTGTGAAAACTAGTGAGGCGTTGTGATAACTAGTGAGGCGTGTAAATACTAGTGAGGCGTGTGAAAACTAGTGAGGCGGGTGAAAACTAGTGAGGCATGTGAAAACTAGAGAGGCGTGTAAATACTAGTGAGGCGTGTGAAAACTAGTGAGGTGTGTGAAAACTAGTGAGGCGTGTGAAAACTAGTGAGGCGTGTGAAAACTAGTGAGGCGTTGTGATAACTAGTGAGGCGTGTAAATACTAGTGAGGCGTGTGAAAACTAGTGAGGCGTGTAAATACTAGTGAGGCGTGTGAAAACTTGTGAGGTGTGTGAAAACTAGTGAGGCGTGTGAAAACTAGAGAGGCGTGTAAATACTAGTGAGGCGTGTGAAAACTAGTGAGGTGTGTGAAAACTAGTGAGGCGTGTGAAAACTAGTGAGGCGTGTAAATACTAGTGAGGCGTGTGAAAACTAGTGAGGCGTGTAAATACTAGTGAGGCGTGTGAAAACTAGAGAGGCGTGTAAATACTAGTGAGGCGTGTGAAAACTTGTGAGGTGTGTGAAAACTAGTGAGGCGTGTGAAAACTAGTGAGGCGTGTAAATACTAGTGAGGCGTGTGAAAACTAGTGAGGCGTGTAAAAACTAGTGAGGCGTGTAAATACTAGTGAGGCGTGTGAAAACTAGTGAGGCGTGTGAATACTAGTGAGCCGTGTGAAAACTAGTGAAGCGTGTGAAAACTAGTGAGGCGTGTGAAAATTAGTGAGGCGTGTGAAAACTAGTGAGGCGTGTGAAAACTAGTGAGGCGTGTAAATACTAGTGAGGCGTGTGAAAACTAGTGAGGCGTGTAAATACTAGTGAGGCGTGTGAAAACTAGTGAGGCGTGTGAAAACTAGTGAGGTGAGGCGTGTGAAAACTAGTGAGGCGTGTAAATACTAGTGAGGCGTGTGAAAACTAGTGAGGCGTGTGAAAACTAGTGAGGCGTGTAAATACTAGTGAGGCGTGTGAAAACTAGTGAGGCGTGTGAAAATTAGTGAGGCGTGTGAAAACTAGTGAGGCGTGTGAAAACTAGTGAGGCGTGTAAATACTAGTGAGGCGTGTGTAAACTAGTGAGGCGTGTGAAAACTAGTGAGGCGTGTGAAAACTAGTGAGGCGTGTAAATACTAGTGAGCCGTGTGAAAACTAGTGAGGTGTGTGAAAACTAGTGAGGCGTGTAAAAACTAGTGAGGCGTGTGAAAACTAGTGAGGCGTGTGAAAACTAGTGAGGCGTGTAAATACTAGTGAGGCGTGTGAAAACTAGTGAGGCGTGTAAAAACTAGTGAGGCGTGTAAATACTAGTGAGGCGTGTAAATACTAGTGAGGCGTGTGAAAACTAGTGAGGCGTGTGAATACTAGTGAGCCGTGTGAAAACTAGTGAAGCGTGTGAAAACTAGTGAGGCGTGTGAAAACTAGTGAGGCGTGTAAATACTAGTGAGGCGTGTGAAAACTTGTGAGGTGTGTGAAAACTAGTGAGGCGTGTAAAAACTAGTGAGGCGTGTAAATACTAGTGAGGCGTGTGAAAACTAGTGAGGCGTGTGAATACTAGTGAGCCGTGTGAAAACTAGTGAAGCGTGTGAAAACTAGTGAGGCGTGTGAAAACTAGTGAGGCGTGTAACTACTAGTGAGGCGTGTGAAAACTTGTGAGGTGTGTGAAAACTAGTGAGGCGTGTGAAAACTAGTGAGGCGTGTAAATACTAGTGAGGCGTGTGAAAACTAGTGAGGCGTGTAAAAACTAGTGAGGCGTGTAAATACTAGTGAGGCGTGTAAATACTAGTGAGGCGTGTGAAAACTAGTGAGGCGTGTGAATACTAGTGAGCCGTGTGAAAACTAGTGAAGCGTGTGAAAACTAGTGAGGCGTGTGAAAACTAGTGAGGCGTGTAAATACTAGTGAGGCGTGTGAAAACTTGTGAGGTGTGTGAAAACTAGTGAGGCGTGTGAAAACTAGTGAGGCGTGTAAATACTAGTGAGGCGTGTGAAAACTAGTGAGGCGTGTAAAAACTAGTGAGGCGTGTAAATACTAGTGAGGCGTGTGAAAACTAGTGAGGCGTGTGAATACTAGTGAGCCGTGTGAAAACTAGTGAAGCGTGTGAAAACTAGTGAGGCGTGTGAAAACTAGTGAGGCGTGTAAATACTAGTGAGGCGTGTGAAAACTAGTGAGGCGTGTGAAAACTAGTGAGGCGTGTGAAAACTAGTGAGGCCTGTGAAAACTAGTGAGGCGTGTGAGAACTAGTGAGGCGTGTGAAAACTAGTGAGGCGTGTAAATACTAGTGAGGCGTGTAAATACTAGTGAGGCGTGTGAAAACTAGTGAGGCGTGTGAAAACTAGTGAGGCGTTGTGATACCTAGTGAGGCGTGTAAAAACTAGTGAGGCGTGTGAAAACTAGTGAGGCGTGTGAAAACTAGTGAGGCGTGTAAATACTAGTGAGGCGTATAAATACTAGTGAGGCGTGTGAAAACTAGTGAGGCGTGTGAAAACTAGTGAGGCATGTGTAAACTAGAGAGGCGTGTAAATACTAGTGAGGCGTGTGAAAACTAGTGAGGTGTTTGAAAACTAGTGAGGCGTATGAAAACTAGTGAGGCGTGTGAAAACTAGTGAGGCGTGTAAATACTAGTGAAGCGTGTGAAAACTAGTGAGGCGTGTAAATACTAGTGAGGCGTGTAAATACTAGTGAGGCGTGTAAATACTAGTGAGGCGTGTGAAAACTAGTGAGGCGTGTGAAAACTAGTGAGGCGTGTAAATACTAGTGAGGCGTGTGAAAACGAGTGAGGCGTGTGAAAACTAGTGAGGCGTGTGAAAACTAGTGAGGCGTGTAAATACTAGTGAGGCGTGTGAAAACTAGTGAGGCGTGTGAAAATTAGTGAGGCGTGTGAAAACTAGTGAGGCGTGTGAAAACTAGTGAGGCGCGTAAATACTAGTGTGGCGTGTGAAAACTAGTGAGGCGTGTGAAAACTAGTGAGGCGTGTAAATACTAGTGAGCCGTGTGAAAACTAGTGAGGCGTGTGAAAACTAGTGAGGCGTGTGAAAACTAGTGAGGCGTGTAAATACTAGTGAGCCGTGTGAAAACTAGTGAGGCGTGTGAAAACTAGTGAGGCGTGTAAATACTAGTGAAGCGTGTGAAAACTAGTGAGGCGTGTAAATACTAGTGAGGCGTGTAAATACTAGTGAGGCGTGTGAAAACTAGTGAGGCGTGTGAAAACTAGTGAGGCGTGTGAAAACTAGTGAGGCGTTGTGATAACTAGTGAGGCGTGTAAATACTAGTGAGGCGTGTGAAAACTAGTGAGGCGTGTGAAAACTAGTGAGGCATGTGAAAACTAGAGAGGCGTGTAAATACTAGTGAGGCGTGTGAAAACTAGTGAGGTGTGTGAAAACTAGTGAGGCGTGTGAAAACTAGTGAGGCGTGTAAATACTAGTGAGGCGTGTGAATACTAGTGAGCCGTGTGAAAACTAGTGAGGCGTGTAAATACTAGTGAGGCGTGTAAATACTAGTGAGGCGTGTGAAAACTAGTGAGGCGTGTGAAAACTAGTGAGGCGTGTGAAAACTAGTGAGGCATTGTTATAACTAGTGAGGCGTATAAATACTAGTGAGGCGTGTGAAAACTAGTGAGCCGTGTGAAAACTAGTGAGGCGTGTGAAAACTAGTGAGGCGTGTGAAAACTAGTGAGGCGTGTAAATACTAGTGAAGCGTGTGAAAACTAGTGAGGCGTGTAAATACTAGTGAGGCGTGTAAATACTAGTGAGGCGTGTGAAAACTAGTGAGGCGTGTGAAAACTAGTGAGGCGTGTGAAAACTAGTGAGGCGTTGTGATAACTAGTGAGGCGTATAAATACTAGTGAGGCGTGTGAAAACTAGTGAGGCGTGTGAAAACTAGTGAGCCATGTGTAAACTAGAGAGGCGTGTAAATACTAGTGAGGCGTGTGAAAACTAGTGAGGTGTGTGAAAACTAGTGAGGCGTGTGAAAACTAGTGAGGCGTGTGAAAACTAGTGAGGCGTGTAAATACTAGTGAGGCGTGTAAATACTAGTGAGGCGTGTGAAAACTAGTGAGGCGTGTGAAAACTAGTGAGGCGTGTGAAAACTAGTGAGGCGTTGTGATAACTAGTGAGGCGTATAAATACTAGTGAGGCGTGTGAAAACTAGTGAGGCGTGTGAAAACTAGTGAGGCATGTGTAAACTAGAGAGGCATGTAAATACTAGTGAGGCGTGTGAAAACTTGTGAGGTGTGTGAAAACTAGTGAGGCGTGTGAAAACTAGTGAGGCGTGTGAAAACTAGTGAGGCGTGTAAATACTAGTGAAGCGTGTGAAAACTAGTGAGGCGTGTAAATACTAGTGAGGCGTGTAAATACTAGTGAGGCGTGTGAAAACTAGTAAGGCGTGTGAAAACTAGTGAGGCGTGTGAAAACTAGTGAGGCGTTGTGATAACTAGTGAGGCGTGTAAATACTAGTGAGGCGTGTGAAAACTAGTGAGGCGGGTGAAAACTAGTGAGGCATGTGAAAACTAGAGAGGAGTGTAAATACTAGTGAGGCGTGTGAAAACTAGTGAGGTGTGTGAAAACTAGTGAGGCGTGTGAAAACTAGTGAGGCGTGTAAATACTAGTGAGGCGTGTGAAAACTAGTGAAGCGTGTAAAAACTAGTGAGGCGTGTGAAAACTAGTGAGGCGTGTGCAAACTAGTGAGGCGTGTAAATACTAGTGAGGCGTGTGAAAACTAGTGAGGCGTGTGAAAACTAGTGAGGCGTGTGAAAACTAGTGAGGCGTGTGAAAACTAGTGAGGCGTGTGAAAACTAGTGAGGCGTGTAAATACTAGTGAAGCGTGTGAAAACTAGTGAGGCGTGTAAATACTAGTGAGGCGTGTAAATACTAGTGAGGCGTGTGAAAACTAGTAAGGCGTGTGAAAACTAGTGAGGCGTGTGAAAACTAGTGAGGCGTTGTGATAACTAGTGAGGCGTGTAAATACTAGTGAGGCGTGTGAAAACTAGTGAGGCGGGTGAAAACTAGTGAGGCATGTGAAAACTAGTGAGGCGTGTAAATACTAGTGAGGCGTGTGAAAACTAGTGAGGCGTGTGAAAACTAGTGAGGCGTGTGAAAACTAGTGAGGCATGTAAATACTAGTGAGGCGTATAAATACTAGTGAGGCGTGTGAAAACTAGTGAGGTGAGGCGTGTGAAAACTAGTGAGGCGTGTAAATACTAGTGAGGCGTGTGAAAACTAGTGAGGACTGTGAAAACTAGTGAGGCGTGTAAATACTAGTGAGGCGTGTGAAAACTAGTGAGGCGTGTGAAAATTAGTGAGGCGTGTGAAAACTAGTGAGGCGTGTGAAAACTAGTGAGGCGTGTGAAAACTAGTGAGGTGAGGCGTGTGAAAACTAGTGAGGCGTGTAAATACTAGTGAGGCGTGTGAAAACTAGTGAGGCGTGTGAAAACTAGTGAGGCGTGTAAATACTAGTGAGGCGTGTGAAAACTAGTGAGGCGTGTGAAAATTAGTGAGGCGTGTGAAAACTAGTGAGGCGTGTGAAAACTAGTGAGGTGTGTGAAAACTAGTGAGGTGTGTGAAAACTAGTGAGGCGTGTAAATACTAGTGAGGCGTGTGAAAACTAGTGAGGCGTGTGAAAACTAGTGAGGCGTGTAAATACTAGTGAAGCGTGTGAAAACTAGTGAGGCGTGTAAAAACTAGTGAGGCGTGTGAAAACTAGTGAGGCGTGTGAAAACTAGTGAGGCGTGTAAATACTAGTGAGGTGTGTGAAAACTAGTGAGGCGTGTGAAAACTAGTGAGGCGTGTAAATACTAGTGAGGCGTGTGAAAACTAGTGAGGCGTGTGAAAACTAGTGAGGCGTGTAAATACTAGTGAGGCGTGTGAAAACTAGTGAGGCGTGTGAAAACTATTGAGGCGTGTAAATACTAGTGAGGCGTGTGAAAACTAGTGAGGCGTGTGAAAATTAGTGAGGCGTGTGAAAACTAGTGAGGCGTGTGAAAACTAGTGAGGCGCGTAAATACTAGTGAGGCGTGTGAAAACTAGTGAGGCGTGTGAAAACCAGTGAGGCGTGTAAATACTAGTGAGCCGTGTGAAAACTAGTGAGGCGTGTGAAAACTAGTGAGGCGTGTGAAAACTAGTGAGGCGTGTAAATACTAGTGAGCCGTGTGAAAACTAGTGAGGCGTGTGAAAACTAGTGAGGCGTGTAAATACTAGTGAAGCGTGTGAAAACTAGTGAGGCGTGTAAATACTAGTGAGGCGTGTAAATACTAGTGAGGCGTGTGAAAACTAGTGAGGCGTGTGAAAACTAGTGAAGCGTGTGAAAACTAGTGAGGCGTTGTGATAACTAGTGAGGCGTGTAAATACTAGTGAGGCGTGTGAAAACTAGTGAGGCGTGTGAAAACTAGTGAGGCGTGTGAAAACTAGTGAGGCTTGTAAATACTAGTGAGGCGTGTGAATACTAGTGAGCCGTGTGAAAACTAGTGAGGCGTGTAAATACTAGTGAGCCGTGTGAAAACTAGTGAGGCATGTGAAAACTAGAGAGGCGTGTAAATACTAGTGAGGCGTGTGAAAACTAGTGAGGCGTGTGAAAACTAGTGAGGCGTGTAAATACTAGTGAGGCGTGTGAATACTAGTGAGCCGTGTGAAAACTAGTGAGGCGTGTGAAAACTAGTGAGGCGTGTGAAAACTAGTGACGCGTGTAAATACTAGTGAAGCGTGTGAAAACTAGTGAGGCGTGTAAATACTAGTGAGGCGTGTAAATACTAGTGAGGCGTGTGAAAACTAGTGAGGCGTGTGAAAACTAGTGAGGCGTGTGAAAACTAGTGAGGCGTTGTGATAACTAATGAGGCGTATAAATACTAGTGAGGCGTGTGAAAACTAGTGAGGCGTGTGAAAACTAGTGAGGCGTTTGAAAACTAGTGAGGCGTGTAAATACTAGTGAAGCGTGTGAAAACTAGTGAGGCGTGTAAATACTAGTGAGGCGTGTAAATACTAGTGAGTTGTGTGAAAACTAGTGAGGCGTGTGAAAACTAGTGAGGCGTGTAAATACTAGTGAGGCGTGTGAAAACTAGTGAGGCGTGTAAAAACTAGTGAGGCGTGTGAAAACTAGTGAGGCGTGTGAAAACTAGTGAGGCGTGTAAATACTAGTGAGGCGTATAAATACTAGTGAGGTGTGTGAAAACTAGTGAGGCGTGTGAAAACTAGTGAGGCATGTGTAAACTAGAGAGGCGTGTAAATACTAGTGAGGCGTGTGAAAACTAGTGAGGTGTGTGAAAACTAGTGAGGCGTGTGAAAACTAGTGAGGCGTGTGAAAACTAGTGAGGCGTGTAAATACTAGTGAAGCGTGTGAAAACTAGTGAGGCGTGTAAATACTAGTGAGGCGTGTAAATACTAGTGAGGCGTGTGAAAACTAGTAAGGCGTGTGAAAACTAGTGAGGCGTGTGAAAACTAGTGAGGCGTTGTGATAACTAGTGAGGCGTGTAAATACTAGTGAGGCGTGTGAAAACTAGTGAGGCATGTGAAAACTAGAGAGGCGTGTAAATACTAGTGAGGCGTGTGAAAACTAGTAAGGTTTGTGAAAACTAGTGAGGCGTGTGAAAACTAGTGAGGCGTGTAAATACTAGTGAAGCGTGTGAAAACTAGTGAGGCGTGTGAAAACTAGTGAGGCGTGTGAAAACTAGTGAGGCGTTGTGATAACTAGTGAGGCGTATAAATACTAGTGAGGCGTGTGAAAACTAGTGAGGCGTGTGAAAACTAGTGAGCCATGTGTAAACTAGAGAGGCGTGTAAATACTAGTGAGGCGTGTGAAAACTAGTGAGGTGTGTGAAAACTAGTGAGGCGTGTGAAAACTAGTGAGGCGTGTGAAAACTAGTGAGGCGTGTAAATACTAGTGAGGCGTGTAAATACTAGTGAGGCGTGTGAAAACTAGTGAGGCGTGTGAAAACTAGTGAGGCGTGTGAAAACTAGTGAGGCGTTGTGATAACTAGTGAGGCGTATAAATACTAGTGAGGCGTGTGAAAACTAGTGAGGCGTGTGAAAACTAGTGAGGCATGTGTAAACTAGAGAGGCATGTAAATACTAGTGAGGCGTGTGAAAACTTGTGAGGTGTGTGAAAACTAGTGAGGCGTGTGAAAACTAGTGAGGCGTGTGAAAACTAGTGAGGCGTGTAAATACTAGTGAAGCGTGTGAAAACTAGTGAGGCGTGTAAATACTAGTGAGGCGTGTAAATACTAGTGAGGCGTGTGAAAACTAGTAAGGCGTGTGAAAACTAGTGAGGCGTGTGAAAACTAGTGAGGCGTTGTGATAACTAGTGAGGCGTGTAAATACTAGTGAGGCGTGTGAAAACTAGTGAGGCGGGTGAAAACTAGTGAGGCATGTGAAAACTAGAGAGGAGTGTAAATACTAGTGAGGCGTGTGAAAACTAGTGAGGTGTGTGAAAACTAGTGAGGCGTGTGAAAACTAGTGAGGCGTGTAAATACTAGTGAGGCGTGTGAAAACTAGTGAAGCGTGTAAAAACTAGTGAGGCGTGTGAAAACTAGTGAGGCGTGTGCAAACTAGTGAGGCGTGTAAATACTAGTGAGGCGTGTGAAAACTAGTGAGGCGTGTGAAAACTAGTGAGGCGTGTGAAAACTAGTGAGGCGTGTGAAAACTAGTGAGGCGTGTGAAAACTAGTGAGGCGTGTAAATACTAGTGAAGCGTGTGAAAACTAGTGAGGCGTGTAAATACTAGTGAGGCGTGTAAATACTAGTGAGGCGTGTGAAAACTAGTAAGGCGTGTGAAAACTAGTGAGGCGTGTGAAAACTAGTGAGGCGTTGTGATAACTAGTGAGGCGTGTAAATACTAGTGAGGCGTGTGAAAACTAGTGAGGCGGGTGAAAACTAGTGAGGCATGTGAAAACTAGTGAGGCGTGTAAATACTAGTGAGGCGTGTGAAAACCAGTGAGGCGTGTGAAAACTAGTGAGGCGTGTGAAAACTAGTGAGGCATGTAAATACTAGTGAGGCGTATAAATACTAGTGAGGCGTGTGAAAACTAGTGAGGTGAGGCGTGTGAAAACTAGTGAGGCGTGTAAATACTAGTGAGGCGTGTGAAAACTAGTGAGGACTGTGAAAACTAGTGAGGCGTGTAAATACTAGTGAGGCGTGTGAAAACTAGTGAGGCGTGTGAAAATTAGTGAGGCGTGTGAAAACTAGTGAGGCGTGTGAAAACTAGTGAGGCGTGTGAAAACTAGTGAGGTGAGGCGTGTGAAAACTAGTGAGGCGTGTAAATACTAGTGAGGCGTGTGAAAACTAGTGAGGCGTGTGAAAACTAGTGAGGCGTGTAAATACTAGTGAGGCGTGTGAAAACTAGTGAGGCGTGTGAAAATTAGTGAGGCGTGTGAAAACTAGTGAGGCGTGTGAAAACTAGTGAGGCGTGTAAATACTAGTGAGGCGTGTGAAAACTAGTGAGGCGTGTGAAAACTAGTGAGGCGTGTGAAAACTAGTGAGGCGTGTAAATACTAGTGAGCCGTGTGAAAACTAGTGAGGCGTGTGAAAACTAGTGAGGCGTGTGAAAATTAGTGAGGCGTGTGAAAACTAGTGAGGCGTGTGAAAACTAGAGAGGAGTGTAAATACTAGTGAGGCGTGTGAAAACTAGTGAGGTGTGTGAAAACTAGTGAGGCGTGTAAATACTAGTGAGGCGTGTGAAAACTAGTGAGGTGTGTGAAAACTAGTGAGGCGTGTAAATACTAGTGAAGCGTGTGAAAACTAGTGAGGCGTGTAAAAACTAGTGAGGCGTGTGAAAACTAGTGAGGCGTGTGAAAACTAGTGAGGCGTGTAAATACTAGTGAGGTGTGTGAAAACTAGTGAGGCGTGTGAAAACTAGTGAGGCGTGTAAATACTAGTGAGGCGTGTGAAAACTAGTGAGGCGTGTGAAAACTAGTGAGGCGTGTAAATACTAGTGAGGCGTGTGAAAACTAGTGAGGCGTGTGAAAACTATTGAGGCGTGTAAATACTAGTGAGGCGTGTGAAAACTAGTGAGGCGTGTGAAAATTAGTGAGGCGTGTGAAAACTAGTGAGGCGTGTGAAAACTAGTGAGGCGCGTAAATACTAGTGAGGCGTGTGAAAACTAGTGAGGCGTGTGAAAACCAGTGAGGCGTGTAAATACTAGTGAGCCGTGTGAAAACTAGTGAGGCGTGTGAAAACTAGTGAGGCGTGTGAAAACTAGTGAGGCGTGTAAATACTAGTGAGCCGTGTGAAAACTAGTGAGGCGTGTGAAAACTAGTGAGGCGTGTAAATACTAGTGAAGCGTGTGAAAACTAGTGAGGCGTGTAAATACTAGTGAGGCGTGTAAATACTAGTGAGGCGTGTGAAAACTAGTGAGGCGTGTGAAAACTAGTGAGGCGTGTGAAAACTAGTGAGGCGTTGTGATAACTAGTGAGGCGTGTAAATACTAGTGAGGCGTGTGAAAACTAGTGAGGCGTGTGAAAACTAGTGAGGCGTGTGAAAACTAGTGAGGCTTGTAAATACTAGTGAGGCGTGTGAATACTAGTGAGCCGTGTGAAAACTAGTGAGGCGTGTAAATACTAGTGAGCCGTGTGAAAACTAGTGAGGCATGTGAAAACTAGAGAGGCGTGTAAATACTAGTGAGGCGTGTGAAAACTAGTGAGGCGTGTGAAAACTAGTGAGGCGTGTAAATACTAGTGAGGCGTGTGAATACTAGTGAGCCGTGTGAAAACTAGTGAGGCGTGTGAAAACTAGTGAGGCGTGTGAAAACTAGTGACGCGTGTAAATACTAGTGAAGCGTGTGAAAACTAGTGAGGCGTGTAAATACTAGTGAGGCGTGTAAATACTAGTGAGGCGTGTGAAAACTAGTGAGGCGTGTGAAAACTAGTGAGGCGTGTGAAAACTAGTGAGGCGTTGTGATAACTAATGAGGCGTATAAATACTAGTGAGGCGTGTGAAAACTAGTGAGGCGTGTGAAAACTAGTGAGGCGTTTGAAAACTAGTGAGGCGTGTAAATACTAGTGAAGCGTGTGAAAACTAGTGAGGCGTGTAAATACTAGTGAGGCGTGTAAATACTAGTGAGTTGTGTGAAAACTAGTGAGGCGTGTGAAAACTAGTGAGGCGTGTAAATACTAGTGAGGCGTGTGAAAACTAGTGAGGCGTGTAAAAACTAGTGAGGCGTGTGAAAACTAGTGAGGCGTGTGAAAACTAGTGAGGCGTGTAAATACTAGTGAGGCGTATAAATACTAGTGAGGTGTGTGAAAACTAGTGAGGCGTGTGAAAACTAGTGAGGCATGTGTAAACTAGAGAGGCGTGTAAATACTAGTGAGGCGTGTGAAAACTAGTGAGGTGTGTGAAAACTAGTGAGGCGTGTGAAAACTAGTGAGGCGTGTGAAAACTAGTGAGGCGTGTAAATACTAGTGAAGCGTGTGAAAACTAGTGAGGCGTGTAAATACTAGTGAGGCGTGTAAATACTAGTGAGGCGTGTGAAAACTAGTAAGGCGTGTGAAAACTAGTGAGGCGTGTGAAAACTAGTGAGGCGTTGTGATAACTAGTGAGGCGTGTAAATACTAGTGAGGCGTGTGAAAACTAGTGAGGCATGTGAAAACTAGAGAGGCGTGTAAATACTAGTGAGGCGTGTGAAAACTAGTAAGGTTTGTGAAAACTAGTGAGGCGTGTGAAAACTAGTGAGGCGTGTAAATACTAGTGAGGCGTGTGAAAACTAGTGAGGCGTGTGAAAACTAGTGAGGCGTGTAAATGCTAGTGAGGCGTGTGAAAACTAGTGAGGCGTGTAAATACTAGTGAGGCGTGTGAAAACTAGTGAGGCGTGTGAAAACTAGTGAGGCGTGTAAATACTAGTGAGGCGTGTGAAAACTAGTGAGGCGTGTAAATACTAGTGAGGCGTGTGAAAACTAGTGAGGCGTGTGAAAACTAGTGAGGTGAGGCGTGTGAAAACTAGTGAGGCGTGTAAATACTAGTGAGGCGTGTGAAAACTAGTGAGGCGTGTGAAAACTAGTGAGGCGTGTAAATACTAGTGAGGCGTGTGAAAACTAGTGAGGCGTGTGAAAATTAGTGAGGCGTGTGAAAACTAGTGAGGCGTGTGAAAACTAGTGAGGCGTGTGAAAACTAGTGAGGCGTGTAAATACTAGTGAGCCGTGTGAAAACTAGTGAGGCATGTGAAAACTAGTGAGGCGTGTAAATACTAGTGAAGCGTGTGAAAACTAGTGAGGCGTGTAAATACTAGTGAGGCGTGTGTAAATACTAGTGAGGCGTGTAAATACTAGTGAGGCGTGTGAATACTAGTGAGGCGTGTGAAAACTAGTGAGGCGTGTAAATACTAGTGAGCCGTGTGAAAACTAGTGAGGCGTGTGAAAACTAGTGAGGCGTGTAAATACTAGTGAAGCGTGTGAAAACTAGTGAGGCATGTGTAAATACTAGTGAGGCGTGTAAATACTAGTGAGGCGTGTGAAAACTAGTAAGGCGTGTGAAAACTAGTGAGGCGTGTGAAAACTAGTGAGGCGTTGTGATAACTAGTGAGGCGTGTAAATACTAGTGAGGCGTGTGAAAACTAGTGAGGCGGGTGAAAACTAGTGAGGCATGTGAAAACTAGAGAGGCGTGTAAATACTAGTGAGGCGTGTGAAAACTAGTGAGTTGTGTGAAAACTAGTGAGGCGTGTGAAAACTAGTGAGGCGTGTAAATACTAGTGAGGCGTGTGAAAACTAGTGAGGCGTGTGAAAACTAGTGAGGCGTGTGAAAACTAGTGAGGCGTGTAAATACTAGTGAGGCGTGTGAATACTAGTGAGCCGTGTGAAAACTAGTGAAGCGTGTGAAAACTAGTGAGGCGTGTGAAAACTAGTGAGGCGTGTAAATACTAGTGAGGCGTGTGAAAACTAGTGAGGCGAATACTAGTGAGGCGTGTAAATACTAGTGAGGCGTGTGAAAACTAGTGAGGCGTGTGAAAACTAGTGAGGCGTTGTGATACCTAGTGAGGCGTGTAAATACTAGTGAGGCGTGTGAAAACTAGTGAGGCGTGTGAAAACTAGTGAGGCGTGTGAAAACTAGTGAGGCATGTAAATACTAGTGAGGCGTATAAATACTAGTGAGGTGTGTGAAAACTAGTGAGGCGTGTGAAAACTAGTGAGGCATGTGTAAACTAGAGAGGCGTGTAAATACTAGTGAGGCGTGTGAAAACTAGTGAGGTGTGTGAAAACTAGTGAGGCGTGTGAAAACTAGTGAGGCGTGTGAAAACTAGTGAGGCGTGTAAATACTAGTGAAGCGTGTGAAAACTAGTGAGGCTTGTAAATACTAGTGAGGCGTGTAAATACTAGTGAGGCGTGTGAAAACTAATAAGGCGTGTGAAAACTAGTGAGGCGTGTGAAAACTAGTGAGGCGTTGTGATAACTAGTGAGGCGTGTGAATACTAGTGAGGCGTGTGAAAACTAGTGAGGCATGTGAAAACTAGAGAGGCGTGTAAATACTAGTGAGGCGTGTGAAAACTAGTGAGGTGTGTGAAAACTAGTGAGGCATGTAAATACTAGTGAGGCGTGTGAAAACTAGTGAGGCGTGTGAAAACTAGTGAGGCGTGTAAATACTAGTGAGGCGTGTGAAAACTAGAGAGGCGTGTAAATACTAGTGAGGCGTGTGAAAACTAGTGAGGTGTGTGAAAACTAGTGAGGCGTGTGAAAACTAGTGAGGCGTGTGAAAACTAGTGAGGCGTTGTGATAACTAGTGAGGCGTGTAAATACTAGTGAGGCGTGTGAAAACTAGTGAGGCGTGTAAATACTAGTGAGGCGTGTGAAAACTTGTGAGGTGTGTGAAAACTAGTGAGGCGTGTGAAAACTAGAGAGGCGTGTAAATACTAGTGAGGCGTGTGAAAACTAGTGAGGTGTGTGAAAACTAGTGAGGCGTGTGAAAACTAGTGAGGCGTGTAAATACTAGTGAGGCGTGTGAAAACTAGTGAGGCGTGTAAATACTAGTGAGGCGTGTGAAAACTAGAGAGGCGTGTAAATACTAGTGAGGCGTGTGAAAACTTGTGAGGTGTGTGAAAACTAGTGAGGCGTGTGAAAACTAGTGAGGCGTGTAAATACTAGTGAGGCGTGTGAAAACTAGTGAGGCGTGTAAAAACTAGTGAGGCGTGTAAATACTAGTGAGGCGTGTGAAAACTAGTGAGGCGTGTGAATACTAGTGAGCCGTGTGAAAACTAGTGAAGCGTGTGAAAACTAGTGAGGCGTGTGAAAATTAGTGAGGCGTGTGAAAACTAGTGAGGCGTGTGAAAACTAGTGAGGCGTGTAAATACTAGTGAGGCGTGTGAAAACTAGTGAGGCGTGTAAATACTAGTGAGGCGTGTGAAAACTAGTAAGGTTTGTGAAAACTAGTGAGGCGTGTGAAAACTAGTGAGGCGTGTAAATACTAGTGAGGCGTGTGAAAACTAGTGAGGCGTGTGAAAACTAGTGAGGCGTGTAAATGCTAGTGAGGCGTGTGAAAACTAGTGAGGCGTGTAAATACTAGTGAGGCGTGTGAAAACTAGTGAGGCGTGTGAAAACTAGTGAGGCGTGTAAATACTAGTGAGGCGTGTGAAAACTAGTGAGGCGTGTAAATACTAGTGAGGCGTGTGAAAACTAGTGAGGCGTTGTGATAACTAGTGAGGCGTGTAAATACTAGTGAGGCGTGTGAAAACTAGTGAGGCGGGTGAAAACTAGTGAGGCATGTGAAAACTAGTGAGGCGTGTAAATACTAGTGAGGCGTGTGAAAACCAGTGAGGCGTGTGAAAACTAGTGAGGCGTGTGAAAACTAGTGAGGCATGTAAATACTAGTGAGGCGTATAAATACTAGTGAGGCGTGTGAAAACTAGTGAGGTGAGGCGTGTGAAAACTAGTGAGGCGTGTAAATACTAGTGAGGCGTGTGAAAACTAGTGAGGACTGTGAAAACTAGTGAGGCGTGTAAATACTAGTGAGGCGTGTGAAAACTAGTGAGGCGTGTGAAAATTAGTGAGGCGTGTGAAAACTAGTGAGGCGTGTGAAAACTAGTGAGGCGTGTGAAAACTAGTGAGGTGAGGCGTGTGAAAACTAGTGAGGCGTGTAAATACTAGTGAGGCGTGTGAAAACTAGTGAGGCGTGTGAAAACTAGTGAGGCGTGTAAATACTAGTGAGGCGTGTGAAAACTAGTGAGGCGTGTGAAAATTAGTGAGGCGTGTGAAAACTAGTGAGGCGTGTGAAAACTAGTGAGGCGTGTAAATACTAGTGAGGCGTGTGAAAACTAGTGAGGCGTGTGAAAACTAGTGAGGCGTGTGAAAACTAGTGAGGCGTGTAAATACTAGTGAGCCGTGTGAAAACTAGTGAGGCGTGTGAAAACTAGTGAGGCGTGTGAAAATTAGTGAGGCGTGTGAAAACTAGTGAGGCGTGTGAAAACTAGAGAGGAGTGTAAATACTAGTGAGGCGTGTGAAAACTAGTGAGGTGTGTGAAAACTAGTGAGGCGTGTAAATACTAGTGAGGCGTGTGAAAACTAGTGAGGTGTGTGAAAACTAGTGAGGCGTGTAAATACTAGTGAAGCGTGTGAAAACTAGTGAGGCGTGTAAAAACTAGTGAGGCGTGTGAAAACTAGTGAGGCGTGTGAAAACTAGTGAGGCGTGTAAATACTAGTGAGGTGTGTGAAAACTAGTGAGGCGTGTGAAAACTAGTGAGGCGTGTAAATACTAGTGAGGCGTGTGAAAACTAGTGAGGCGTGTGAAAACTAGTGAGGCGTGTAAATACTAGTGAGGCGTGTGAAAACTAGTGAGGCGTGTGAAAACTATTGAGGCGTGTAAATACTAGTGAGGCGTGTGAAAACTAGTGAGGCGTGTGAAAATTAGTGAGGCGTGTGAAAACTAGTGAGGCGTGTGAAAACTAGTGAGGCGCGTAAATACTAGTGAGGCGTGTGAAAACTAGTGAGGCGTGTGAAAACCAGTGAGGCGTGTAAATACTAGTGAGCCGTGTGAAAACTAGTGAGGCGTGTGAAAACTAGTGAGGCGTGTGAAAACTAGTGAGGCGTGTAAATACTAGTGAGCCGTGTGAAAACTAGTGAGGCGTGTGAAAACTAGTGAGGCGTGTAAATACTAGTGAAGCGTGTGAAAACTAGTGAGGCGTGTAAATACTAGTGAGGCGTGTAAATACTAGTGAGGCGTGTGAAAACTAGTGAGGCGTGTGAAAACTAGTGAGGCGTGTGAAAACTAGTGAGGCGTTGTGATAACTAGTGAGGCGTGTAAATACTAGTGAGGCGTGTGAAAACTAGTGAGGCGTGTGAAAACTAGTGAGGCGTGTGAAAACTAGTGAGGCTTGTAAATACTAGTGAGGCGTGTGAATACTAGTGAGCCGTGTGAAAACTAGTGAGGCGTGTAAATACTAGTGAGCCGTGTGAAAACTAGTGAGGCATGTGAAAACTAGAGAGGCGTGTAAATACTAGTGAGGCGTGTGAAAACTAGTGAGGCGTGTGAAAACTAGTGAGGCGTGTAAATACTAGTGAGGCGTGTGAATACTAGTGAGCCGTGTGAAAACTAGTGAGGCGTGTGAAAACTAGTGAGGCGTGTGAAAACTAGTGACGCGTGTAAATACTAGTGAAGCGTGTGAAAACTAGTGAGGCGTGTAAATACTAGTGAGGCGTGTAAATACTAGTGAGGCGTGTGAAAACTAGTGAGGCGTGTGAAAACTAGTGAGGCGTGTGAAAACTAGTGAGGCGTTGTGATAACTAATGAGGCGTATAAATACTAGTGAGGCGTGTGAAAACTAGTGAGGCGTGTGAAAACTAGTGAGGCGTTTGAAAACTAGTGAGGCGTGTAAATACTAGTGAAGCGTGTGAAAACTAGTGAGGCGTGTAAATACTAGTGAGGCGTGTAAATACTAGTGAGTTGTGTGAAAACTAGTGAGGCGTGTGAAAACTAGTGAGGCGTGTAAATACTAGTGAGGCGTGTGAAAACTAGTGAGGCGTGTAAAAACTAGTGAGGCGTGTGAAAACTAGTGAGGCGTGTGAAAACTAGTGAGGCGTGTAAATACTAGTGAGGCGTATAAATACTAGTGAGGTGTGTGAAAACTAGTGAGGCGTGTGAAAACTAGTGAGGCATGTGTAAACTAGAGAGGCGTGTAAATACTAGTGAGGCGTGTGAAAACTAGTGAGGTGTGTGAAAACTAGTGAGGCGTGTGAAAACTAGTGAGGCGTGTGAAAACTAGTGAGGCGTGTAAATACTAGTGAAGCGTGTGAAAACTAGTGAGGCGTGTAAATACTAGTGAGGCGTGTAAATACTAGTGAGGCGTGTGAAAACTAGTAAGGCGTGTGAAAACTAGTGAGGCGTGTGAAAACTAGTGAGGCGTTGTGATAACTAGTGAGGCGTGTAAATACTAGTGAGGCGTGTGAAAACTAGTGAGGCATGTGAAAACTAGAGAGGCGTGTAAATACTAGTGAGGCGTGTGAAAACTAGTAAGGTTTGTGAAAACTAGTGAGGCGTGTGAAAACTAGTGAGGCGTGTAAATACTAGTGAGGCGTGTGAAAACTAGTGAGGCGTGTGAAAACTAGTGAGGCGTGTAAATGCTAGTGAGGCGTGTGAAAACTAGTGAGGCGTGTAAATACTAGTGAGGCGTGTGAAAACTAGTGAGGCGTGTGAAAACTAGTGAGGCGTGTAAATACTAGTGAGGCGTGTGAAAACTAGTGAGGCGTGTAAATACTAGTGAGGCGTGTGAAAACTAGTGAGGCGTGTGAAAACTAGTGAGGTGAGGCGTGTGAAAACTAGTGAGGCGTGTAAATACTAGTGAGGCGTGTGAAAACTAGTGAGGCGTGTGAAAACTAGTGAGGCGTGTAAATACTAGTGAGGCGTGTGAAAACTAGTGAGGCGTGTGAAAATTAGTGAGGCGTGTGAAAACTAGTGAGGCGTGTGAAAACTAGTGAGGCGTGTGAAAACTAGTGAGGCGTGTAAATACTAGTGAGCCGTGTGAAAACTAGTGAGGCATGTGAAAACTAGTGAGGCGTGTAAATACTAGTGAAGCGTGTGAAAACTAGTGAGGCGTGTAAATACTAGTGAGGCGTGTGTAAATACTAGTGAGGCGTGTAAATACTAGTGAGGCGTGTGAATACTAGTGAGGCGTGTGAAAACTAGTGAGGCGTGTAAATACTAGTGAGCCGTGTGAAAACTAGTGAGGCGTGTGAAAACTAGTGAGGCGTGTAAATACTAGTGAAGCGTGTGAAAACTAGTGAGGCATGTGTAAATACTAGTGAGGCGTGTAAATACTAGTGAGGCGTGTGAAAACTAGTAAGGCGTGTGAAAACTAGTGAGGCGTGTGAAAACTAGTGAGGCGTTGTGATAACTAGTGAGGCGTGTAAATACTAGTGAGGCGTGTGAAAACTAGTGAGGCGGGTGAAAACTAGTGAGGCATGTGAAAACTAGAGAGGCGTGTAAATACTAGTGAGGCGTGTGAAAACTAGTGAGTTGTGTGAAAACTAGTGAGGCGTGTGAAAACTAGTGAGGCGTGTAAATACTAGTGAGGCGTGTGAAAACTAGTGAGGCGTGTGAAAACTAGTGAGGCGTGTGAAAACTAGTGAGGCGTGTAAATACTAGTGAGGCGTGTGAATACTAGTGAGCCGTGTGAAAACTAGTGAAGCGTGTGAAAACTAGTGAGGCGTGTGAAAACTAGTGAGGCGTGTAAATACTAGTGAGGCGTGTGAAAACTAGTGAGGCGAATACTAGTGAGGCGTGTAAATACTAGTGAGGCGTGTGAAAACTAGTGAGGCGTGTGAAAACTAGTGAGGCGTTGTGATACCTAGTGAGGCGTGTAAATACTAGTGAGGCGTGTGAAAACTAGTGAGGCGTGTGAAAACTAGTGAGGCGTGTGAAAACTAGTGAGGCATGTAAATACTAGTGAGGCGTATAAATACTAGTGAGGTGTGTGAAAACTAGTGAGGCGTGTGAAAACTAGTGAGGCATGTGTAAACTAGAGAGGCGTGTAAATACTAGTGAGGCGTGTGAAAACTAGTGAGGTGTGTGAAAACTAGTGAGGCGTGTGAAAACTAGTGAGGCGTGTGAAAACTAGTGAGGCGTGTAAATACTAGTGAAGCGTGTGAAAACTAGTGAGGCTTGTAAATACTAGTGAGGCGTGTAAATACTAGTGAGGCGTGTGAAAACTAATAAGGCGTGTGAAAACTAGTGAGGCGTGTGAAAACTAGTGAGGCGTTGTGATAACTAGTGAGGCGTGTGAATACTAGTGAGGCGTGTGAAAACTAGTGAGGCATGTGAAAACTAGAGAGGCGTGTAAATACTAGTGAGGCGTGTGAAAACTAGTGAGGTGTGTGAAAACTAGTGAGGCATGTAAATACTAGTGAGGCGTGTGAAAACTAGTGAGGCGTGTGAAAACTAGTGAGGCGTGTAAATACTAGTGAGGCGTGTGAAAACTAGAGAGGCGTGTAAATACTAGTGAGGCGTGTGAAAACTAGTGAGGTGTGTGAAAACTAGTGAGGCGTGTGAAAACTAGTGAGGCGTGTGAAAACTAGTGAGGCGTTGTGATAACTAGTGAGGCGTGTAAATACTAGTGAGGCGTGTGAAAACTAGTGAGGCGTGTAAATACTAGTGAGGCGTGTGAAAACTTGTGAGGTGTGTGAAAACTAGTGAGGCGTGTGAAAACTAGAGAGGCGTGTAAATACTAGTGAGGCGTGTGAAAACTAGTGAGGTGTGTGAAAACTAGTGAGGCGTGTGAAAACTAGTGAGGCGTGTAAATACTAGTGAGGCGTGTGAAAACTAGTGAGGCGTGTAAATACTAGTGAGGCGTGTGAAAACTAGAGAGGCGTGTAAATACTAGTGAGGCGTGTGAAAACTTGTGAGGTGTGTGAAAACTAGTGAGGCGTGTGAAAACTAGTGAGGCGTGTAAATACTAGTGAGGCGTGTGAAAACTAGTGAGGCGTGTAAAAACTAGTGAGGCGTGTAAATACTAGTGAGGCGTGTGAAAACTAGTGAGGCGTGTGAATACTAGTGAGCCGTGTGAAAACTAGTGAAGCGTGTGAAAACTAGTGAGGCGTGTGAAAATTAGTGAGGCGTGTGAAAACTAGTGAGGCGTGTGAAAACTAGTGAGGCGTGTAAATACTAGTGAGGCGTGTGAAAACTAGTGAGGCGTGTAAATACTAGTGAGGCGTGTGAAAACTAGTGAGGCGTGTGAAAACTAGTGAGGTGAGGCGTGTGAAAACTATTGAGGCGTGTAAATACTAGTGAGGCGTGTGAAAACTAGTGAGGCGTGTGAAAACTAGTGAGGCGTGTAAATACTAGTGAGGCGTGTGAAAACTAGTGAGGCGTGTGAAAATTAGTGAGGCGTGTGAAAACTAGTGAGGCGTGTGAAAACTAGTGAGGCGTGTAAATACTAGTGAGGCGTGTGTAAACTAGTGAGGCGTGTGAAAACTAGTGAGGAGTGTGAAAACTAGTGAGGCGTGTAAATACTAGTGAGCCGTGTGAAAACTAGTGAGGTGTGTGAAAACTAGTGAGGCGTGTAAAAACTAGTGAGGCGTGTGAAAACTAGTGAGGCGTGTGAAAACTAGTGAGGCGTGTAAATACTAGTGAGGCGTGTGAAAACTAGTGAGGCGTGTAAAAACTAGTGAGGCGTGTAAATACTAGTGAGGCGTGTAAATACTAGTGAGGCGTGTGAAAACTAGTGAGGCGTGTGAATACTAGTGAGCCGTGTGAAAACTAGTGAAGCGTGTGAAAACTAGTGAGGCGTGTGAAAACTAGTGAGGCGTGTAAATACTAGTGAGGCGTGTGAAAACTTGTGAGGTGTGTGAAAACTAGTGAGGCGTGTAAAAACTAGTGAGGCGTGTAAATACTAGTGAGGCGTGTGAAAACTAGTGAGGCGTGTGAATACTAGTGAGCCGTGTGAAAACTAGTGAAGCGTGTGAAAACTAGTGAGGCGTGTGAAAACTAGTGAGGCGTGTAACTACTAGTGAGGCGTGTGAAAACTTGTGAGGTGTGTGAAAACTAGTGAGGCGTGTGAAAACTAGTGAGGCGTGTAAATACTAGTGAGGCGTGTGAAAACTAGTGAGGCGTGTAAAAACTAGTGAGGCGTGTAAATACTAGTGAGGCGTGTAAATACTAGTGAGGCGTGTGAAAACTAGTGAGGCGTGTGAATACTAGTGAGCCGTGTGAAAACTAGTGAAGCGTGTGAAAACTAGTGAGGCGTGTGAAAACTAGTGAGGCGTGTAAATACTAGTGAGGCGTGTGAAAACTTGTGAGGTGTGTGAAAACTAGTGAGGCGTGTGAAAACTAGTGAGGCGTGTAAATACTAGTGAGGCGTGTGAAAACTAGTGAGGCGTGTAAAAACTAGTGAGGCGTGTAAATACTAGTGAGGCGTGTGAAAACTAGTGAGGCGTGTGAATACTAGTGAGCCGTGTGAAAACTAGTGAAGCGTGTGAAAACTAGTGAGGCGTGTGAAAACTAGTGAGGCGTGTAAATACTAGTGAGGCGTGTGAAAACTAGTGAGGCGTGTGAAAACTAGTGAGGCGTGTGAAAACTAGTGAGGCCTGTGAAAACTAGTGAGGCGTGTGAGAACTAGTGAGGCGTGTGAAAACTAGTGAGGCGTGTAAATACTAGTGAGGCGTGTAAATACTAGTGAGGCGTGTGAAAACTAGTGAGGCGTGTGAAAACTAGTGAGGCGTTGTGATACCTAGTGAGGCGTGTAAAAACTAGTGAGGCGTGTGAAAACTAGTGAGGCGTGTGAAAACTAGTGAGGCGTGTAAATACTAGTGAGGCGTATAAATACTAGTGAGGCGTGTGAAAACTAGTGAGGCGTGTGAAAACTAGTGAGGCATGTGTAAACTAGAGAGGCGTGTAAATACTAGTGAGGCGTGTGAAAACTAGTGAGGTGTTTGAAAACTAGTGAGGCGTATGAAAACTAGTGAGGCGTGTGAAAACTAGTGAGGCGTGTAAATACTAGTGAAGCGTGTGAAAACTAGTGAGGCGTGTAAATACTAGTGAGGCGTGTAAATACTAGTGAGGCGTGTAAATACTAGTGAGGCGTGTGAAAACTAGTGAGGCGTGTGAAAACTAGTGAGGCGTGTAAATACTAGTGAGGCGTGTGAAAACGAGTGAGGCGTGTGAAAACTAGTGAGGCGTGTGAAAACTAGTGAGGCGTGTAAATACTAGTGAGGCGTGTGAAAACTAGTGAGGCGTGTGAAAATTAGTGAGGCGTGTGAAAACTAGTGAGGCGTGTGAAAACTAGTGAGGCGCGTAAATACTAGTGTGGCGTGTGAAAACTAGTGAGGCGTGTGAAAACTAGTGAGGCGTGTAAATACTAGTGAGCCGTGTGAAAACTAGTGAGGCGTGTGAAAACTAGTGAGGCGTGTGAAAACTAGTGAGGCGTGTAAATACTAGTGAGCCGTGTGAAAACTAGTGAGGCGTGTGAAAACTAGTGAGGCGTGTAAATACTAGTGAAGCGTGTGAAAACTAGTGAGGCGTGTAAATACTAGTGAGGCGTGTAAATACTAGTGAGGCGTGTGAAAACTAGTGAGGCGTGTGAAAACTAGTGAGGCGTGTGAAAACTAGTGAGGCGTTGTGATAACTAGTGAGGCGTGTAAATACTAGTGAGGCGTGTGAAAACTAGTGAGGCGTGTGAAAACTAGTGAGGCATGTGAAAACTAGAGAGGCGTGTAAATACTAGTGAGGCGTGTGAAAACTAGTGAGGTGTGTGAAAACTAGTGAGGCGTGTGAAAACTAGTGAGGCGTGTAAATACTAGTGAGGCGTGTGAATACTAGTGAGCCGTGTGAAAACTAGTGAGGCGTGTAAATACTAGTGAGGCGTGTAAATACTAGTGAGGCGTGTGAAAACTAGTGAGGCGTGTGAAAACTAGTGAGGCGTGTGAAAACTAGTGAGGCATTGTTATAACTAGTGAGGCGTATAAATACTAGTGAGGCGTGTGAAAACTAGTGAGCCGTGTGAAAACTAGTGAGGCGTGTGAAAACTAGTGAGGCGTGTGAAAACTAGTGAGGCGTGTAAATACTAGTGAAGCGTGTGAAAACTAGTGAGGCGTGTAAATACTAGTGAGGCGTGTAAATACTAGTGAGGCGTGTGAAAACTAGTGAGGCGTGTGAAAACTAGTGAGGCGTGTGAAAACTAGTGAGGCGTTGTGATAACTAGTGAGGCGTATAAATACTAGTGAGGCGTGTGAAAACTAGTGAGGCGTGTGAAAACTAGTGAGCCATGTGTAAACTAGAGAGGCGTGTAAATACTAGTGAGGCGTGTGAAAACTAGTGAGGTGTGTGAAAACTAGTGAGGCGTGTGAAAACTAGTGAGGCGTGTGAAAACTAGTGAGGCGTGTAAATACTAGTGAGGCGTGTAAATACTAGTGAGGCGTGTGAAAACTAGTGAGGCGTGTGAAAACTAGTGAGGCGTGTGAAAACTAGTGAGGCGTTGTGATAACTAGTGAGGCGTATAAATACTAGTGAGGCGTGTGAAAACTAGTGAGGCGTGTGAAAACTAGTGAGGCATGTGTAAACTAGAGAGGCATGTAAATACTAGTGAGGCGTGTGAAAACTTGTGAGGTGTGTGAAAACTAGTGAGGCGTGTGAAAACTAGTGAGGCGTGTGAAAACTAGTGAGGCGTGTAAATACTAGTGAAGCGTGTGAAAACTAGTGAGGCGTGTAAATACTAGTGAGGCGTGTAAATACTAGTGAGGCGTGTGAAAACTAGTAAGGCGTGTGAAAACTAGTGAGGCGTGTGAAAACTAGTGAGGCGTTGTGATAACTAGTGAGGCGTGTAAATACTAGTGAGGCGTGTGAAAACTAGTGAGGCGGGTGAAAACTAGTGAGGCATGTGAAAACTAGAGAGGAGTGTAAATACTAGTGAGGCGTGTGAAAACTAGTGAGGTGTGTGAAAACTAGTGAGGCGTGTGAAAACTAGTGAGGCGTGTAAATACTAGTGAGGCGTGTGAAAACTAGTGAAGCGTGTAAAAACTAGTGAGGCGTGTGAAAACTAGTGAGGCGTGTGCAAACTAGTGAGGCGTGTAAATACTAGTGAGGCGTGTGAAAACTAGTGAGGCGTGTGAAAACTAGTGAGGCGTGTGAAAACTAGTGAGGCGTGTGAAAACTAGTGAGGCGTGTGAAAACTAGTGAGGCGTGTAAATACTAGTGAAGCGTGTGAAAACTAGTGAGGCGTGTAAATACTAGTGAGGCGTGTAAATACTAGTGAGGCGTGTGAAAACTAGTAAGGCGTGTGAAAACTAGTGAGGCGTGTGAAAACTAGTGAGGCGTTGTGATAACTAGTGAGGCGTGTAAATACTAGTGAGGCGTGTGAAAACTAGTGAGGCGGGTGAAAACTAGTGAGGCATGTGAAAACTAGTGAGGCGTGTAAATACTAGTGAGGCGTGTGAAAACTAGTGAGGCGTGTGAAAACTAGTGAGGCGTGTGAAAACTAGTGAGGCATGTAAATACTAGTGAGGCGTATAAATACTAGTGAGGCGTGTGAAAACTAGTGAGGTGAGGCGTGTGAAAACTAGTGAGGCGTGTAAATACTAGTGAGGCGTGTGAAAACTAGTGAGGACTGTGAAAACTAGTGAGGCGTGTAAATACTAGTGAGGCGTGTGAAAACTAGTGAGGCGTGTGAAAATTAGTGAGGCGTGTGAAAACTAGTGAGGCGTGTGAAAACTAGTGAGGCGTGTGAAAACTAGTGAGGTGAGGCGTGTGAAAACTAGTGAGGCGTGTAAATACTAGTGAGGCGTGTGAAAACTAGTGAGGCGTGTGAAAACTAGTGAGGCGTGTAAATACTAGTGAGGCGTGTGAAAACTAGTGAGGCGTGTGAAAATTAGTGAGGCGTGTGAAAACTAGTGAGGCGTGTGAAAACTAGTGAGGTGTGTGAAAACTAGTGAGGTGTGTGAAAACTAGTGAGGCGTGTAAATACTAGTGAGGCGTGTGAAAACTAGTGAGGCGTGTGAAAACTAGTGAGGCGTGTAAATACTAGTGAAGCGTGTGAAAACTAGTGAGGCGTGTAAAAACTAGTGAGGCGTGTGAAAACTAGTGAGGCGTGTGAAAACTAGTGAGGCGTGTAAATACTAGTGAGGTGTGTGAAAACTAGTGAGGCGTGTGAAAACTAGTGAGGCGTGTAAATACTAGTGAGGCGTGTGAAAACTAGTGAGGCGTGTGAAAACTAGTGAGGCGTGTAAATACTAGTGAGGCGTGTGAAAACTAGTGAGGCGTGTGAAAACTATTGAGGCGTGTAAATACTAGTGAGGCGTGTGAAAACTAGTGAGGCGTGTGAAAATTAGTGAGGCGTGTGAAAACTAGTGAGGCGTGTGAAAACTAGTGAGGCGCGTAAATACTAGTGAGGCGTGTGAAAACTAGTGAGGCGTGTGAAAACCAGTGAGGCGTGTAAATACTAGTGAGCCGTGTGAAAACTAGTGAGGCGTGTGAAAACTAGTGAGGCGTGTGAAAACTAGTGAGGCGTGTAAATACTAGTGAGCCGTGTGAAAACTAGTGAGGCGTGTGAAAACTAGTGAGGCGTGTAAATACTAGTGAAGCGTGTGAAAACTAGTGAGGCGTGTAAATACTAGTGAGGCGTGTAAATACTAGTGAGGCGTGTGAAAACTAGTGAGGCGTGTGAAAACTAGTGAAGCGTGTGAAAACTAGTGAGGCGTTGTGATAACTAGTGAGGCGTGTAAATACTAGTGAGGCGTGTGAAAACTAGTGAGGCGTGTGAAAACTAGTGAGGCGTGTGAAAACTAGTGAGGCTTGTAAATACTAGTGAGGCGTGTGAATACTAGTGAGCCGTGTGAAAACTAGTGAGGCGTGTAAATACTAGTGAGCCGTGTGAAAACTAGTGAGGCATGTGAAAACTAGAGAGGCGTGTAAATACTAGTGAGGCGTGTGAAAACTAGTGAGGCGTGTGAAAACTAGTGAGGCGTGTAAATACTAGTGAGGCGTGTGAATACTAGTGAGCCGTGTGAAAACTAGTGAGGCGTGTGAAAACTAGTGAGGCGTGTGAAAACTAGTGACGCGTGTAAATACTAGTGAAGCGTGTGAAAACTAGTGAGGCGTGTAAATACTAGTGAGGCGTGTAAATACTAGTGAGGCGTGTGAAAACTAGTGAGGCGTGTGAAAACTAGTGAGGCGTGTGAAAACTAGTGAGGCGTTGTGATAACTAATGAGGCGTATAAATACTAGTGAGGCGTGTGAAAACTAGTGAGGCGTGTGAAAACTAGTGAGGCGTTTGAAAACTAGTGAGGCGTGTAAATACTAGTGAAGCGTGTGAAAACTAGTGAGGCGTGTAAATACTAGTGAGGCGTGTAAATACTAGTGAGTTGTGTGAAAACTAGTGAGGCGTGTGAAAACTAGTGAGGCGTGTAAATACTAGTGAGGCGTGTGAAAACTAGTGAGGCGTGTAAAAACTAGTGAGGCGTGTGAAAACTAGTGAGGCGTGTGAAAACTAGTGAGGCGTGTAAATACTAGTGAGGCGTATAAATACTAGTGAGGTGTGTGAAAACTAGTGAGGCGTGTGAAAACTAGTGAGGCATGTGTAAACTAGAGAGGCGTGTAAATACTAGTGAGGCGTGTGAAAACTAGTGAGGTGTGTGAAAACTAGTGAGGCGTGTGAAAACTAGTGAGGCGTGTGAAAACTAGTGAGGCGTGTAAATACTAGTGAAGCGTGTGAAAACTAGTGAGGCGTGTAAATACTAGTGAGGCGTGTAAATACTAGTGAGGCGTGTGAAAACTAGTAAGGCGTGTGAAAACTAGTGAGGCGTGTGAAAACTAGTGAGGCGTTGTGATAACTAGTGAGGCGTGTAAATACTAGTGAGGCGTGTGAAAACTAGTGAGGCATGTGAAAACTAGAGAGGCGTGTAAATACTAGTGAGGCGTGTGAAAACTAGTAAGGTTTGTGAAAACTAGTGAGGCGTGTGAAAACTAGTGAGGCGTGTAAATACTAGTGAAGCGTGTGAAAACTAGTGAGGCGTGTGAAAACTAGTGAGGCGTGTGAAAACTAGTGAGGCGTTGTGATAACTAGTGAGGCGTATAAATACTAGTGAGGCGTGTGAAAACTAGTGAGGCGTGTGAAAACTAGTGAGCCATGTGTAAACTAGAGAGGCGTGTAAATACTAGTGAGGCGTGTGAAAACTAGTGAGGTGTGTGAAAACTAGTGAGGCGTGTGAAAACTAGTGAGGCGTGTGAAAACTAGTGAGGCGTGTAAATACTAGTGAGGCGTGTAAATACTAGTGAGGCGTGTGAAAACTAGTGAGGCGTGTGAAAACTAGTGAGGCGTGTGAAAACTAGTGAGGCGTTGTGATAACTAGTGAGGCGTATAAATACTAGTGAGGCGTGTGAAAACTAGTGAGGCGTGTGAAAACTAGTGAGGCATGTGTAAACTAGAGAGGCATGTAAATACTAGTGAGGCGTGTGAAAACTTGTGAGGTGTGTGAAAACTAGTGAGGCGTGTGAAAACTAGTGAGGCGTGTGAAAACTAGTGAGGCGTGTAAATACTAGTGAAGCGTGTGAAAACTAGTGAGGCGTGTAAATACTAGTGAGGCGTGTAAATACTAGTGAGGCGTGTGAAAACTAGTAAGGCGTGTGAAAACTAGTGAGGCGTGTGAAAACTAGTGAGGCGTTGTGATAACTAGTGAGGCGTGTAAATACTAGTGAGGCGTGTGAAAACTAGTGAGGCGGGTGAAAACTAGTGAGGCATGTGAAAACTAGAGAGGAGTGTAAATACTAGTGAGGCGTGTGAAAACTAGTGAGGTGTGTGAAAACTAGTGAGGCGTGTGAAAACTAGTGAGGCGTGTAAATACTAGTGAGGCGTGTGAAAACTAGTGAAGCGTGTAAAAACTAGTGAGGCGTGTGAAAACTAGTGAGGCGTGTGCAAACTAGTGAGGCGTGTAAATACTAGTGAGGCGTGTGAAAACTAGTGAGGCGTGTGAAAACTAGTGAGGCGTGTGAAAACTAGTGAGGCGTGTGAAAACTAGTGAGGCGTGTGAAAACTAGTGAGGCGTGTAAATACTAGTGAAGCGTGTGAAAACTAGTGAGGCGTGTAAATACTAGTGAGGCGTGTAAATACTAGTGAGGCGTGTGAAAACTAGTAAGGCGTGTGAAAACTAGTGAGGCGTGTGAAAACTAGTGAGGCGTTGTGATAACTAGTGAGGCGTGTAAATACTAGTGAGGCGTGTGAAAACTAGTGAGGCGGGTGAAAACTAGTGAGGCATGTGAAAACTAGTGAGGCGTGTAAATACTAGTGAGGCGTGTGAAAACCAGTGAGGCGTGTGAAAACTAGTGAGGCGTGTGAAAACTAGTGAGGCATGTAAATACTAGTGAGGCGTATAAATACTAGTGAGGCGTGTGAAAACTAGTGAGGTGAGGCGTGTGAAAACTAGTGAGGCGTGTAAATACTAGTGAGGCGTGTGAAAACTAGTGAGGACTGTGAAAACTAGTGAGGCGTGTAAATACTAGTGAGGCGTGTGAAAACTAGTGAGGCGTGTGAAAATTAGTGAGGCGTGTGAAAACTAGTGAGGCGTGTGAAAACTAGTGAGGCGTGTGAAAACTAGTGAGGTGAGGCGTGTGAAAACTAGTGAGGCGTGTAAATACTAGTGAGGCGTGTGAAAACTAGTGAGGCGTGTGAAAACTAGTGAGGCGTGTAAATACTAGTGAGGCGTGTGAAAACTAGTGAGGCGTGTGAAAATTAGTGAGGCGTGTGAAAACTAGTGAGGCGTGTGAAAACTAGTGAGGCGTGTAAATACTAGTGAGGCGTGTGAAAACTAGTGAGGCGTGTGAAAACTAGTGAGGCGTGTGAAAACTAGTGAGGCGTGTAAATACTAGTGAGCCGTGTGAAAACTAGTGAGGCGTGTGAAAACTAGTGAGGCGTGTGAAAATTAGTGAGGCGTGTGAAAACTAGTGAGGCGTGTGAAAACTAGAGAGGAGTGTAAATACTAGTGAGGCGTGTGAAAACTAGTGAGGTGTGTGAAAACTAGTGAGGCGTGTAAATACTAGTGAGGCGTGTGAAAACTAGTGAGGCGTGTGAAAACTAGTGAGGCGTGTAAATACTAGTGAAGCGTGTGAAAACTAGTGAGGCGTGTAAAAACTAGTGAGGCGTGTGAAAACTAGTGAGGCGTGTGAAAACTAGTGAGGCGTGTAAATACTAGTGAGGTGTGTGAAAACTAGTGAGGCGTGTGAAAACTAGTGAGGCGTGTAAATACTAGTGAGGCGTGTGAAAACTAGTGAGGCGTGTGAAAACTAGTGAGGCGTGTAAATACTAGTGAGGCGTGTGAAAACTAGTGAGGCGTGTGAAAACTATTGAGGCGTGTAAATACTAGTGAGGCGTGTGAAAACTAGTGAGGCGTGTGAAAATTAGTGAGGCGTGTGAAAACTAGTGAGGCGTGTGAAAACTAGTGAGGCGCGTAAATACTAGTGAGGCGTGTGAAAACTAGTGAGGCGTGTGAAAACCAGTGAGGCGTGTAAATACTAGTGAGCCGTGTGAAAACTAGTGAGGCGTGTGAAAACTAGTGAGGCGTGTGAAAACTAGTGAGGCGTGTAAATACTAGTGAGCCGTGTGAAAACTAGTGAGGCGTGTGAAAACTAGTGAGGCGTGTAAATACTAGTGAAGCGTGTGAAAACTAGTGAGGCGTGTAAATACTAGTGAGGCGTGTAAATACTAGTGAGGCGTGTGAAAACTAGTGAGGCGTGTGAAAACTAGTGAGGCGTGTGAAAACTAGTGAGGCGTTGTGATAACTAGTGAGGCGTGTAAATACTAGTGAGGCGTGTGAAAACTAGTGAGGCGTGTGAAAACTAGTGAGGCGTGTGAAAACTAGTGAGGCTTGTAAATACTAGTGAGGCGTGTGAATACTAGTGAGCCGTGTGAAAACTAGTGAGGCGTGTAAATACTAGTGAGCCGTGTGAAAACTAGTGAGGCATGTGAAAACTAGAGAGGCGTGTAAATACTAGTGAGGCGTGTGAAAACTAGTGAGGCGTGTGAAAACTAGTGAGGCGTGTAAATACTAGTGAGGCGTGTGAATACTAGTGAGCCGTGTGAAAACTAGTGAGGCGTGTGAAAACTAGTGAGGCGTGTGAAAACTAGTGACGCGTGTAAATACTAGTGAAGCGTGTGAAAACTAGTGAGGCGTGTAAATACTAGTGAGGCGTGTAAATACTAGTGAGGCGTGTGAAAACTAGTGAGGCGTGTGAAAACTAGTGAGGCGTGTGAAAACTAGTGAGGCGTTGTGATAACTAATGAGGCGTATAAATACTAGTGAGGCGTGTGAAAACTAGTGAGGCGTGTGAAAACTAGTGAGGCGTTTGAAAACTAGTGAGGCGTGTAAATACTAGTGAAGCGTGTGAAAACTAGTGAGGCGTGTAAATACTAGTGAGGCGTGTAAATACTAGTGAGTTGTGTGAAAACTAGTGAGGCGTGTGAAAACTAGTGAGGCGTGTAAATACTAGTGAGGCGTGTGAAAACTAGTGAGGCGTGTAAAAACTAGTGAGGCGTGTGAAAACTAGTGAGGCGTGTGAAAACTAGTGAGGCGTGTAAATACTAGTGAGGCGTATAAATACTAGTGAGGTGTGTGAAAACTAGTGAGGCGTGTGAAAACTAGTGAGGCATGTGTAAACTAGAGAGGCGTGTAAATACTAGTGAGGCGTGTGAAAACTAGTGAGGTGTGTGAAAACTAGTGAGGCGTGTGAAAACTAGTGAGGCGTGTGAAAACTAGTGAGGCGTGTAAATACTAGTGAAGCGTGTGAAAACTAGTGAGGCGTGTAAATACTAGTGAGGCGTGTAAATACTAGTGAGGCGTGTGAAAACTAGTAAGGCGTGTGAAAACTAGTGAGGCGTGTGAAAACTAGTGAGGCGTTGTGATAACTAGTGAGGCGTGTAAATACTAGTGAGGCGTGTGAAAACTAGTGAGGCATGTGAAAACTAGAGAGGCGTGTAAATACTAGTGAGGCGTGTGAAAACTAGTAAGGTTTGTGAAAACTAGTGAGGCGTGTGAAAACTAGTGAGGCGTGTAAATACTAGTGAGGCGTGTGAAAACTAGTGAGGCGTGTGAAAACTAGTGAGGCGTGTAAATGCTAGTGAGGCGTGTGAAAACTAGTGAGGCGTGTAAATACTAGTGAGGCGTGTGAAAACTAGTGAGGCGTGTGAAAACTAGTGAGGCGTGTAAATACTAGTGAGGCGTGTGAAAACTAGTGAGGCGTGTAAATACTAGTGAGGCGTGTGAAAACTAGTGAGGCGTGTGAAAACTAGTGAGGTGAGGCGTGTGAAAACTAGTGAGGCGTGTAAATACTAGTGAGGCGTGTGAAAACTAGTGAGGCGTGTGAAAACTAGTGAGGCGTGTAAATACTAGTGAGGCGTGTGAAAACTAGTGAGGCGTGTGAAAATTAGTGAGGCGTGTGAAAACTAGTGAGGCGTGTGAAAACTAGTGAGGCGTGTGAAAACTAGTGAGGCGTGTAAATACTAGTGAGCCGTGTGAAAACTAGTGAGGCATGTGAAAACTAGTGAGGCGTGTAAATACTAGTGAAGCGTGTGAAAACTAGTGAGGCGTGTAAATACTAGTGAGGCGTGTGTAAATACTAGTGAGGCGTGTAAATACTAGTGAGGCGTGTGAATACTAGTGAGGCGTGTGAAAACTAGTGAGGCGTGTAAATACTAGTGAGCCGTGTGAAAACTAGTGAGGCGTGTGAAAACTAGTGAGGCGTGTAAATACTAGTGAAGCGTGTGAAAACTAGTGAGGCATGTGTAAATACTAGTGAGGCGTGTAAATACTAGTGAGGCGTGTGAAAACTAGTAAGGCGTGTGAAAACTAGTGAGGCGTGTGAAAACTAGTGAGGCGTTGTGATAACTAGTGAGGCGTGTAAATACTAGTGAGGCGTGTGAAAACTAGTGAGGCGGGTGAAAACTAGTGAGGCATGTGAAAACTAGAGAGGCGTGTAAATACTAGTGAGGCGTGTGAAAACTAGTGAGTTGTGTGAAAACTAGTGAGGCGTGTGAAAACTAGTGAGGCGTGTAAATACTAGTGAGGCGTGTGAAAACTAGTGAGGCGTGTGAAAACTAGTGAGGCGTGTGAAAACTAGTGAGGCGTGTAAATACTAGTGAGGCGTGTGAATACTAGTGAGCCGTGTGAAAACTAGTGAAGCGTGTGAAAACTAGTGAGGCGTGTGAAAACTAGTGAGGCGTGTAAATACTAGTGAGGCGTGTGAAAACTAGTGAGGCGAATACTAGTGAGGCGTGTAAATACTAGTGAGGCGTGTGAAAACTAGTGAGGCGTGTGAAAACTAGTGAGGCGTTGTGATACCTAGTGAGGCGTGTAAATACTAGTGAGGCGTGTGAAAACTAGTGAGGCGTGTGAAAACTAGTGAGGCGTGTGAAAACTAGTGAGGCATGTAAATACTAGTGAGGCGTATAAATACTAGTGAGGTGTGTGAAAACTAGTGAGGCGTGTGAAAACTAGTGAGGCATGTGTAAACTAGAGAGGCGTGTAAATACTAGTGAGGCGTGTGAAAACTAGTGAGGTGTGTGAAAACTAGTGAGGCGTGTGAAAACTAGTGAGGCGTGTGAAAACTAGTGAGGCGTGTAAATACTAGTGAAGCGTGTGAAAACTAGTGAGGCTTGTAAATACTAGTGAGGCGTGTAAATACTAGTGAGGCGTGTGAAAACTAATAAGGCGTGTGAAAACTAGTGAGGCGTGTGAAAACTAGTGAGGCGTTGTGATAACTAGTGAGGCGTGTGAATACTAGTGAGGCGTGTGAAAACTAGTGAGGCATGTGAAAACTAGAGAGGCGTGTAAATACTAGTGAGGCGTGTGAAAACTAGTGAGGTGTGTGAAAACTAGTGAGGCATGTAAATACTAGTGAGGCGTGTGAAAACTAGTGAGGCGTGTGAAAACTAGTGAGGCGTGTAAATACTAGTGAGGCGTGTGAAAACTAGTGAGGCGAATACTAGTGAGGCGTGTAAATACTAGTGAGGCGTGTGAAAACTAGTGAGGCGTGTGAAAACTAGTGAGGCGTTGTGATACCTAGTGAGGCGTGTAAATACTAGTGAGGCGTGTGAAAACTAGTGAGGCGTGTGAAAACTAGTGAGGCGTGTGAAAACTAGTGAGGCATGTAAATACTAGTGAGGCGTATAAATACTAGTGAGGTGTGTGAAAACTAGTGAGGCGTGTGAAAACTAGTGAGGCATGTGTAAACTAGAGAGGCGTGTAAATACTAGTGAGGCGTGTGAAAACTAGTGAGGTGTGTGAAAACTAGTGAGGCGTGTGAAAACTAGTGAGGCGTGTGAAAACTAGTGAGGCGTGTAAATACTAGTGAAGCGTGTGAAAACTAGTGAGGCTTGTAAATACTAGTGAGGCGTGTAAATACTAGTGAGGCGTGTGAAAACTAATAAGGCGTGTGAAAACTAGTGAGGCGTGTGAAAACTAGTGAGGCGTTGTGATAACTAGTGAGGCGTGTGAATACTAGTGAGGCGTGTGAAAACTAGTGAGGCATGTGAAAACTAGTGAGGCGTGTAAATACTAGTGAGGCGTGTGAATACTAGTGAGCCGTGTGAAAACTAGTGCAGCGTGTGAAAACTAGTGAGGCGAATACTAGTGAGGCGTGTAAATACTAGTGAGGCGTGTGAAAACTAGTGAGGCGTGTGAAAACTAGTGAGGCGTTGTGATACCTAGTGAGGCGTGTAAATACTAGTGAGGCGTGTGAAAACTAGTGAGGCGTGTGAAAACTAGTGAGGCGTGTGAAAACTAGTGAGGCGTGTAAATACTAGTGAGGCGTATAAATACTAGTGAGGTGTGTGAAAACTAGTGAGGCGTGTGAAAACTAGTGAGGCATGTGTAAACTAGAGAGGCGTGTAAATACTAGTGAGGCGTGTGAAAACTAGTGAGGTGTGTGAAAACTAGTGAGGCGTGTGAAAACTAGTGAGGCGTGTGAAAACTAGTGAGGCGTGTAAATACTAGTGAAGCGTGTGAAAACTAGTGAGGCGTGTAAATACTAGTGAGGCGTGTAAATACTAGTGAGGCGTGTGAAAACTAGTAAGGCGTGTGAAAACTAGTGAGGCGTGTGAAAACTAGTGAGGCGTTGTGATAACTAGTGAGGCGTGTAAATACTAGTGAGGCGTGTGAAAACTAGTGAGGCGAATACTAGTGAGGCGTGTAAATACTAGTGAGGCGTGTGAAAACTAGTGAGGCGTGTGAAAACTAGTGAGGCGTTGTGATACCTAGTGAGGCGTGTAAATACTAGTGAGGCGTGTGAAAACTAGTGAGGCGTGTGAAAACTAGTGAGGCGTGTGAAAACTAGTGAGGCGTGTAAATACTAGTGAGGCGTATAAATACTAGTGAGGTGTGTCAAAACTAGTGAGGCGTGTGAAAACTAGTGAGGCATGTGTAAACTAGAGAGGCGTGTAAATACTAGTGAGGCGTGTGAAAACTAGTGAGGTGTGTGAAAACTATTGAGGCGTGTGAAAACTAGTGAGGCGTGTAAATACTAGTGAGGCGTGTGAAAACTAGTGAGGCGTGTGAAAACTAGTGAGGCGTGTAAATGCTAGTGAGGCGTGTGAAAACTAGTGAGGCGTGTAAATACTAGTGAGGCGTGTGAAAACTAGTGAGGCGTGTGAAAACTAGTGAGGCGTGTAAATACTAGTGAGGCGTGTGAAAACTAGTGAGGCGTGTAAATACTAGTGAGGCGTGTGAAAACTAGTAAGGCGTGTGAAAACTAGTGAGGTGAGGCGTGTGAAAACTAGTGAGGCGTGTAAATACTAGTGAGGCGTGTGAAAACTAGTGAGGCGTGTGAAAACTAGTGAGGCGTGTAAATACTAGTGAGGCGTGTGAAAACTAGTGAGGCGTGTGAAAATTAGTGAGGCGTGTGAAAACTAGTGAGGCGTGTGAAAACTAGTGAGGCGTGTAAATACTAGTGAGGCGTGTGAAAACTAGTGAGGCGTGTGAAAACTAGTGAGGCGTGTGAAAACTAGTGAGGCGTGTAAATACTAGTGAGCCGTGTGAAAACTAGTGAGGCGTGTGAAAACTAGTGAGGCGTGTAAATACTAGTGAAGCGTGTGAAAACTAGTGAGGCGTGTAAATACTAGTGAGGCGTGTGTAAATACTAGTGAGGCGTGTAAATACTAGTTAGGCGTGTGAATACTAGTGAGGCGTGTGAAAACTAGTGAGGCGTGTAAATACTAGTGAGCCGTGTGAAAACTAGTGAGGCGTGTGAAAACTAGTGAGGCGTGTAAATACTAGTGAAGCGTGTGAAAACTAGTGAGGCATGTGTAAATACTAGTGAGGCGTGTAAATACTAGTGAGGCGTGTGAAAACTAGTAAGGCGTGTGAAAACTAGTGAGGCGTGTGAAAACTAGTGAGGCGTTGTGATAACTAGTGAGGCGTGTAAATACTAGTGAGGCGTGTGAAAACTAGTGAGGCGGGTGAAAACTAGTGAGGCGTGTGAAAACTAGTGAGGCGTGTAAATACTAGTGAGGCGTGTGAAAACTAGTGAGGTGTTTGAAAACTAGTGAGGCGTGTGAAAACTAGTGAGGCGTGTAAATACTAGTGAGGCATGTGAAAACTAGTGAGGCGTGTAAAAACTAGTGAGGCGTGTAAATACTAGTGAGGCGTGTGAAAACTAGTGAGGCGTGTAAATACTAGTGAGGCGTGTGAAAACTAGTGAGGCGTGTGAAAACTAGTGAGGCGTGTGAAAACTAGTGAGGCGTGTAAATACTAGTGAGGCGTGTGAATACTAGTGAGCCATGTGAAAACTAGTGAAGCGTGTGAAAACTAGTGAGGCGTGTGAAAACTAGTGAGGCGTGTAAATACTAGTGAGGCGTGTGAAAACTAGTGAGGTGTTTGAAAACTAGTGAGGCGTGTGAAAACTAGTGAGGCGTGTAAATACTAGTGAGGCATGTGAAAACTAGTGAGGCGTGTAAAAACTAGTGAGGCGTGTAAATACTAGTGAGGCGTGTGAAAACTAGTGAGGCGTGTAAATACTAGTGAGGCGTGTGAAAACTAGTGAGGCGTGTGAAAACTAGTGAGGCGTGTGAAAACTAGTGAGGCGTGTAAATACTAGTGAGGCGTGTGAATACTAGTGAGCCATGTGAAAACTAGTGAAGCGTGTGAAAACTAGTGAGGCGTGTGAAAACTAGTGAGGCGTGTAAATACTAGTGAGGCGTGTGAAAACTAGTGAGGCGAATACTAGTGAGGCGTGTAAATACTAGTGAGGCGTGTGAAAACTAGTGAGGCGTGTGAAAACTAGTGAGGCGTTGTGATACCTAGTGAGGCGTGTAAATACTAGTGAGGCGTGTGAAAAATAGTGAGGCGTGTGAAAACTAGTGAGGCGTGTGAAAACTAGTGAGGCGTGTAAATACTAGTGAGGCGTGTGAATACTAGTGAGCCATGTGAAAACTAGTGAAGCGTGTGAAAACTAGTGAGGCGTGTGAAAACTAGTGAGGCGTGTAAATACTAGTGAGGCGTGTGAAAACTAGTGAGGTGTTTGAAAACTAGTGAGGCGTGTGAAAACTAGTGAGGCGTGTAAATACTAGTGAGGCATGTGAAAACTAGTGAGGCGTGTAAAAACTAGTGAGGCGTGTAAATACTAGTGAGGCGTGTGAAAACTAGTGAGGCGTGTAAATACTAGTGAGGCGTGTGAAAACTAGTGAGGCGTGTGAAAACTAGTGAGGCGTGTGAAAACTAGTGAGGCGTGTAAATACTAGTGAGGCGTGTGAATACTAGTGAGCCATGTGAAAACTAGTGAAGCGTGTGAAAACTAGTGAGGCGTGTGAAAACTAGTGAGGCGTGTAAATACTAGTGAGGCGTGTGAAAACTAGTGAGGCGAATACTAGTGAGGCGTGTAAATACTAGTGAGGCGTGTGAAAACTAGTGAGGCGTGTGAAAACTAGTGAGGCGTTGTGATACCTAGTGAGGCGTGTAAATACTAGTGAGGCGTGTGAAAAATAGTGAGGCGTGTGAAAACTAGTGAGGCGTGTGAAAACTAGTGAGGCATGTAAATACTAGTGAGGCGTATAAATACTAGTGAGGTGTGTGAAAACTAGTGAGGCGTGTGAAAACTAGTGAGGCATGTGTAAACTAGAGAGGCGTGTAAATACTAGTGAGGCGTGTGAAAACTAGTGAGGTGTGTGAAAACTAGTGAGGCGTGTGAAAACTAGTGAGGCGTGTGAAAACTAGTGAGGCGTGTAAATACTAGTGAAGCGTGTGAAAACTAGTGAGGCTTGTAAATACTAGTGAGGCGTGTAAATACTAGTGAGGCGTGTGAAAACTAATAAGGCGTGTGAAAACTAGTGAGGCGTGTGAAAACTAGTGAGGCGTTGTGATAACTAGTGAGGCGTGTGAATACTAGTGAGGCGTGTGAAAACTAGTGAGGCATGTGAAAACTAGAGAGGCGTGTAAATACTAGTGAGGCGTGTCAAAACTAGTGAGGTGTGTGAAAACTAGTGAGGCGTGTGAACACTAGTGAGGCGTGTAAATACTAGTGAGGCGTGTGAAAACTAGTGAGGCTTGTGAAAACTAGTGAGGCGTGTAAATACTAGTGAGGCGTGTGAAAACTAGTGAGGCGTGTAAATACTAGTGAGGCGTGTGAAAACTAGTGAGGCGTGTGAAAACTAGTGAGGCGTGTAAATACTAGTGAGGCGTTGTGATACCTAGTGAGGCGTGTAAATACTAGTGAGGCGTGTGAAAACTAGTGAGAGGTGTGAAAACTAGTGAGGCGTGTAAATACTAGTGAGGCGTGTGAAAACTAGTGAGGCGTGTAAATACTAGTGAGGCGTGTGAAAACTAGTGAGGCGTGTGAAAACTAGTGAGGCGTGTAAATACTAGTGAGGCGTGTGAAAACTAGTGATGCGTGTGAAAACTAGTGAGGCGTGTAAATACTAGTGAGGCGTGTGAAAACTAGTGAGGCGTGTAAATACTAGTGAGGCGTGTGAAAACTAGTGAGGCGTGTGAAAACTAGTGAGGCGTGTGAAAACTAGTGAGGCGTGTAAATACTAGTGAGGCTTGTGAATACTAGTGAGCCGTGTGAAAACTAGTGAGGCGTGTGAAAACTAGTGAGGCGTGTGAAAACTAGTGAGGCGTGTAAATACTAGTGAGGCGTGTGAAAACTAGTGAGGCGTTTGAAAACTAGTGAGGCGTGTGAAAACTAGTGATGCGTGTAAATACTAGTGAGGCGTGTAAAAACTAGTGAGGCGTGTGAAAACTAGTGAGGCGTGTAAATACTAGTGAGGCGTGTGAAAACTAGTGAGGCGTGTGAAAACTAGTGAGGCGTGAAAATACTTGGAAATGCCTGTAAATATTAGTGATCCCTGTGAATACTAGCAAGGAGTGTGAATACTAGCGAGGAGTGTGAAAACTAGTGAGGCGTGTGTAAACTAGTGAGGCGTGTGAAAACTAGTGAGGCGTGTAAATACTTGGAGATGCCTGTAAATATTAGTGATCCCTGTGAATACTAGCAAGGAGTGTGAATACTAGCGAGGAGTGTGAATACTAGCGTGGAGTGTGAATACTAGCGAGGAGTGTGAATACTAGCGTGGAGTGTGAATACTAGCGAGGAGTGTGAATACTAGCGAGGAGTGTGAATACTATGGCTTTACAATGGCAGAACACACAACTCCCACTGAAGATATCAGTTGGGTGCCACCACAAAACCCAAAGACCTTCTTATCTGGGCCTGATAACACAAGCAGGTGGCGTCTGAATGGGATTCTCGGGACACTAGTGGCTTCAGGTGAAATGAAACTGAAATCATTAAAACAAGCATGCAGATTACTTTGGGCAGTTATGAAAGGATTCTAAAGTCACCAATGCTTCTGCTTAGCTTAGCACGACTGATTAAGATCTTCCTGCAGGGCAGTTCTGGCTATAGTAGTATCCGACCACCACCAGGTGTGGATGTAATATGAATCTCAAGCTAGTAATAACCCTCCACATATTAATACTAGCTTGAGATTCATATTATATTAGATCATTTCATTTACATTGGGATGCACTTCCTGCGGCAGCTGAAGAAATGAAACTTCCAGCACAAATGGTGCAGTTCTACACAACCACAGACTCTATCATCACCTTCTCCATCACCAGGCAGGGACAGAGACAGGGACAGTGCGCTCTACTGAGAAGGGGACTATCTCTCCAGGACCTGTCTCCAAGAATCCCCACAAGAACTCTGCCGTTTGACTCATGAGCATTCTATATCACCAGTCACTTAAATCATTTCCACTGTTGTTCTGACTTACTCTTACATTTTGTATTATAAGCAATCAAAGTCTAATGTCCATTTGAATTGAAACATTAGTTTTTTACAGTTTATATTTTCCTATTATTATTTTCATTATTCAATCATTCTTTCATGTTGTACTATATCGCCAAGGCATTTTGAACAATGACAATAAAACTTATTTTGACTCTGATACACACTTGTAACTAATGTTACTTTTAGCAGGATCGTTGACAGGTGTAAGTTGTTTCTATGGAAAGTCATAAAATCTATTCATAGCGTCTATTGGTCCCGGCATCCTGCAGGAGTGCTGGGGCTTATAAATCCTGGATAAGAGAAGACAATCCAGGAAGAGAGCCACACATCGCCCCAGCAACAGGTGAGTACACATCTGCACTTTTCAATGTACACTTAAGATCACTGCAATTGTGATGTAACATTGATATTGTTATAGATTGGACTTGATCTTTTAAAGGATTTAGGTCCACATAGTCACTATTTTACTATATAAAACTAACTAACTATTTTACTTACTATTTTTAACTTCAACTCTAGATCTAGCAATTCTGTGCAATTATTATAATCATTTAAAAAAAAATCTCTGTCAGTAAAAGCTTGAGGTTTGGAGCCAAGTCCAGATTTTGGAGGAAGAAATGTGACTATTCTTTATTATTTTAATTTTAATTTTACTGATTAAAAATCTTTATTGTTTATGTTCATGGAGATAGTATTGAGGACGTTTTAAGTTGTTTTTAATAAGACAAAAAACATTTAAACAGACAACAAAGATATTTATTCCAATACGTGGGACTTGAAACATATTTGATATTAATATATGAATACATTGTGCTGAATTATTGAAGGAAGGTGGTGACGCACGACCAAATTGATGGAGGGTCACATTGACATTTTTATGGCTGTTTTCAAAAATGGTCAATACGTGGCCCCATAAATGAATAAAAGGGTCGGTCCAAGTTCCACTTTTTGATCTCAAAGCTTCATACTAGAGCAGGAACTAACTCACCATCCAAGAACACATCTGCACATACTCACGAAACATTGCTAAAGGATTTATCAGGATTAAAATCAAATATATATTTTCTGGTTGACAAGAAGTATAATGGATTCAGTTAATTTAAAAAGAAAAAAATAAACTAAGAAAATGTATGGACTAAATCTAGACCTCCTCGTGTAATCCTGAAATGAGTTAATTTAGTTCAGCTCCTCACTTGTGTGGGTTAGGGGGTTAGGGTTAGGGTTAGGGGGTTAGGGTTAGGGTTAGGGTTAGGGGGGTTAGGGTTAGGGTTAGGGGGTTAGGGTTAGGGGGTTAGGGTTAAGGGTTAGGGTTAGGGTTAGGGTTAGGGGGTTAGGGTTAGGGTTAGGGTTAGGGTTAGGGGGTTAGGGTTAGGGTTAGGGGGTTAGGGTTAGGGTTAGGGGGTTAGGGTTAGGGGGTTAGGGTTAAGGGTTAGGGTTAGGGTTAGGGGGTTAGGGTTAGGGTTAGGGGGTTAGGGTTAGGGGGTTAGGGTTAGGGGGTTAGGGGGTTAGGGTTAAGGGTTAGGGTTAGGGTTAGGGGGTTAGGGTTAGGGTTAGGGTTAGGGTTAGGGGGTTAGGGGGTTAGGGTTAGGGTTAGGGGGTTAGGGTTAGGGTTAGGGGGTTAGGGTTAGGGTTAGGGTTAGGGTTAGATATGCAGCAGATGTGCTGTTTCTGCCACAGACTCACCACAAAGAACAACATTTGAAGGATTTCTTACAAAGCCCACAGTTTAGAGTTGGCTCGTTCTTGCTCTTGGTGTTTGAGGCAGCAGCATAAACAGATAAAATAGTGGTAACTTTAGCTTGGCTCTTGTCTTTTCATCATTTATAGTAGTTGTAATATAATGGCTGAACTGAAAAGCACTGAATCCTTGAATACTTTCAAACGAGTCCGGTTTGATTCCATGGAAATAGAAAGTTAAAACACTTCACAGAACTCTTCATGGACTGGAATTATAACCTACTGTAGAAGATTTCCATGGAAACAAGCAGGAGGAGGCTTCTTCAGGCCAAGTACGAGTCAGGTTTGTGGAAATGCAAAGCCCTCTCAGAGTAAAGACACATGTTTTATGTTTTGTGTCTATAAAGGTACGTACAGGGGCTTTAGCTTGAATAATTATCTGATTGAACAATATATGAGCAGGTTTATCTGTACTTGTACCCGAGTCGAGACCTGCAGCTCTTTGACAGTTCAAACAAATAGCATCGTCATCACACACGAGCGGAGTATGATATGAAAAGAACCTCAAAAAGGAAGCAGGAAATCGAGTGGGTTTTTAGTGGAACTATTAAAATAACTCGATAGGGTATTGCTAGTTTAAGGGTGTATGACAGGTTTAGACATTATCTGGTGTATATAGTTTTACATCAATCGAAGAAAATGTGGTAAAATTTGTGGGAATTGACAGGAAGTGACATCACACGAGGGACACTCATTCCAGTCAAAGAAAGAACTTTTCTGACTCTCTAAACATTGATTCAACACAACGTCACTCGAGTCGAATAAGAAATATCAAGACATTAGATGAGTTTTTTCTCAGTGTTTGTTGGGTAATTGATGTGATGTCATCAATTACAAACAGGAAATTAAATTATAAACCTAAAAAATTAGCTGTTCTTTGATTATTTATTTTTTTAAAATTCAAACTATATTTATCTTCATCGTATTTTAGTTCAATGAGTCGTCCGGAAAATTCATAGAGTCCAGAAAGTGTAGAGCACAATGTAAAAAAAAACTGCTCGTATTCGGCTGACAGGACCGACAGGCTCCGCTAAAGGCTAAAGCGGCGTCATGTGACCATGAGCTCTGCCCGCTCACTGGTGCTTCTGTTTGAAATTCAGGCCTTGGTCTGTGGTTATGAAGAGCAAGTTTAATGTCATGCAGCACAGTGTCTCCATGGCGACGAGCAGGTGGCAGACCTCCGCCAAAAGATTACATATTGGACCTTTAATACGCTGTCCTGCTAATAGTATTTTAAAAGCATTTGTCATGTTTGAGCAAAAAGGCTGAGTAACAAATAGATGAATAAAAAAAGGATTACTTCAGGAAAGTTTTGCAAGGCACAGATCAAGAACAGAAGGAATTAGAGACTTTTAAAAATAGACTTAAATCTAGCACAGACTGAGCCGGTAGATAGTGAGACATTATTAAGTGTTTATGATTATGGTAAAGTGCAGCAGATGAACAGAATAAACATCAGACAGAATATTTGTATTGTATTGAGGATTATTCAGATTTTACATTTAAATAATCAACATTATTTTATCCATTTTCAAGATGCTTACTAACCAAATGTCACATGTTTTGCAGGACAATACTTCCAGCTGCACTTTTGCAGAGTTTTGCCGCACATAAGAATGCATCTGAAGGTTCCCGTGCTCCTGTCCCTGCTCTCTGCAGGTTTGTGCTGTAACTGTCACAGTTATTACTGATAATAAATCACAGATAAGAAAAGTCATTATTACTGGTAACAAACGGCATAAACCAAATCGATAACTTTATCAGTGCGTTTATGATTAACACATCTAGAGAACATAACGTTCTATTCCAATGCTCATTTTCAATGGAAAATAGCAGAAAATGTGAATTAATAAATAATAATATAAATACATTGTGGTAAAGAATGGCAACAAGCCTGAAGTTTAGCTTTTTAGTTTATCTTTGTTAATAACAATGCATCTTAAAAACTCAGATTAAAGGTCTGAGCGCTGTTAAAGAGCCAAATGTACTAAATTTGATTAACTTTCCACCCCTATTGTCATCAAGAGTGTCGCTGGAGATGTTTGGGAGAAATACACTTTATTGTAAAACTCTAGACATTTCTCTTTCCCTCTCTTCCTTTTGTAAGAATGTGAGAGCATAAATAAGAAGAATAGGAGACATTTGTGAAGAAATAAAACACTGAATTTGTTTCCACAGTGTGTCGAATACCTTTGTACAAAATATGTATAAACTATGTAGGTCAAGGTATGTTTCACTCCAAAACAGTTTTTAATATGCCTGTAAAAACAATAACCTACTAAAGTTCATTGTAATTAATCTAACCTTGGCTGCATTAATCCAGTTATCGACTAAATATTGATGATCACATAAAGTTCGCTTGTCGACTCATAAATGTATCCGCACTCTACTGGAATATACAGCACATTTTTGTTTAGAATGGATGTAGAAGAAGAAAGTTTGCTCCACTCTACAAAAATCTAGCTAAAACTTCCCTCTTCACTCTTACTTGACTTGCAGTTTTACTTATTTCTTACACTTCAGATTGAGTTACATTATTTGAAAGTAAATATAAACCAAAAACCTTGACTGTCCACCTCTCGTCCCTCTTCGCAGTCCTTCTTTGTGAAGCTCAGATGGCCACAAACTCCACCTCCAGCCCCACCGTCGCCATAACGAACGGGACCAGCACCACAGGGAGCTCCAACTCCACCCAGCCCACCACCAACTCCACCCAGCCCACCACCACAGGGAGCTCCAACTCCACCCAGCCCATCACCAACTCCACCCAGCCCACCACCACAGGGAGTTCCAACTCCACCCAGCCCACTACCACTCCCACCCCCAGCGGAGGTCTGTCGGACGGGGCAATCGCAGGCATCACCATCGGGACCCTGGCTGGGGTGGGAGCGCTTGGTAAGTACTCATTGGTCAGCAATAGCAGGTGGTCTAAAAATGTTTTTAAATTCAATTCAATTTACTTTTGTAATGCCCAAAAAACAGCAGTTGCCTCGGATGGTGACAGTGAAAAACTGATTAAACAATGTTCACAGGGACTTGGCAATGTCCCAGAGTCCCCTGTCCTTAGACCCTCCTTCTCGGCCAGGAAAAACTACAAAACCTCCTTCGGGAAAAGTAGAAACCTGGAGGAGTTCCACAGTGAAGGAGAGATCCTTCAGACGGACAGACGGACGTGAGATAGACAGAGGAGCTGGACCCACTCAGGAGGAGAACCAGTTCTTCAGGAGGAGAACCAGTTCTTCAGGAGGAGAACTAGTTCTTCAGGAGGAGAACCAGTTCTTCAGGAGGAGAACCAGTTCTTCCAGGCAAGTGAAGAACCATTCATATGGAATAGAGACCGTTTCTCCAGGGACTCCAGGAGGCTCTGGATCCACAGGATTTGCCTGTTCTACGCCTTAGTGGGAGAAGAAGAAAAAAATGCAATGGACAGATTGCCAATGCCATACTTCCCCCAGCATAGTTGCTCCTAGGGCAGCGTAGCTGAAACTGTAGGTTTATATTTCTGTTCCTAACTGACTGTAAGCCATTTCAAAGAGGAACTTTTTAAGCCTGGACTTAAATGAAGAGACTGTGTCAGCATATTTAACATGGACCGGAGCTGATTCCATAACACAGGAGCTCGGCCTCCTACTGTGCTTTTAGAGACTCTTGGGACCACCAAAAGGCCAGCATTTTGAGAGTGAAGAGCTCTGTTTGGATGAGATGGTTCTATAGCATCTTTGAGGTGGGAGGGGCCATGTCATTTATGGCTTTGTAGGTCAAGAGTAGAACTTTAAATTTGATTCTAAACTGGACAGGAGCCAGTGAAGAGACTCCAGCACCGGCGTAATGTGCTCTCTTCTTTTAGTTCCTGTTAGTAATCTTGCTGCTGCATTTTGAACCAGTTGAAAGCTTTTTATGGAGCTTTTAGGACACGCTGCAAGCAGGGAGTTACAGTAGTCTAATCTAGTCGTTACAAATGCATGGATAAGTTTTTCAGCTTCACTTTTAGGCCGGATTCTTCTGATTTTGGCTCTTGTTGCGCAAATGGAAATAGTCTGTTTTACAAGCTTGATTTATATGAGCTTTAAATGAGAGCTCCTGGTCAAATAAGACTCTGAGGTTTCTTACAGTAGAACTGGAGGCTTCAGTGACATTGTCCAGTGTTACTATCTGCTCAGATAGAGCGTCTCGTAGATGCTTAGGGCCAAGTACAATGACCTCCAGCACAATGACCTCCAGCACAATGACCTCCAGCACAATGACCTCCAGCACAATGACCTCCAGCACAATGACCTCCAGCACAATGACCTTGGTTTTTTCAAGGTTGAGAAGTAGATAATCAAATGTCATCCAGGTTTTTATCTCCTTCACACAAGCTCTCAAGTCTGTGTACTTGATCGGTCTGATCGAGTTTCATTGATAAATACAGCTGTGTGTCATTTGATGTTAATGTTACCTAACCCTAACCCAAACTTACCAGAAAAAAATACAAATCTGCATATGACAGGTGGTAAATATTTGACGTTTTACATCAATCAAGGGGCAGTTTGTGGGGAAAAGGGAAAAGAAAAGGAAAAGAAAATGACAAGAAGTAGAGCTGAGTTCTAAAACAGAATATTTGATGTCTCTTTAAACATGTTTATTTTTAGTCAAATATGAGCACAAACACAACGTTTAACTGCTAATAAACCCAAGCAAACCAATCAGAGGAGGCAAATATCAAGGTCAAGTGATTTTAGTGTAATATTTAATCTGTTTTGTGACTGTGGCAGGTCAACATTTTGTTAATTATAAACCGCAATATTGATCTAAAGCGGCTCATGAAAACATTTTTTAGTGTCCGATACCTGTGTAAATGTTTGCTTGTTTTCCTGCAGGGGGCGGAGTCTACGGGTTGTTGAGGTACACTGGAAAAATCTAACTGCAGCCACAGAAGCACAAAATGATATACTTTATCTGAAGTGTGGACGCTGTGCATGAAGTCTGACATCTGATAGGTCCATGTACATAACGCTGCGTTCAAAGACCTGCCGGGCTTAAATGAGGACACAGACTTTACTCAGTTTGAATATTGCTAATGATGGGATTGTATGTAATATAGTGTAAAATGAAGATTACAACTAAAATGTCAGAAGAGTTCATTTGGAAAAATAATGTCATTTGACTTTCAATCTACTCATTGTCTCTCAGTATTTCAATGCAAATCAACTGTTATTACATCTTTTTTATGTAAATTCCCTCATCTACTGTAGAGCCTGTAAAGTCTTTATCATTTCCTATTTGAATGTCTTTGGAGATAGTGTTTTGTTTAATAGGTGGATAATCATTAATCCAATTATGACCCCTGTCTATCAGGAAGTTGATATTAACTAAAGATTAAATACAATATTTTTAGAAAAATAAAACATTGTTGAATCTATCAAAATATATAGTATATTAGCCATTAATTTAGACTTTAAGATAATTACGTTCATTTCACATAAAATATGTACAAGGAAAAGGTATTTTTTTAGATATATTTTATGAAATAAAAGGGAAATAAAATATTTAAAAAAGGTTTCATTATGTAAATTTTAGGATTGTAATACTTTAAATGTATCCTTAAATCAAATTAAAATAGTTAGGTGGGAAAACATGGCCTTCATCATACAATGGACAGAGTAATACTAGCTACTGCTTTGTCTGATGTTCCACTGGAGAGTTTGATTAGATTTATGATGCTCAAACCCAGCACATTGGTGGACTTTAGCCTATAACGTAATCCTGCTGTTTTAGAATGTGCAATTAGCTTGGTAATGTCAACAGAGGACTATCAGGAAGGGATGGATATGACCCCGAACCCATCTGGACGCTACAGGAGTCTGTGTTTTTATATCTTTAATATTTAACCATTTCAGTCAAATTGTCATATTGTTATTATTTGTTTAATTACATTTTTCAGATTCTCATGTTTTTCTAATAATGATTTTGTCTGGTGGAATACAACCTGTGGTAAATATGTATCATCAGTAGTCAAGGGTTAGGGTTAGTGCTGAGTTCTAAAACAGAATCCCCCTTTCAATGTCATCAATAAATCCCATTCCATTCAAAAATGTTGTTTCAATATATTTATTACCAGGTTTTATGATGATGATGATAATTTAGTATTTTCCCATTGCTATTGTGTAATGTATATGGATTTTGGCCATTGTCTATGATATGGTTGCTAGGCAACAGCTGTGGAAGGGTTAGTAAATGTATAAACTGCAGAAGAAGAGAAAATGTGTTTGCCACATTTTAGTGAAATATGTAATCTAGCCTTTCATATGCACATAACAAGATAAAAAAGACAAAACAAACATCAAGCACAACTTTCAGGTTGATGGGTAAACATTCAACCCACTGCACACACTGACTAAAGTTATATAAATATTCCATTCATCAACCTGAGAGGAAGGCTGTAAAACACCATAAGCCACCATGGTAAGTAAAGAGAAGTGGAGCCAAGACAGGGCCCTGTGGGAGACACCCCTGCTAATAAGAGACAATAAAATCCAAATGATTGGATTATAAAAGTTGATGTTATGTAGAGATAATAAACCAGAAGTTTACAATACCAATAAGGGTTTATGGGCCACAAAATATGGCTCAGTTTAACAAATACATATTATATACTTACGTTCCCAGATTTACATTATATCTTCTACTGTTATTTTAGGTACGTACAATGATGAGACGGAGGTCAGGGACATTACATTTGCGTTGTGTATCAGGCTTTAGGGGAGCCACAGGAGCAGCTGGGTCTTCCCCGGGGCCTCGGTGGGACATGCCCGAAACACCTCCCCAGGGAGGCGCCCAAGAGGCATCCAGAACAGATGCCACCATCAAATATAACCATTGTTGGGAAGAATGTATTTGTATGTAGTTGGAGAATACTGAATACCTGCAGTAACATATTCTGTTACATGGTCCAATCAGTGCTGCATTTAGAATACTTGTACATTGCGTTTCATTATAGTGTAAAAAAAATATGCAATATAGGATTCAAATAATTGTTGTTGTTTGTTGCACCGTTTGCTTTGCATTTATTTATCACTGATTTAGCAAAAATATCACACACCCACTATCATTACTATATTAATAATGTATTTTTACCATGATTATATTATACAGTTACCACAGTTAGGGTTAGGGTTAGAAATCACTTTTAAAAAATCTCTGTGAGTTAGAGTTCCATTGTGTGATGACAGAATATGTCCACTAGATTGTGCTGTTGCCTTTATAGTGCCGTACCCCAAGAACAAAGTGTGAAACACCTCCAAAGGTGGTGGAGAACGACCGAGCCAAGGTCCTCTGGGACTTCCAGATACAGACAGACAGAATAGTAATGGAGAACCAACCGGACACAGTGGTGGTCTCAAGGGTCAGAGGAGCTGTGGTGGTGGACATTGCAGTGCATCATGGGATGGAAACATCCGGAAAAAATAACATGAGAAACTAGAGAAATACCGAGGCCTCAGAGAGGAGCTGGAGAAGGTCTGGAGCGTGAAGGTATCGGTGGTGCCCGTAGGGACCGGAGCAGTTGGGGCAGTGACCCCCAAACTGGAGGAATGACCCCTAAACTGGAGGAATGACTTGAGCAGATCCAGGAAAAACATCAGACATCTCAGTCCAGTGCAGGAACAGCAAAAATACTGCGCAGAACCCTCAAGCTCCCAGGCCGGCAGTAGCTCAGTGGTAAAGTGCTCGTCTTCTGATCAAAGTGTCAGTGGTTCGACTCTCCGCTCAGTCAGAGCGGTCAGATCCAGTGGCCACCAGGTTGGCGGTGCGATTGCAGCTGCCTCATGTGAATACTGCCATTGTGTCCTTGAGCAAGACACTTAACCCAACTCGCCCCCAGTGTCTGTGTGAATCTGGTGTGAGTGAATGGGTGACTGGTTCCTTAATGTAAAGTGCTTTGAGTGCCTTGACAGTAGAAAAGCGCAATATAAATGTGACCATCTATTTATGTTTATAACAAATAAAACACCCTGACGATGTGCTCAGTGCTTCCATAGTCTCGATAATGTATGAAATGTATTTCTGGAGCATGTTTTAGCCTCACAGATTCATTATAAAACTGCAGTAAAAGTTCACTCTGCGAGGCATCAGTACATGTTCCTCATGGGAGAGGGCGCTCCTGAGCCCGGCTGTGTGTGGACAGGTGCGCTATATTCTTATTATTTTGTATGTAGAATCTGTACAATATGGACGATTACATTTCCAACTCAAAACGTTTCGCAAATCTGTTTTTTCAATCAATGTAAGAGGTCATAACTAAAGGAAGACCTACACAAGACCACCCCCTAACCTTAATCACGGAGTGATATCTCTAAAAACGCTGGGTGCATTTACACTACACTTAGCCTAGTGGTTAGAGACACGGCCTGGGGTTAAGCTGGGGAACAATCGGCCGTCAAAGAAGGGGAAGAAGGGGGAAAAAGGGAGGAGAAGTAAAAAGGAGTGACTGGATATTTTTTTTTTTTATGAGAGTAGGTGTAAAGCTGGACCTTCCACATTTGGCACCCGGATTGGCATCAGCTGGAGCTGTATCTGGAGTTTGCCACGGCCACCAGGACCCTGCCGGACGAGAAAGAAATGGGGCGCACCTGAACACGGGAAGGCAAATCTGGACTCTGGGAAATCTGGGGGAAATCCGGGGGACTAATCTGGAACCCCCGGGAGGCAAGTCTGGAATCATGCAAATATGGAACCCGTGCGGTCAGATTTGGAAACCCAGGGATGAAAATATGGAATCTGGCACATCTGAAATCTGGAATCTTTCAAACCTGAAAAACCTCAAAGTCAAATCTGGAACCCAGGACGCAAATCTGGAATACCGGAAGGCCAATATGGAATCTGCAACCTTGCAAAGCTGAAAAGCTGGAAGTCAAATCTGGAGTCTGGGTTAGGGTTATGGCCTCTCAGCAGCTCTGCTTACTCCTGAACGCTGACTACAGCGGCTCTGGCTGTGCGCTGGCTTTTAAGCCCTTGGTTGTGGGCGTGGCTAAAAGTATTTATTTTCTATTTTTTTAGTTATCTTTCCAAGTAGAGAATGTAGGTCAAATTCTTTATTTACCAGTAGGTTAGTATATATATATTGTTTTCTAGTATATATATTGTTTTCTTTCGAGCAGCCTTTGCCCCATAGGTATTTTTTAGTGGGTTAGGGGCAGGTTAGGTTAAGGATATGGTATGGGTAAATAGGGTTAGGGTTATGTTTTTTATATTAAGGTTGTCTTTTCCACTCTGGTGGAAGGTACAAAGAATGCATGGGAATCTCCGTTCTGGACTACCCCCAAGCAAAGAACCAACCCTAAGTGATATGTCAGTGGCTTGACTAGTTAGGGTTAGGGTTAGGGTTAGGGTTAGGGTTAGGGTTAGGGTTAGGGTTAGGGTTAGGGTTAGGGTTAGGGTTAGGGTTAGGGTTAGGGTTAGGGTTAGGGTTAGGGTTAGGGTTAGGGTTAGGGTTAGGGTTAGGGTTAGGGTTAGGGTTAGGGTTAGGGTTAGGGTTAGGGTTAGGGTTAGGGTTAGGGTTAGGGTTAGGGTTAGGGTTAGGGTTAGGGTTAGGGTTAGGGTTAGGGTTAGGGTTAGGGTTAGGGTTAGGGTTAGGGTTAGGGTTAGGGTTAGGGTTAGGGTTAGGGTTAGGGTTAGGGTTAGGGTTAGGGTTAGGGTTAGGGTTAGGGTTAGGGTTAGGGTTAGGGTTAGGGTTAGGGTTAGGGTTAGGGTTAGGGTTAGGGTTAGGGTTAGGGTTAGGGTTAGGGTTAGGGTTAGGGTTAGGGTTAGGGTTAGGGTTAGGGTTAGGGTTAGGGTTAGGGTTAGGGTTAGGGTTAGGGTTAGGGTTAGGGTTAGGGTTAGGGTTAGGGTTAGGGTTAGGGTTAGGGTTAGGGTTAGGGTTAGGGGTTAGGGTTAGGGTTAGGGTTAGGGTTAGGGTTAGGGTTAGGGTTAGGGTTAGGGTTAGGGTTAGGGTTAGGGTTAGGGTTAGGGTTAGGGTTAGGGTTAGGGTTAGGGTTAGGGTTAGGGTTAGGGTTAGGGTTAGGGTTAGGGTTAGGGTTAGGGTTAGGGTTAGGGTTAGGGTTAGGGTTAGGGTTAGGGTTAGGGTTAGGGTTAGGGTTAGGGTTAGGGTTAGGGTTAGGGTTAGGGTTAGGGTTAGGGTTAGGGTTAGGGTTAGGGTTAGGGTTAGGGTTAGGGTTAGGGTTAGGGTTAGGGTTAGGGTTAGGGTTAGGGTTAGGGTTAGGGTTAGGGTTAGGGTTAGGGTTAGGGTTAGGGTTAGGGTTAGGGTTAGGGTTAGGGTTAGGGTTAGGGTTAGGGTTAGGGTTAGGGTTAGGGTTAGGGTTAGGGTTAGGGTTAGGGTTAGGGTTAGGGTTAGGGTTAGGGTTAGGGTTAGGGTTAGGGTTAGGGTTAGGGTTAGGGTTAGGGTTAGGGTTAGGGTTAGGGTTAGGGTTAGGGTTAGGGTTAGGGTTAGGGTTAGGGTTAGGGTTAGGGTTAGGGTTAGGGTTAGGGTTAGGGTTAGGGTTAGGGTTAGGGTTAGGGTTAGGGTTAGGGTTAGGGTTAGGGTTAGGGTTAGGGTTAGGGTTAGGGTTAGGGTTAGGGTTAGGGTTAGGGTTAGGGTTAGGGTTAGGGTTAGGGTTAGGGTTAGGGTTAGGGTTAGGGTTAGGGTTAGGGTTAGGGTTAGGGTTAGGGTTAGGGTTAGGGTTAGGGTTAGGGTTAGGGTTAGGGTTAGGGTTAGGGTTAGGGTTAGGGTTAGGGTTAGGGTTAGGGTTAGGGTTAGGGTTAGGGTTAGGGTTAGGGTTAGGGTTAGGGTTAGGGTTAGGGTTAGGGTTAGGGTTAGGGTTAGGGTTAGGGTTAGGGTTAGGGTTAGGGTTAGGGTTAGGGTTAGGGTTAGGGTTAGGGTTAGGGTTAGGGTTAGGGTTAGGGTTAGGGTTAGGGTTAGGGTTAGGGTTAGGGTTAGGGTTAGGGTTAGGGTTAGGGTTAGGGTTAGGGTTAGGGTTAGGGTTAGGGTTAGGGTTAGGGTTAGGGTTAGGGTTAGGGTTAGGGTTAGGGTTAGGGTTAGGGTTAGGGTTAGGGTTAGGGTTAGGGTTAGGGTTAGGGTTAGGGTTAGGGTTAGGGTTAGGGTTAGGGTTAGGGTTAGGGTTAGGGTTAGGGTTAGGGTTAGGGTTAGGGTTAGGGTTAGGGTTAGGGTTAGGGTTAGGGTTAGGGTTAGGGTTAGGGTTAGGGTTAGGGTTAGGGTTAGGGTTAGGGTTAGGGTTAGGGTTAGGGTTAGGGTTAGGGTTAGGGTTAGGGTTAGGGTTAGGGTTAGGGTTAGGGTTAGGGTTAGGGTTAGGGTTAGGGTTAGGGTTAGGGTTAGGGTTAGGGTTAGGGTTAGGGTTAGGGTTAGGGTTAGGGTTAGGGTTAGGGTTAGGGTTAGGGTTAGGGTTAGGGTTAGGGTTAGGGTTAGGGTTAGGGTTAGGGTTAGGGTTAGGGTTAGGGTTAGGGTTAGGGTTAGGGTTAGGGTTAGGGTTAGGGTTAGGGTTAGGGTTAGGGTTAGGGTTAGGGTTAGGGTTAGGGTTAGGGTTAGGGTTAGGGTTAGGGTTAGGGTTAGGGTTAGGGTTAGGGTTAGGGTTAGGGTTAGGGTTAGGGTTAGGGTTAGGGTTAGGGTTAGGGTTAGGGTTAGGGTTAGGGTTAGGGTTAGGGTTAGGGTTAGGGTTAGGGTTAGGGTTAGGGTTAGGGTTAGGGTTAGGGTTAGGGTTAGGGTTAGGGTTAGGGTTAGGGTTAGGGTTAGGGTTAGGGTTAGGGTTAGGGTTAGGGTTAGGGTTAGGGTTAGGGTTAGGGTTAGGGTTAGGGTTAGGGTTAGGGTTAGGGTTAGGGTTAGGGTTAGGGTTAGGGTTAGGGTTAGGGTTAGGGTTAGGGTTAGGGTTAGGGTTAGGGTTAGGGTTAGGGTTAGGGTTAGGGTTAGGGTTAGGGTTAGGGTTAGGGTTAGGGTTAGGGTTAGGGTTAGGGTTAGGGTTAGGGTTAGGGTTAGGGTTAGGGTTAGGGTTAGGGTTAGGGTTAGGGTTAGGGTTAGGGTTAGGGTTAGGGTTAGGGTTAGGGTTAGGGTTAGGGTTAGGGTTAGGGTTAGGGTTAGGGTTAGGGTTAGGGTTAGGGTTAGGGTTAGGGTTAGGGTTAGGGTTAGGGTTAGGGTTAGGGTTAGGGTTAGGGTTAGGGTTAGGGTTAGGGTTAGGGTTAGGGTTAGGGTTAGGGTTAGGGTTAGGGTTAGGGTTAGGGTTAGGGTTAGGGTTAGGGTTAGGGTTAGGGTTAGGGTTAGGGTTAGGGTTAGGGTTAGGGTTAGGGTTAGGGTTAGGGTTAGGGTTAGGGTTAGGGTTAGGGTTAGGGTTAGGGTTAGGGTTAGGGTTAGGGTTAGGGTTAGGGTTAGGGTTAGGGTTAGGGTTAGGGTTAGGGTTAGGGTTAGGGTTAGGGTTAGGGTTAGGGTTAGGGTTAGGGTTAGGGTTAGGGTTAGGGTTAGGGTTAGGGTTAGGGTTAGGGTTAGGGTTAGGGTTAGGGTTAGGGTTAGGGTTAGGGTTAGGGTTAGGGTTAGGGTTAGGGTTAGGGTTAGGGTTAGGGTTAGGGTTAGGGTTAGGGTTAGGGTTAGGGTTAGGGTTAGGGTTAGGGTTAGGGTTAGGGTTAGGGTTAGGGTTAGGGTTAGGGTTAGGGTTAGGGTTAGGGTTAGGGTTAGGGTTAGGGTTAGGGTTAGGGTTAGGGTTAGGGTTAGGGTTAGGGTTAGGGTTAGGGTTAGGGTTAGGGTTAGGGTTAGGGTTAGGGTTAGGGTTAGGGTTAGGGTTAGGGTTAGGGTTAGGGTTAGGGTTAGGGTTAGGGTTAGGGTTAGGGTTAGGGTTAGGGTTAGGGTTAGGGTTAGGGTTAGGGTTAGGGTTAGGGTTAGGGTTAGGGTTAGGGTTAGGGTTAGGGTTAGGGTTAGGGTTAGGGTTAGGGTTAGGGTTAGGGTTAGGGTTAGGGTTAGGGTTAGGGTTAGGGTTAGGGTTAGGGTTAGGGTTAGGGTTAGGGTTAGGGTTAGGGTTAGGGTTAGGGTTAGGGTTAGGGTTAGGGTTAGGGTTAGGGTTAGGGTTAGGGTTAGGGTTAGGGTTAGGGTTAGGGTTAGGGTTAGGGTTAGGGTTAGGGTTAGGGTTAGGGTTAGGGTTAGGGTTAGGGTTAGGGTTAGGGTTAGGGTTAGGGTTAGGGTTAGGGTTAGGGTTAGGGTTAGGGTTAGGGTTAGGGTTAGGGTTAGGGTTAGGGTTAGGGTTAGGGTTAGGGTTAGGGTTAGGGTTAGGGTTAGGGTTAGGGTTAGGGTTAGGGTTAGGGTTAGGGTTAGGGTTAGGGTTAGGGTTAGGGTTAGGGTTAGGGTTAGGGTTAGGGTTAGGGTTAGGGTTAGGGTTAGGGTTAGGGTTAGGGTTAGGGTTAGGGTTAGGGTTAGGGTTAGGGTTAGGGTTAGGGTTAGGGTTAGGGTTAGGGTTAGGGTTAGGGTTAGGGTTAGGGTTAGGGTTAGGGTTAGGGTTAGGGTTAGGGTTAGGGTTAGGGTTAGGGTTAGGGTTAGGGTTAGGGTTAGGGTTAGGGTTAGGGTTAGGGTTAGGGTTAGGGTTAGGGTTAGGGTTAGGGTTAGGGTTAGGGTTAGGGTTAGGGTTAGGGTTAGGGTTAGGGTTAGGGTTAGGGTTAGGGTTAGGGTTAGGGTTAGGGTTAGGGTTAGGGTTAGGGTTAGGGTTAGGGTTAGGGTTAGGGTTAGGGTTAGGGTTAGGGTTAGGGTTAGGGTTAGGGTTAGGGTTAGGGTTAGGGTTAGGGTTAGGGTTAGGGTTAGGGTTAGGGTTAGGGTTAGGGTTAGGGTTAGGGTTAGGGTTAGGGTTAGGGTTAGGGTTAGGGTTAGGGTTAGGGTTAGGGTTAGGGTTAGGGTTAGGGTTAGGGTTAGGGTTAGGGTTAGGGTTAGGGTTAGGGTTAGGGTTAGGGTTAGGGTTAGGGTTAGGGTTAGGGTTAGGGTTAGGGTTAGGGTTAGGGTTAGGGTTAGGGTTAGGGTTAGGGTTAGGGTTAGGGTTAGGGTTAGGGTTAGGGTTAGGGTTAGGGTTAGGGTTAGGGTTAGGGTTAGGGTTAGGGTTAGGGTTAGGGTTAGGGTTAGGGTTAGGGTTAGGGTTAGGGTTAGGGTTAGGGTTAGGGTTAGGGTTAGGGTTAGGGTTAGGGTTAGGGTTAGGGTTAGGGTTAGGGTTAGGGTTAGGGTTAGGGTTAGGGTTAGGGTTAGGGTTAGGGTTAGGGTTAGGGTTAGGGTTAGGGTTAGGGTTAGGGTTAGGGTTAGGGTTAGGGTTAGGGTTAGGGTTAGGGTTAGGGTTAGGGTTAGGGTTAGGGTTAGGGTTAGGGTTAGGGTTAGGGTTAGGGTTAGGGTTAGGGTTAGGGTTAGGGTTAGGGTTAGGGTTAGGGTTAGGGTTAGGGTTAGGGTTAGGGTTAGGGTTAGGGTTAGGGTTAGGGTTAGGGTTAGGGTTAGGGTTAGGGTTAGGGTTAGGGTTAGGGTTAGGGTTAGGGTTAGGGTTAGGGTTAGGGTTAGGGTTAGGGTTAGGGTTAGGGTTAGGGTTAGGGTTAGGGTTAGGGTTAGGGTTAGGGTTAGGGTTAGGGTTAGGGTTAGGGTTAGGGTTAGGGTTAGGGTTAGGGTTAGGGTTAGGGTTAGGGTTAGGGTTAGGGTTAGGGTTAGGGTTAGGGTTAGGGTTAGGGTTAGGGTTAGGGTTAGGGTTAGGGTTAGGGTTAGGGTTAGGGTTAGGGTTAGGGTTAGGGTTAGGGTTAGGGTTAGGGTTAGGGTTAGGGTTAGGGTTAGGGTTAGGGTTAGGGTTAGGGTTAGGGTTAGGGTTAGGGTTAGGGTTAGGGTTAGGGTTAGGGTTAGGGTTAGGGTTAGGGTTAGGGTTAGGGTTAGGGTTAGGGTTAGGGTTAGGGTTAGGGTTAGGGTTAGGGTTAGGGTTAGGGTTAGGGTTAGGGTTAGGGTTAGGGTTAGGGTTAGGGTTAGGGTTAGGGTTAGGGTTAGGGTTAGGGTTAGGGTTAGGGTTAGGGTTAGGGTTAGGGTTAGGGTTAGGGTTAGGGTTAGGGTTAGGGTTAGGGTTAGGGTTAGGGTTAGGGTTAGGGTTAGGGTTAGGGTTAGGGTTAGGGTTAGGGTTAGGGTTAGGGTTAGGGTTAGGGTTAGGGTTAGGGTTAGGGTTAGGGTTAGGGTTAGGGTTAGGGTTAGGGTTAGGGTTAGGGTTAGGGTTAGGGTTAGGGTTAGGGTTAGGGTTAGGGTTAGGGTTAGGGTTAGGGTTAGGGTTAGGGTTAGGGTTAGGGTTAGGGTTAGGGTTAGGGTTAGGGTTAGGGTTAGGGTTAGGGTTAGGGTTAGGGTTAGGGTTAGGGTTAGGGTTAGGGTTAGGGTTAGGGTTAGGGTTAGGGTTAGGGTTAGGGTTAGGGTTAGGGTTAGGGTTAGGGTTAGGGTTAGGGTTAGGGTTAGGGTTAGGGTTAGGGTTAGGGTTAGGGTTAGGGTTAGGGTTAGGGTTAGGGTTAGGGTTAGGGTTAGGGTTAGGGTTAGGGTTAGGGTTAGGGTTAGGGTTAGGGTTAGGGTTAGGGTTAGGGTTAGGGTTAGGGTTAGGGTTAGGGTTAGGGTTAGGGTTAGGGTTAGGGTTAGGGTTAGGGTTAGGGTTAGGGTTAGGGTTAGGGTTAGGGTTAGGGTTAGGGTTAGGGTTAGGGTTAGGGTTAGGGTTAGGGTTAGGGTTAGGGTTAGGGTTAGGGTTAGGGTTAGGGTTAGGGTTAGGGTTAGGGTTAGGGTTAGGGTTAGGGTTAGGGTTAGGGTTAGGGTTAGGGTTAGGGTTAGGGTTAGGGTTAGGGTTAGGGTTAGGGTTAGGGTTAGGGTTAGGGTTAGGGTTAGGGTTAGGGTTAGGGTTAGGGTTAGGGTTAGGGTTAGGGTTAGGGTTAGGGTTAGGGTTAGGGTTAGGGTTAGGGTTAGGGTTAGGGTTAGGGTTAGGGTTAGGGTTAGGGTTAGGGTTAGGGTTAGGGTTAGGGTTAGGGTTAGGGTTAGGGTTAGGGTTAGGGTTAGGGTTAGGGTTAGGGTTAGGGTTAGGGTTAGGGTTAGGGTTAGGGTTAGGGTTAGGGTTAGGGTTAGGGTTAGGGTTAGGGTTAGGGTTAGGGTTAGGGTTAGGGTTAGGGTTAGGGTTAGGGTTAGGGTTAGGGTTAGGGTTAGGGTTAGGGTTAGGGTTAGGGTTAGGGTTAGGGTTAGGGTTAGGGTTAGGGTTAGGGTTAGGGTTAGGGTTAGGGTTAGGGTTAGGGTTAGGGTTAGGGTTAGGGTTAGGGTTAGGGTTAGGGTTAGGGTTAGGGTTAGGGTTAGGGTTAGGGTTAGGGTTAGGGTTAGGGTTAGGGTTAGGGTTAGGGTTAGGGTTAGGGTTAGGGTTAGGGTTAGGGTTAGGGTTAGGGTTAGGGTTAGGGTTAGGGTTAGGGTTAGGGTTAGGGTTAGGGTTAGGGTTAGGGTTAGGGTTAGGGTTAGGGTTAGGGTTAGGGTTAGGGTTAGGGTTAGGGTTAGGGTTAGGGTTAGGGTTAGGGTTAGGGTTAGGGTTAGGGTTAGGGTTAGGGTTAGGGTTAGGGTTAGGGTTAGGGTTAGGGTTAGGGTTAGGGTTAGGGTTAGGGTTAGGGTTAGGGTTAGGGTTAGGGTTAGGGTTAGGGTTAGGGTTAGGGTTAGGGTTAGGGTTAGGGTTAGGGTTAGGGTTAGGGTTAGGGTTAGGGTTAGGGTTAGGGTTAGGGTTAGGGTTAGGGTTAGGGTTAGGGTTAGGGTTAGGGTTAGGGTTAGGGTTAGGGTTAGGGTTAGGGTTAGGGTTAGGGTTAGGGTTAGGGTTAGGGTTAGGGTTAGGGTTAGGGTTAGGGTTAGGGTTAGGGTTAGGGTTAGGGTTAGGGTTAGGGTTAGGGTTAGGGTTAGGGTTAGGGTTAGGGTTAGGGTTAGGGTTAGGGTTAGGGTTAGGGTTAGGGTTAGGGTTAGGGTTAGGGTTAGGGTTAGGGTTAGGGTTAGGGTTAGGGTTAGGGTTAGGGTTAGGGTTAGGGTTAGGGTTAGGGTTAGGGTTAGGGTTAGGGTTAGGGTTAGGGTTAGGGTTAGGGTTAGGGTTAGGGTTAGGGTTAGGGTTAGGGTTAGGGTTAGGGTTAGGGTTAGGGTTAGGGTTAGGGTTAGGGTTAGGGTTAGGGTTAGGGTTAGGGTTAGGGTTAGGGTTAGGGTTAGGGTTAGGGTTAGGGTTAGGGTTAGGGTTAGGGTTAGGGTTAGGGTTAGGGTTAGGGTTAGGGTTAGGGTTAGGGTTAGGGTTAGGGTTAGGGTTAGGGTTAGGGTTAGGGTTAGGGTTAGGGTTAGGGTTAGGGTTAGGGTTAGGGTTAGGGTTAGGGTTAGGGTTAGGGTTAGGGTTAGGGTTAGGGTTAGGGTTAGGGTTAGGGTTAGGGTTAGGGTTAGGGTTAGGGTTAGGGTTAGGGTTAGGGTTAGGGTTAGGGTTAGGGTTAGGGTTAGGGTTAGGGTTAGGGTTAGGGTTAGGGTTAGGGTTAGGGTTAGGGTTAGGGTTAGGGTTAGGGTTAGGGTTAGGGTTAGGGTTAGGGTTAGGGTTAGGGTTAGGGTTAGGGTTAGGGTTAGGGTTAGGGTTAGGGTTAGGGTTAGGGTTAGGGTTAGGGTTAGGGTTAGGGTTAGGGTTAGGGTTAGGGTTAGGGTTAGGGTTAGGGTTAGGGTTAGGGTTAGGGTTAGGGTTAGGGTTAGGGTTAGGGTTAGGGTTAGGGTTAGGGTTAGGGTTAGGGTTAGGGTTAGGGTTAGGGTTAGGGTTAGGGTTAGGGTTAGGGTTAGGGTTAGGGTTAGGGTTAGGGTTAGGGTTAGGGTTAGGGTTAGGGTTAGGGTTAGGGTTAGGGTTAGGGTTAGGGTTAGGGTTAGGGTTAGGGTTAGGGTTAGGGTTAGGGTTAGGGTTAGGGTTAGGGTTAGGGTTAGGGTTAGGGTTAGGGTTAGGGTTAGGGTTAGGGTTAGGGTTAGGGTTAGGGTTAGGGTTAGGGTTAGGGTTAGGGTTAGGGTTAGGGTTAGGGTTAGGGTTAGGGTTAGGGTTAGGGTTAGGGTTAGGGTTAGGGTTAGGGTTAGGGTTAGGGTTAGGGTTAGGGTTAGGGTTAGGGTTAGGGTTAGGGTTAGGGTTAGGGTTAGGGTTAGGGTTAGGGTTAGGGTTAGGGTTAGGGTTAGGGTTAGGGTTAGGGTTAGGGTTAGGGTTAGGGTTAGGGTTAGGGTTAGGGTTAGGGTTAGGGTTAGGGTTAGGGTTAGGGTTAGGGTTAGGGTTAGGGTTAGGGTTAGGGTTAGGGTTAGGGTTAGGGTTAGGGTTAGGGTTAGGGTTAGGGTTAGGGTTAGGGTTAGGGTTAGGGTTAGGGTTAGGGTTAGGGTTAGGGTTAGGGTTAGGGTTAGGGTTAGGGTTAGGGTTAGGGTTAGGGTTAGGGTTAGGGTTAGGGTTAGGGTTAGGGTTAGGGTTAGGGTTAGGGTTAGGGTTAGGGTTAGGGTTAGGGTTAGGGTTAGGGTTAGGGTTAGGGTTAGGGTTAGGGTTAGGGTTAGGGTTAGGGTTAGGGTTAGGGTTAGGGTTAGGGTTAGGGTTAGGGTTAGGGTTAGGGTTAGGGTTAGGGTTAGGGTTAGGGTTAGGGTTAGGGTTAGGGTTAGGGTTAGGGTTAGGGTTAGGGTTAGGGTTAGGGTTAGGGTTAGGGTTAGGGTTAGGGTTAGGGTTAGGGTTAGGGTTAGGGTTAGGGTTAGGGTTAGGGTTAGGGTTAGGGTTAGGGTTAGGGTTAGGGTTAGGGTTAGGGTTAGGGTTAGGGTTAGGGTTAGGGTTAGGGTTAGGGTTAGGGTTAGGGTTAGGGTTAGGGTTAGGGTTAGGGTTAGGGTTAGGGTTAGGGTTAGGGTTAGGGTTAGGGTTAGGGTTAGGGTTAGGGTTAGGGTTAGGGTTAGGGTTAGGGTTAGGGTTAGGGTTAGGGTTAGGGTTAGGGTTAGGGTTAGGGTTAGGGTTAGGGTTAGGGTTAGGGTTAGGGTTAGGGTTAGGGTTAGGGTTAGGGTTAGGGTTAGGGTTAGGGTTAGGGTTAGGGTTAGGGTTAGGGTTAGGGTTAGGGTTAGGGTTAGGGTTAGGGTTAGGGTTAGGGTTAGGGTTAGGGTTAGGGTTAGGGTTAGGGTTAGGGTTAGGGTTAGGGTTAGGGTTAGGGTTAGGGTTAGGGTTAGGGTTAGGGTTAGGGTTAGGGTTAGGGTTAGGGTTAGG
>NW_027315780.1:0-17500 GCF_026437365.1 Eucyclogobius newberryi
CCCTGCAGGACTGTAAGTGACTCTCTTGCGCCCCCTGCAGGACTGTAAGTGACTCTCTTGCGCCCCCTGCAGGACTGTAAGTGACTCTCTTGCGCCCCCTGCAGGACTGTATGTGACTCTCTTGCGCCCCCTGCAGGACTTGTATGTGACTCTCTTGCGCCCCCTGCAGGACTGTAAGTGACTCTCTTGCGCCCCCTGCAGGACTGTAAGTGACTCTCTTGCGCCCCCTGCAGGACTGTAAGTGACTCTCTTGCGCCCCCTGCAGGACTGTATGTGACTCTCTTGCGCCCCCTGCAGGACTGTATGTGACTCTCTTGCGCCCCCTGCAGGACTGTATGACTCTCTTGCGCCCTGCAGGACTGTAAGTGACTCTTGCGCCCCTGCAGGACTGTAAGTGACTCTCTTGCGCCCCCTGCAGGACTGTAAGTGACTCTCTTGCGCCCCCTGCAGGACTGTAAGTGACTCTCTTGCGCCCCCTGCAGGACTGTAAGTGACTCTCTTGCGCCCCCTGCAGGACTGTATGTGACTCTCTTGCGCCCCCTGCAGGACTGTAAGTGACTCTCTTGCGCCCCTGCAGGACTGTATGTGACTCTCTTGCGCCCCCTGCAGGACTGTGTAAGTGACTCTCTGCGCCCCCTGCAGGACTGTATGTGACTCTCTTGCGCCCCCTGCAGAGGACTCTGCTATGTGACTCTCTTGCGCCCCTGCAGGACTGTAAGTGACTCTCTTGCGCCCCCTGCAGGACTGTATGTGACTCTCTTGCGCCCCCTGCAGGCTGTAGTGACTCTCTTGCGCCCCTGCAGGACTGTAAGTGACTCTCTTGCGCCCCTGCAGGACTGTAGGACTCTCTTGCGCCCCCTGCAGGACTGTATGTGACTCTCTTGCGCCCCCTGCAGGACTGTATGTGACTCTCCGATGACTCTCTTGCGCCCCTGCAGGACTGTAAGTGACTCTCTTGCGCCCCCTGCAGGACTGTATGTGACTCTCTTGCGCCCCCTGCAGGACTGTATGTGACTCTCTTGCGCCCCCTGCAGGACTGTATGTGACTCTCTTGCGCCCCCTGCAGGACTGTAAGTGACTCTCTTGCGCCCCCTGCAGGACTGTATGTGACTCTCTTGCGCCCCCTGCAGGACTGTAAGTGACTCTCTTGCGCCCCCTGCAGGACTGTAAGTGACTCTCTTGCGCCCCCTGCAGGACTGTAAGTGACTCTCTTGCGCCCCTGCAGGACTGTAGTGACTCTCTTGCGCCCCCTGCAGGACTGTAAGTGACTCTCTTGCGCCCCCTGCAGGACTGTAAGTGACTCTCTTGCGCCCCCTGCAGGACTGTAAGTGACTCTCTTGCGCCCCCTGCAGGACTGTATGTGACTCTCTTGCGCCCCCTGCAGGACTGTAAGTGACTCTCTTGCGCCCCCTGCAGGACTGTAAGTGACTCTCTTGCGCCCCCTGCAGGACTGTATGTGACTCTCTGCGCCCCCTGCAGGACTGTATGTGACTCTCTTGCGCCCCCTGCAGGACTGTAAGTGACTCTCTTGCGCCCCCTGCAGGACTGTAAGTGACTCTCTTGCGCCCCCTGCAGGACTGTATGTGACTCTCTTGCGCCCCCTGCAGGACTGTATGTGACTCTCTTGCGCCCCCTGCAGGATGTAGTGACTCTCTTGCGCCCTGCAGGACTGTAAGTGACTCTCTTGCGCCCCCTGCAGGACTGTATGTGACTCTCTTGCGCCCCCTGCAGGACTGTAAGTGACTCTCTTGCGCCCCCTGCAGGACTGTAAGTGACTCTCTTGCGCCCCCTGCAGGACTGTAAGTGACTCTCTTGCGCCCCCTGCAGGACTGTATGTGACTCTCTTGCGCCCCTGCAGGACTGTAAGTGACTCTCTTGCGCCCCCTGCAGGACTGTAAGTGACTCTCTTGCGCCCCCTGCAGGACTGTATGTGACTCTCTTGCGCCCCCTGCAGGACTGTAAGTGACTCTCTTGCGCCCCTGCAGGACTGTATGTGACTCTCTTGCGCCCCCTGCAGGACTGTAAGTGACTCTCTTGCGCCCCCTGCAGGACTGTAAGTGACTCTCTTGCGCCCCCTGCAGGACTGTATGTGACTCTCTTGCGCCCCCTGCAGGACTGTAAGTGACTCTCTTGCGCCCCCTGCAGGACTGTAAGTGACTCTCTTTGCGCCCCCTGCAGGACTGTAAGTGACTCTCTTGCGCCCCCTGCAGGACTGTATGTGACTCTCTTGCGCCCCTGCAGGACTGTAAGTGACTCTCTTGCGCCCCCTGCAGGACTGTAAGTGACTCTCTTGCGCCCCCTGCAGGACTGTAAGTGACTCTCTTGCGCCCCCTGCAGGACTGTATGTGACTCTCTTGCGCCCCCTGCAGGACTGTAAGTGACTCTCTTTGCGCCCCCTGCAGGACTGTATGTGACTCTCTTGCGCCCCCTGCAGGACTGTGTAAGTGACTCTCTTGCGCCCCCTGCAGGACTGTAAGTGACTCTCTTGCGCCCCCTGCAGGACTGTAAGTGACTCTCTTGCGCCCCCTGCAGGACTGTAAGTGACTCTCTTGCGCCCCCTGCAGGACTGTAAGTGACTCTCTTGCGCCCCCTGCAGGACTGTATGTGACTCTCTTGCGCCCCCTGCAGGACTGTAAGTGACTCTCTTGCGCCCCCTGCAGGACTGTAAGTGACTCTCTTGCGCCCCCTGCAGGACTGTATGTGACTCTCTTGCGCCCCCTGCAGGACTGTAAGTGACTCTCTTGCGCCCCCTGCAGGACTGTATGTGACTCTCTTGCGCCCCCTGCAGGACTGTATGTGACTCTCTTGCGCCCCCTGCAGGACTGTATGTGACTCTCTTGCGCCCCCTGCAGGACTGTAAGTGACTCTCTTGCGCCCCCTGCAGGACTGTATGTGACTCTCTTGCGCCCCCTGCAGGACTGTATGTGACTCTCTTGCGCCCCCTGCAGGACTGTATGTGACTCTCTTGCGCCCCCTGCAGGACTGTATGTGACTCTCTTGCGCCCCCTGCAGGACTGTATGTGACTCTCTTGCGCCCCCTGCAGGACTGTAAGTGACTCTCTTGCGCCCCCTGCAGGACTGTATGTGACTCTCTTGCGCCCCCTGCAGGACTGTAAGTGACTCTCTTGCGCCCCCTGCAGGACTGTATGTGACTCTCTTGCGCCCCCTGCAGGACTGTAAGTGACTCTCTTGCGCCCCCTGCAGGACTGTAAGTGACTCTCTTGCGCCCCCTGCAGGACTGTATGTGACTCTCTTGCGCCCCCTGCAGGACTGTATGTGACTCTCTTGCGCCCCCTGCAGGACTGTATGTGACTCTCTTGCGCCCCCTGCAGGACTGTATGTGACTCTCTTGCGCCCCCTGCAGGACTGTAAGTGACTCTCTTGCGCCCCCTGCAGGACTGTAAGTGACTCTCTTGCGCCCCCTGCAGGACTGTATGTGACTCTCTTGCGCCCCCTGCAGGACTGTAAGTGACTCTCTTGCGCCCCCTGCAGGACTGTATGTGACTCTCTTGCGCCCCCTGCAGGACTGTAAGTGACTCTCTTGCGCCCCCTGCAGGACTGTATGTGACTCTCTTGCGCCCCCTGCAGGACTGTATGTGACTCTCTTGCGCCCCCTGCAGGACTGTATGTGACTCTCTTGCGCCCCCTGCAGGACTGTATGTGACTCTCTTGCGCCCCCTGCAGGACTGTAAGTGACTCTCTTGCGCCCCCTGCAGGACTGTATGTGACTCTCTTGCGCCCCCTGCAGGACTGTATGTGACTCTCTTGCGCCCCCTGCAGGACTGTATGTGACTCTCTTGCGCCCCCTGCAGGACTGTAAGTGACTCTCTTGCGCCCCCTGCAGGACTGTATGTGACTCTCTTGCGCCCCCTGCAGGACTGTAAGTGACTCTCTTGCGCCCCCTGCAGGACTGTATGTGACTCTCTTGCGCCCCCTGCAGGACTGTATGTGACTCTCTTGCGCCCCCTGCAGGACTGTATGTGACTCTCTTGCGCCCCCTGCAGGACTGTATGTGACTCTCTTGCGCCCCCTGCAGGACTGTAAGTGACTCTCTTGCGCCCCCTGCAGGACTGTAAGTGACTCTCTTGCGCCCCCTGCAGGACTGTAAGTGACTCTCTTGCGCCCCCTGCAGGACTGTATGTGACTCTCTTGCGCCCCCTGCAGGACTGTAAGTGACTCTCTTGCGCCCCCTGCAGGACTGTATGTGACTCTCTTGCGCCCCCTGCAGGACTGTAAGTGACTCTCTTGCGCCCCCTGCAGGACTGTATGTGACTCTCTTGCGCCCCCTGCAGGACTGTATGTGACTCTCTTGCGCCCCCTGCAGGACTGTAAGTGACTCTCTTGCGCCCCCTGCAGGACTGTAAGTGACTCTCTTGCGCCCCCTGCAGGACTGTAAGTGACTCTCTTGCGCCCCCTGCAGGACTGTAAGTGACTCTCTTGCGCCCCCTGCAGGACTGTAAGTGACTCTCTTGCGCCCCCTGCAGGACTGTATGTGACTCTCTTGCACCCCCTGCAGGACTGTAAGTGACTCTCTTGCGCCCCCTGCAGGACTGTATGTGACTCTCTTGCGCCCCCTGCAGGACTGTATGTGACTCTCTTGCGCCCCCTGCAGGACTGTAAGTGACTCTCTTGCGCCCCCTGCAGGACTGTAAGTGACTCTCTTGCGCCCCCTGCAGGACTGTAAGTGACTCTCTTGCGCCCCCTGCAGGACTGTAAGTGACTCTCTTGCGCCCCCTGCAGGACTGTAAGTGACTCTCTTGCGCCCCCTGCAGGACTGTAAGTGACTCTCTTGCGCCCCCCTGCAGGACTGTAAGTGACTCTCTTGCGCCCCCTGCAGGACTGTATGTGACTCTCTTGCGCCCCCTGCAGGACTGTAAGTGACTCTCTTGCGCCCCCTGCAGGACTGTAAGTGACTCTCTTTGCGCCCCCTGCAGGACTGGTAAGTGACTCTCTTGCGCCCCCTGCAGGACTGTATGTGACTCTCTTGCGCCCCCTGCAGGACTGTATGTGACTCTCTTGCGCCCCCTGCAGGACTGTAAGTGACTCTCTTGCGCCCCCTGCAGGACTGTATGTGACTCTCTTGCGCCCCCTGCAGGACTGTAAGTGACTCTCTTGCGCCCCCTGCAGGACTGTAAGTGACTCTCTTGCGCCCCCTGCAGGACTGTATGTGACTCTCTTGCACCCCCTGCAGGACTGTAAGTGACTCTCTTGCGCCCCCTGCAGGACTGTATGTGACTCTCTTGCGCCCCCTGCAGGACTGTATGTGACTCTCTTGCGCCCCCTGCAGGACTGTAAGTGACTCTCTTGCGCCCCCTGCAGGACTGTATGTGACTCTCTTGCGCCCCCTGCAGGACTGTAAGTGACTCTCTTGCGCCCCCTGCAGGACTGTAAGTGACTCTCTTGCGCCCCCTGCAGGACTGTATGTGACTCTCTTGCGCCCCCCTGCAGGACTGTATGTGACTCTCTTGCGCCCCCTGCAGGACTGTATGTGACTCTCTTGCGCCCCCTGCAGGACTGTATGTGACTCTCTTGCGCCCCCTGCAGGACTGTATGTGACTCTCTTGCGCCCCCTGCAGGACTGTAAGTGACTCTCTTGCCCCCCTGCAGGACTGTAAGTGACTCTCTTGCGCCCCCTGCAGGACTGTAAGTGACTCTCTTGCGCCCCCCTGCAGGACTGTATGTGACTCTCTTGCGCCCCCTGCAGGACTGTAAGTGACTCTCTTGCGCCCCCTGCAGGACTGTATGTGACTCTCTTGCGCCCCCTGCAGGACTGTATGTGACTCTCTTGCGCCCCCTGCAGGACTGTATGTGACTCTCTTGCGCCCCCTGCAGGACTGTATGTGACTCTCTTGCGCCCCCTGCAGGACTGTAAGTGACTCTCTTGCGCCCCCTGCAGGACTGTATGTGACTCTCTTGCGCCCCCTGCAGGACTGTAAGTGACTCTCTTGCGCCCCTGCAGGACTGTATGTGACTCTCTTGCGCCCCCTGCAGGACTGTAAGTGACTCTCTTGCGCCCCCTGCAGGACTGTATGTGACTCTCTTGCGCCCCCTGCAGGACTGTATGTGACTCTCTTTGCGCCCCCTGCAGGACTGTATGTGACTCTCTTGCGCCCCCTGCAGGACTGTAAGTGACTCTCTTGCGCCCCCTGCAGGACTGTATGTGACTCTCTTGCGCCCCCTGCAGGACTGTGTAAGTGACTCTCTTGCGCCCCCTGCAGGACTGTATGTGACTCTCTTGCGCCCCCTGCAGGACTGTAAGTGACTCTCTTGCGCCCCCTGCAGGACTGTAAGTGACTCTCTTGCGCCCCCTGCAGGACTGTATGTGACTCTCTTGCGCCCCCTGCAGGACTGTAAGTGACTCTCTTGCGCCCCCTGCAGGACTGTAAGTGACTCTCTTGCGCCCCCTGCAGGACTGTAAGTGACTCTCTTGCGCCCCCCTGCAGGACTGTAAGTGACTCTCTTGCGCCCCCTGCAGGACTGTATGTGACTCTCTTGCGCCCCCTGCAGGACTGTATGTGACTCTCTTGCGCCCCCTGCAGGACTGTAAGTGACTCTCTTGCGCCCCCTGCAGGACTGTAAGTGACTCTCTTGCGCCCCCTGCAGGACTGTAAGTGACTCTCTTGCGCCCCCTGCAGGACTGTAAGTGACTCTCTTGCGCCCCCTGCAGGACTGTAAGTGACTCTCTTGCGCCCCCTGCAGGACTGTATGTGACTCTCTTGCGCCCCCTGCAGGACTGTATGTGACTCTCTTGCGCCCCCTGCAGGACTGTATGTGACTCTCTTGCGCCCCCTGCAGGACTGTATGTGACTCTCTTGCGCCCCCTGCAGGACTGTATGTGACTCTCTTGCGCCCCCTGCAGGACTGTAAGTGACTCTCTTGCGCCCCCTGCAGGACTGTATGTGACTCTCTTGCGCCCCCTGCAGGACTGTATGTGACTCTCTTGCGCCCCCTGCAGGACTGTAAGTGACTCTCTTGCGCCCCCTGCAGGACTGTAAGTGACTCTCTTGCGCCCCCTGCAGGACTGTATGTGACTCTCTTGCGCCCCCTGCAGGACTGTAAGTGACTCTCTTGCGCCCCCTGCAGGACTGTAAGTGACTCTCTTGCGCCCCCTGCAGGACTGTATGTGACTCTCTTGCGCCCCCTGCAGGACTGTAAGTGACTCTCTTGCGCCCCCTGCAGGACTGTAAGTGACTCTCTTGCGCCCCCTGCAGGACTGTATGTGACTCTCTTGCGCCCCCTGCAGGACTGTATGTGACTCTCTTGCGCCCCCTGCAGGACTGTGTAGTGACTCTCTTGCGCCCCCTGCAGGACTGTATGTGACTCTCTTGCGCCCCCTGCAGGACTGTAAGTGACTCTCTTGCGCCCCCTGCAGGACTGTATGTGACTCTCTTGCGCCCCCTGCAGGACTGTAAGTGACTCTCTTGCGCCCCCTGCAGGACTGTAAGTGACTCTCTTGCGCCCCCTGCAGGACTGTATGTGACTCTCTTGCGCCCCCTGCAGGACTGTAAGTGACTCTCTTGCGCCCCCTGCAGGACTGTATGTGACTCTCTTGCGCCCCCTGCAGGACTGTATGTGACTCTCTTGCGCCCCCTGCAGGACTGTAAGTGACTCTCTTGCGCCCCCTGCAGGACTGTAAGTGACTCTCTTGCGCCCCCTGCAGGACTGTATGTGACTCTCTTGCGCCCCCTGCAGGACTGTAAGTGACTCTCTTGCGCCCCCTGCAGGACTGTATGTGACTCTCTTGCGCCCCCTGCAGGACTGTATGTGACTCTCTTGCGCCCCCTGCAGGACTGTAAGTGACTCTCTTGCGCCCCCTGCAGGACTGTATGTGACTCTCTTGCGCCCCCTGCAGGACTGTATGTGACTCTCTTGCGCCCCCTGCAGGACTGTATGTGACTCTCTTGCGCCCCCTGCAGGACTGTAAGTGACTCTCTTGCGCCCCCTGCAGGACTGTATGTGACTCTCTTGCGCCCCCTGCAGGACTGTATGTGACTCTCTTGCGCCCCCTGCAGGACTGTATGTGACTCTCTTGCGCCCCCTGCAGGACTGTATGTGACTCTCTTGCGCCCCCTGCAGGACTGTATGTGACTCTCTTGCGCCCCCTGCAGGACTGTGTATGTGACTCTCTTGCGCCCCCTGCAGGACTGTATGTGACTCTCTTGCGCCCCCTGCAGGACTGTATGTGACTCTCTTGCGCCCCCTGCAGGACTGTATGTGACTCTCTTGCGCCCCCTGCAGGACTGTGTAAGTGACTCTCTTGCGCCCCCTGCAGGACTGTATGTGACTCTCTTGCGCCCCCTGCAGGACTGTATGTGACTCTCTTGCGCCCCCTGCAGGACTGTATGTGACTCTCTTGCGCCCCCTGCAGGACTGTGTATGTGACTCTCTTGCGCCCCCTGCAGGACTGTATGTGACTCTCTTGCGCCCCCTGCAGGACTGTATGTGACTCTCTTGCGCCCCCTGCAGGACTGTATGTGACTCTCTTGCGCCCCCTGCAGGACTGTATGTGACTCTCTTGCGCCCCCTGCAGGACTGTATGTGACTCTCTTGCGCCCCCTGCAGGACTGTATGTGACTCTCTTGCGCCCCCCTGCAGGACTGTATGTGACTCTCTTGCGCCCCCTGCAGGACTGTATGTGACTCTCTTGCGCCCCCTGCAGGACTGTATGTGACTCTCTTGCGCCCCCTGCAGGACTGTATGTGACTCTCTTGCGCCCCCTGCAGGACTGTAAGTGACTCTCTTGCGCCCCCTGCAGGACTGTATGTGACTCTCTTGCGCCCCCTGCAGGACTGTATGTGACTCTCTTGCGCCCCCTGCAGGACTGTAAGTGACTCTCTTGCGCCCCCTGCAGGACTGTATGTGACTCTCTTGCGCCCCCTGCAGGACTGTATGTGACTCTCTTGCGCCCCCTGCAGGACTGTAAGTGACTCTCTTGCGCCCCCTGCAGGACTGTATGTGACTCTCTTGCGCCCCCTGCAGGACTGTATGTGACTCTTGCGCCCCCTGCAGGACTGTATGTGACTCTCTTGCGCCCCCTGCAGGACTGTATGTGACTCTCTTGCGCCCCCTGCAGGACTGTATGTGACTCTCTTGCGCCCCCTGCAGGACTGTAAGTGACTCTCTTGCGCCCCCTGCAGGACTGTATGTGACTCTCTTGCGCCCCCTGCAGGACTGTATGTGACTCTCTTGCGCCCCCTGCAGGACTGTATGTGACTCTCTTGCGCCCCCTGCAGGACTGTGTATGTGACTCTCTTGCGCCCCCTGCAGGACTGTATGTGACTCTCTTGCGCCCCCTGCAGGACTGTATGTGACTCTCTTGCGCCCCCTGCAGGACTGTATGTGACTCTCTTGCGCCCCCTGCAGGACTGTATGTGACTCTCTTGCGCCCCCTGCAGGACTGTATGTGACTCTCTTGCGCCCCCTGCAGGACTGTATGTGACTCTCTTGCGCCCCCTGCAGGACTGTGTATGTGACTCTCTTGCGCCCCCTGCAGGACTGTATGTGACTCTCTTGCGCCCCCTGCAGGACTGTATGTGACTCTCTTGCGCCCCCTGCAGGACTGTATGTGACTCTCTTGCGCCCCCTGCAGGACTGTATGTGACTCTCTTGCGCCCCCTGCAGGACTGTAAGTGACTCTCTTGCGCCCCCTGCAGGACTGTATGTGACTCTCTTGCGCCCCCTGCAGGACTGTATGTGACTCTCTTGCGCCCCCTGCAGGACTGTATGTGACTCTCTTGCGCCCCCTGCAGGACTGTATGTGACTCTCTTGCGCCCCCTGCAGGACTGTAAGTGACTCTCTTGCGCCCCCTGCAGGACTGTATGTGACTCTCTTGCGCCCCCTGCAGGACTGCGTGTGTAAGATCTCTCGGGATTGCTCTCTTCCTCGTTGGCACATGAAGGATTTCTTCCACTCGTTCCTCATCGTGTTCCGTGTTCTCTGCGGCGAGTGGATCGAGACCATGTGGGACTGTATGGAAGTGGCAGGACAACCTCTGTGTCTCCTGGTCTTCATGCTCGTCATGGTCATCGGCAACTTAGTGGTGAGTCTCCTCCCCCTCTCCTCCTCCCCCTCTCCTCCTCCCCCTCTCCTCCCCCTTTCCTCCCCCTCTCCTCCCCCCCCTCTCCTCCCCCTCTCCTCCTCCCCCTCTCCTCCCCCTCTCCTCCTCCCCCTCTCCTCCCCTCTCCTCCCCCTTTCCTCCCCCTCTCCTCCCCCTCTCCTCCTCCCCTCTCCTCCTCCCCTCTCCTCCCCTCTCCTCCCCTCTCCTCCTCCCCCTCTCCTCCTCCCCTCTCCTCCCCCTCTCCTCCCCTCTCCTCCTCCCCTCTCCTCTCCCTCTCCTCCTCCCCCTCTCCTCCCCCTCTCCTCCTCCCCCTCTCCTCCCCCTCTCCTCCCCCTCTCCTCCCCCTCTCCTCCTCCCCCTCTCCTCCTCCCCCTCTCCTCCTCCCCTCTCCTCCCCCTCTCCTCCCCCTCTCCTCCTCCCCTCTCCTCCCCCTCTCCTCCTCCCCTCTCCTCTCCTCCTCCCCTCTCCTCCCCTCTCCTCCTCCCCTCTCCTCCTCCCCTCTCCTCCCCTCTCCTCCCCCTCTCCTCCTCCCCTCTCCTCCCCCTCTCCTCCTCCCCTCTCCTCCCCCTCTCCTCCTCCCCTCTCCTCCTCCCCTCTCCTCCCCTCTCCTCCCCCTCTCCTCCTCCCCTCTCCTCCTCCCCTCTCCTCCCCTCTCCTCCCCTCTCCTCCCCCTCTCCTCCTCCCCTCTCCTCTCCTCCTCCCCTCTCCTCCCCTCTCCTCCTCCCCTCTCCTCCTCCCCTCTCCTCCCCTCTCCTCCCCCTCTCCTCCTCCCCCTCTCCTCCCCCTCTCCTCCTCCTCCTCCCTCTCCTCCCCCTCTCCTCCTCCCCTCTCCTCCCCCTCTCCTCCCTCCCCTCTCCTCTCCTCCTCCCCTCTCCTCCCCTCTCCTCCTCCCCTCTCTCCTCCCCTCTCCTCCCCTCTCCTCCCCTCTCCTCCTCCCCTCTCCTCCCCTCTCCTCCCCTCTCCTCCCCTCTCCTCCCCCTCTCCTCCCCCCTCTCCTCCCCTCTCTCCTCCCCTCTCCTCCTCCCTCTCCTCGCCCTCTCTCCCCCTCTCCTCCTCCCCTCTCCTCCCCTCTCCTCCCCCTCTCCTCCTCCCCTCTCCTCCCCTCTCCTCCCCCTCTCCTCCTCCCCTCTCCTCCCCCTCTCCTCCCCCTCTCCTCCCCCTCGTCCTCCTCCCCCTCTCCTCCTCCCCCTCTCCTCCTCCCCTCTCCTCCCCCTCTCCTCCCCCTCTCCTCCTCCCCTCTCCTCTCCCCTCTCCTCCTCCCCTCTCCTCTCCTCCTCCCCTCTCCTCCCCTCTCCTCCTCCCCTCTCCTCCTCCCCCTCTCCTCCCCTCTCCTCCCCCTCTCCTCCTCCCCCTCTCCTCCCCCTCTCCTCCTCCCCTCTCCTCCCCCTCTCCTCCTCCCCTCTCCTCCCCCTCTCCTCCTCCCCTCTCCTCCCCTATCCTCCTCCCCTCTCCTCCTCCCCTCTCCTCCCCTCTCCTCCCCCTCTCCTCCTCCCTCTCCTCCTCCCCTCTCCTCCCCTCTCCTCCTCCCCTCTCCTCCCCTCTCCTCCCCCTCTCCTCCTCCCCTCTCCTCTCCTCCTCCCCTCTCCTCCCCTCTCCTCCTCCCCTCTCCTCCTCCCCTCTCCTCCCCTCTCCTCCCCCTCTCCTCCTCCCCTCTCCTCTCCTCCTCCCCTCGTCCTCCCCTCTCCTCCTCCCCTCTCCTCCTCCCCTCTCCTCCCTCTCCTCCCCCTCTCCTCCTCCCCTCTCCTCCCCCTCTCCTCCTCCCTCTCCTCCCCCTCTCCTCCTCCCCTCTCCTCCCCCTATCCTCCTCCCCTCTCCTCCTCCCCTCTCCTCCCCTCTCCTCCCCCTCTCCTCCTCCCTCTCTCTCCTCCCCTCTCCTCCCCTCTCCTCCTCCCCTCTCCTCCCCTCTCCTCCCCCTCTCCTCCTCTCCTCTCCTCCTCCCCTCTCCTCCCCTCTCCTCCTCCCCTCTCCTCCTCCCCTCTCCTCCCCTCTCCTCCCCCTCTCCTCCCCCTCTCCTCCTCCCCTCTCCTCCCCCTCTCCTCCTCCCCTCTCCTCCCCCTCTCCTCCTCCCCTCTCCTCCTCCCCTCTCCTCCCCTCTCCTCCCCCTCTCCTCCTCCCCTCTCCTCCTCCCCTCTCCTCCCCTCTCCTCCTCCCCTCTCCTCCCCTCTCCTCCCCCTCTCCTCCTCCCCTCTCCTCTCCTCCTCCCCTCTCCTCCCCTCTCCTCCTCCCCTCTCCTCCTCCCCTCTCCTCCCCCTCTCCTCCTCCCCCTCTCCTCCCCCTCTCCTCCTCCCCTCTCCTCCCCCTCTCCTCCCCTCTCCTCTCCTCCTCCCCTCTCCTCCTCCCCTCTCCTCCCCCTCTCCTCCTCCCCTCTCCTCTCCTCCTCCCCTCTCCTCCCCTCTCCTCCTCCCCTCTCCTCCTCCCCTCTCCTCCCCTCTCCTCCCCCTCTCCTCCTCCCCTCTCCTCCCCTCTCCTCCCCCTCTCCTCCCCCTCTCCTCCCCCTCTCCTCCCCCTCTCCTCCTCCCCTCTCCTCTCCTCCTCCCCTCTCCTCCCCTCTCCTCCTCCCCTCTCCTCCTCCCCTCTCCTCCCCCTCTCCTCCTCCCCCTCTCCTCCCCTCTCCTCCTCCCCTCTCCTCCCCCTCTCCTCCCCCTCTCCTCCCCTCTCCGCCTCCCCCTCTCCTCCCCTCTCCTCCTCCCCTCTCCTCCTCCCCTCTCCTCCCCTCTCCTCCTCCCCCTCTCCTCCCCCTCTCCTCCTCCCCCTCTCCTCCCCCTCTCCTCCCCTCTCCTCCTCCCCCTCTCCTCCCCCTCTCCTCCCCTCTCCTCCTCCCCTCTCCTCCTCCCCTCTCCTCCCCTCTCCTCCTCCCCCTCTCCTCCCCCTCTCCTCCTCCCCTCTCCTCCCCCTCTCCTCCTCCCCTCTCCTCCCCCTCTCCTCCTCCCCTCTCCTCCCCCTATCCTCCTCCCCTCTCCTCCTCCCCTCTCTCCCCTCTCCTCCCCTCTCCTCCTCCCCTCTCCTCCTCCCCTCTCCTCCCCTCTCCTCCTCCCCTCTCCTCCCCTCTCCTCCCCCTCTCCTCCTCCCTCTCCTCTCCTCCTCCCCTCTCCTCCTCCCCTCTCCTCCTCCCCTCTCCTCCCCTCTCCTCCCCTCTCCTCCTCCCCTCTCCTCTCCTCCTCCCCTCTCCTCCCCTCTCCTCCTCCCCTCTCCTCCTCCCCTCTCCTCCCCCTCTCCTCCCCCTCTCCTCCTCCCCCTCTCCTCCTCCCCTCTCCTCCTCCCCTCTCCTCCCCCTCTCCTCCCCCTCTCCTCCTCCCCTCTCCTCCCCTCTCCTCCTCTCCTCTCCTCCTCCCCTCTCCTCCCCTCTCCTCCTCCCCTCTCCTCCTCCCCTCTCCTCCCCTCTCCTCCCCCTCTCCTCCTCCCCTCTCCTCCCCTCTCCTCCTCCCCTCTCCTCCCCTCTCCTCCTCCCCTCTCCTCCCCCTCTCCTCCTCCCTCTCCTCCCCCTATCCTCCTCCCCTCTCCTCCTCCCCTCTCCTCCCCCTCTCCTCCTCCCCTCTCCTCCCCTCTCCTCCTCCCCTCTCCTCCCCTCTCCTCCCCCTCTCCTCCTCCCCTCTCCTCTCCTCCTCCCCTCTCCTCCCCTCTCCTCCTCCCCTCTCCTCCTCCCCTCTCCTCCCCTCTCCTCCTCCCCTCTCCTCCCCTCTCCTCCCCCTCTCCTCCTCCCCTCTCCTCCCCCTCTCCTCCTCCCCTCTCCTCCCCCTCTCCTCCTCCCCTCTCCTCCCCCTCTCCTCCTCCCCTCTCCTCCCCTCTCCTCCCCTCTCCTCCCCCTCTCCTCCTCCCTCTCCTCCTCCCCTCTCCTCCCCTCTCCTCCTCCCCTCTCCTCCCCTCTCCTCCCCCTCTCCTCCTCCCCTCTCCTCCCCCTCTCCTCCTCCCCTCTCCTCCCCCTATCCTCCTCCCCTCTCCTCCTCCCCTCTCCTCCCCTCTCCTCCTCCCCTCTCCTCCCCTCTCCTCCCCCTCTCCTCCTCCCCTCTCCTCTCCTCCTCCCCTCTCCTCCTCCCCTCTCCTCCTCCCCTCTCCTCCCCCTCTCCTCTCCTCCTCCCCTCTCCTCCCCTCTCCTCCTCCCCTCTCCTCCTCCCCTCTCCTCCCCCCTCTCCTCCCCCTCTCCTCCTCCCCCTCTCCTCCTCCCCCTCTCCTCCTCCCCTCTCCTCCCCCTCTCCTCCCCCTCTCTCCTCCCCTCTCCTCCCCCTCTCCTCCTCCCCTCTCCTCTCCTCCTCCCCTCTCCTCCCTCTCCTCCTCCCCTCTCCTCCTCCCCTCTCCTCCCCTCTCCTCCCCCTCTCCTCCTCCCCTCTCCTCCCCCTCTCCTCCTCCCCTCTCCTCCCCCTCTCCTCCTCCCCTCTCCTCCCCCTATCCTCCTCCCCTCTCCTCCTCCCCTCTCCTCCCCCTCTCCTCCTCCCCTCCTCCTCCCCTCTCCTCCCCTCTCCTCCTCCCCTCTCCTCCCCTCTCCTCCCCCTCTCCTCCTCCCCTCTCCTCTCCTCCTCCCCTCTCCTCCCCTCTCCTCCTCCCCTCTCCTCCTCCCCTCTCCTCCCCTCTCCTCCTCCCCTCTCCTCCCCTCTCCTCCCCCTCTCCTCCTCCCCTCTCCTCCCCCTCTCCTCCTCTCCCTCTCCTCCCCCTCTCCTCCTCCCCTCTCCTCCCCCTCTCCTCCTCCCCTCTCCTCCTCCCCTCTCCTCCCCCCTCTCCTCCCCCTCTTCTCCTCCCCTCTCCTCCCCTCTCCTCCCCCTCTCCTCCTCCCCTCTCCTCCCCTCTCCTCCCCCTCTCCTCCTCCCCTCTCCTCCCCCTCTCCTCCCCCTCTCCTCCCCTCTCCTCCTCCCCTCTCCTCCCCTCTCCTCCCCCTCTCCTCCTCCCCTCTCCTCCCCCTCTCCTCCTCCCCTCTCCTCCTCCCCTCTCCTCCCCCTCTCCTCCTCCCCTCTCCTCCCCTCCCCTCCCCCTCTCCTCCTCCCCTCTCCTCCTCCCCTCTCCTCTCCTCCTCCCCTCTCCTCCTCCCCTCTCCTCCTCCCCTCTCCTCCCCTCTCCTCCCCCTCTCCTCCTCCCCTCTCCTCTCCTCCTCCCCTCTCCTCCCCTCTCCTCCTCCCTCTCCTCCTCCCCTCTCCTCCCCCTCTCCTCCCCCTCTCCTCCTCCCCCTCTCCTCCTCCCCCTCTCCTCCTCCCTCTCCTCCCCTCTCCTCCCCCTCTCCTCCTCCCCTCTCCTCCCCTCTCCTCCTCCCCTCTCCTCTCCTCCTCCCCTCTCCTCCCCTCTCCTCCTCCCCTCTCCTCCTCCCCTCTCCTCCCCTCTCCTCCCCCTCTCCTCCTCCCCTCTCCTCCCCCTCTCCTCCTCCCCCTCTCCTCCCCCTCTCCTCCTCCCCTCTCCTCCCCTCTCCTCCTCCCCTCTCCTCCCCCTATCCTCCTCCCCTCTCCTCCTCCCCTCTCCTCCCCCTCTCCTCCTCCCCTCTCCTCCTCCCCTCTCCTCCCCTCTCCTCCTCCCCTCTCCTCCCCTCTCCTCCCCCTCTCCTCCTCCCCTCTCCTCTCCTCCTCCCCTCTCCTCCCCTCTCCTCCTCCCCTCTCCTCCTCCCTCTCCTCCCCTCTCCTCCTCCCCTCTCCTCCCCTCTCCTCCCCCTCTCCTCCTCCCCTCTCCTCCCCCTCTCCTCCTCCCCTCTCCTCCTCCCCTCTCCTCCCCTCTCCTCCCTCTCCTCCTCCCCCTCTCCTCCCCCTCTCCTCCTCCCCTCTCCTCCCCCCCTCTCCTCTCCTCCCCCTCTCCTCCTCCCCCTCTCCTCCTCCCCCTCGCCTCCCCCCTCTCCTCCTCCCCCTCTCCTCCCCCTCTCCTCCCCCTCTCCTCCTCCCCCCTCTCCTCCCCCTCTCCTCCCCCTCTCCTCCTCCCCCTCTCCTCCTCCCCCTCTCCTCCTCCCCCTCTCCTCCTCCCCCTCTCCTCCTCCCCCTCTCCTCCCCTCTCCCTCCCCCTCTCCTCCCCCTCTCCTCCCCCTCTCCTCCCCCTCTCCTCCTCCCCTCTCCTCCCCTCTCCTCCCCTCTCTCCTCCCCCCTCTCCTCCTCCCCTCTCCTCCCCCTCTCCTCCCCTCTCCTCCTCCCCTCTCCTCCCCCCTCTCCTCCTCCCCCTCTCTCCTCCCCCTCTCCTCCCCCTCTCCTCCTCCCCCTCTCCTCCTCCCCCTCTCCTCCCCCTCTCCTCCTCCCCCTCTCCTCCCCCTCTCCTCCTCCCCTCTCCTCCTCCCCTCTCCTCCCCTCTCCTCCCCCTCTCCTCCTCCCCTCTCCTCCCCTCTCCTCCCCCTCTCCTCCTCCCCCTCTCCTCCCCCTCTCCTCCCCCTCTCCTCCCCTCTCCTCCCCCTCTCCTCCTCCCCTCTCCTCCCCCCTCTCCTCCTCCCCTCTCCTCCCCTCTCCTCCCCCTCTCCTCCTCCCCCTCTCCTCCCCCTCTCCTCCCCCTCTCCTCCTCCCCTCTCCTCCCCCTCTCCTCCTCCCCCTCTCCTCCTCCCCCTCTCCTCCCCCTTTCCTCCCCCTCTCCTCCCCCTCTCCTCCCCCTCTCCTCCTCCCCCTCTCCTCCCCCTCTCCTCCTCCCCCTCTCCTCCCCTCTCCTCCCCCTTTCCTCCCCCTCTCCTCCTCCCCTCTCCTCCTCCCCTCTCCTCCCCTCTCCTCCCCCTCCTCCTCCCCCTCTCCTCCTCCCCTCCTCCTCCCCCTCTCCTCCCCTCTCCTCCTCCCCTCTCCTCCCCCTCTCCTCCTCCCCCTCTCCTCCTCCCCCTCTCCTCCCCCTCTCCTCCTCCCCCTCTCCTCCCCCTCTCCTCCCCCTCTCTCCTCCCCCTCTCCTCCTCCCCTCTCCTCCCCTCTCCTCCCCCTCTCCTCCTCCCCTCTCCTCCCCTCTCCTCCCCCTCTCCTCCTCCCCTCTCCTCCCCCTCTCCTCCCCCCTCTCCTCCCCTCTCCTCCTCCCCTCTCCTCCCCCTCTCCTCCCCCCTCTCCTCCTCCCCTCTCCTCCCCTCTCCTCCCCCTCTCCTCCTCCCCTCTCCTCCCCTCTCCTCCTCCCCTCTCCTCCCCCTCTCCTCCCCCTCTCCTCCTCCCCCTCTCCTCCCCCTCTCCTCCCCCTCTCCTCCTCCCCCTCTCCTCCCCCCTCTCCTCCTCCCTCTCCTCCCCTCTCCTCCCCCTCTCCTCCTCCCCCTCTCCTCCTCCCCCTCTCCTCCCCCTCTCCTCCCCCTCTCCTCCTCCCCCTCTCCTCCTCCCCTCTCCTCCCCTCTCCTCCCCCTCTCCTCCTCCCCTCTCCTCCCCTCTCCTCCCCCTCTCCTCCTCCCCTCTCCTCCCCTCTCCTCCCCCTCTCCTCCTCCCCCTCTCCTCCTCCCCTCTCCTCCCCTCTCCTCCTCCCCTCTCCTCCCCTCTCCTCCCCCTCTCCTCCTCCCCCTCTCCTCCTCCCCCCTCTCCTCCCCTCTCCTCCTCCCCTCT